>NC_143398.1:193623780-193929071 GCF_052110815.1 Crocodylus siamensis | reverse complement strand
GATCTGCAGACTCCATTTCCCAGCAGCCCCTGCCCATGTGGCTGTGGCCAGTTTCCATGGAGACCCCAGCAGCAGTGATGCTATGACAAGGCGGGATAAGGGTTTCTATGGAGACTGCCAGGGCATGTGGAGGGTGGGGAGTTCCTTTGCTGCTGGGGCTGGGATCCTGCAGTGGTGATAATGTGGTCCGGAGCTCTGGCCTGGATTCAGACTACGCAGTCACCACTGCAAGATCCCAGCGCTGGAGAAGTTTCCTACCCTGCCGTGTGCCCTACCACTGCTTGCTTCTGGGGCCAGTCTCCATGGAAACCCTGGCCTTATGCTGTCATAGCACTGCCACTGCTGGGGTCTCCATGGAAACTGGCTGCAGCATTGTGGGCAGGGGCTGCTGGGAAATGGAATCTATTGCAGGCCTGATCTGGTCCGGACTTTGCCCACCTCTGCACTAGAGAGCTGGCAACCAGGGGCCTGACCAGGAGCTACGCTGTGAGTTGCGGCTACAGGCCTGGTGTGTCAGGACAGGCTTCTATCCCTGTTCTAGTGGGGGTGAGGTGTGAGAGAGGTGCCTTGGGGAGAGGGGGTAGGAACACAAAGATGGGAGACGGAGAGCGCTAATGGGATGGGGATGGGTAATGAAATGTGAGATAGAAAGCAAAATGGGAGTGGGGAAAGGGTGGCGAAATGAAGGAAGTCAGCCACAGAAGGATAAAATAAAAAGCAAAACCAAAAAGAATTTAAAAGGAAATAAAGTAGTTGTAAATTAAAGAAGGTCTCATGTTTTAATAAATTGGGACTGGGGTTTGTGGGATGCTGGTCATGCTTCCCGGTGTGGCTGGGAGTTGGGAGTGGTGAGGAAAGGCACTTTTGGGGGAGCTACTGCTGCTACTCTGAGAAGGCGACTACAGCTCATGGAGACTCAGTCCAGTTCTCTAACTTGTACTACCTCCCTCACCCCCAGACCTCACTCCTGGACCCACCCATGGTCTGTGACCTGGCTAGCTAGCATGTGCTCTGCAGGATGGTTGCAGGGGGTTGCACCCCTGGGTGTGGGAGAGGTTGTTGGTTGGTGCCAGCACTGCCCCTGGGCTGTACAGTTCAGGGGATGGAAGTTTGTCCATGCAGAATAGGAGGGTCAGGGAGGAGACACTGCATCCTGGGGTGCTGGAGGACTGCAACTTGGGCAGCTCATCTGGGGGAGAGTGGCCACACATTAATGGAACCCGAACTAGGTAATGTGGATCTGCAGGGGAGTGGCATAACTTTAATTCACCTAAAGTGCTTAAAACTAGTTTCAGGTGTTAATGTGTGAACAATCAAGGGGTTAAGAGCTCCCTGAGCAGCTTAAAACAAATATGTAACAAGGCCCTAATCTTGTTTGTTACAGCAGCACTTTAGAACCAGCAACAAATAGGGCCCTATTGTACAAGCACATATCTTCGTGTAAGATATGTCTTACAACTGAAGAGCTCATAGTCTAAATGTCAAGACTCCCATGCAATAGGATGAAAGAGGTATAATACACTTGCTAAATAATGTCTGCTATAATGTTTGTTGGCATTAGTTCTAGAAGTTTTAGTGCTTCCTTTTTTATCTATATCTGACACAATTGAAGATATTTATACATAGTTGAATTGGGCCTAATCTTGAAGTCAAAGAGGCAATGGGGTTGACATCACTGTAAGGAGTACTAGGCTCATAATATCCCTCTGTTAGCTTTCTATGCAACACATTATTTAGAAATTGCTTCATTTGAATAAACCATTTAAGTTACAATACTAGCTTTTCCAAGAGAACCTTGAAAAGCTCGGATTATAAGCAGTGGAAGACACCTTAGGTAAGAAGCAATATAGAGCTGTTTTCTATGAGCAGACTAAGCATTTTTACTCTGTTGATTCTAAATCTAGTCCATTTCTGTCAAAGAGAAATCAATGCTTTCCTTCTATACTTGTTCATTCTAATTTTTCTTCTTGATGTTCTCTATAAAATCTTTTGTCTTTCTGACCTTGATCGTGTTTTTCATTATTCTTCTGTTTTATTCTTCTATTTCCCTAGAATTACCACCTTAAATTCCCCGAACATTAAGAATAACACTTGCAATATGCACACAAGATGAAATACCTTTATTACTTCCTGTTCTCTCAACAATTATACTCAAAAAGAAGAATGCTAAATAAGGTTATTTCTTTATCAATGAATAGAAAACTCCATAACTATATATCAAGCATAGTATTTATTATCAGATGCATTTTGTCTCCTGTATTACATCAAATATGTTTAGCTTAAATTGAACCAATCCAATATATAATGAAATACCATTAAAAGAAAATGATTGAAGATTAATTAATAATCATTGCCTAGCATACTGATTTTGGCCCAGGTACATAAATCAACAAACAATTTTGATGAATTTTTAAAAATAGTCACTTCATGGATAATTGAAAAAGCAAAGAATGAAAATATATTAGTATGTTATTTATGGATGGTTATTTGCTCAGCTCTTATTTTGACTGACATCTGATCAGACTGTCTATTTGGTTTTTGTGAGTAATAGCTTAAAATAAGATATTGAATCTAGCTAAGGACACAGATGAAAAAGGTGTTTGGTATTCTTAAAGTGGTATCCAATAATTTGGAGTGAATCAGGAAAATCATACTTCATCTTTTATTGATTCAAATGTTAATAGACTTGGAAATAATTGGATTAGGATTTGGTATTTTGCCTTCAATTATTTTCTTTTTCAAAAAAGAAATAACTACTGACATTGAGATTCTCTGACTCCTTGAAACAGATGCAATCCATATTCCTTTAGTTTTTACTGTTATAGAGTGAATTATGTTCCAGTATATTGAAAGAAGGGTTCCATTATATATTTGAGATTCTAAAATATATATGTCATTAATTGCTTTTTGTTTTGTATGGATAATGCATTTTGAATCATTGCTTTTATTTTTGAACTGGGCCATGTTAAAGAGAGAGGAGAAGTGACAAAATCTTTGAAGATTGAGTAGATTTTAAACTTTATTCTTCCAGAAACCTATTTTTCATGCTAAAAGAAGTAGCTAGATAATGCAAAGAGAGAAAAATAATGTTACAGACAGATATCTAATGTGTGCTATCTGGGGACTGTAATTTGCCAAAAAATTCTGAGAGTCAGGCATTTTCTCTATATCATGTTACTCTTTATAGAGATACACAAGGGGAATGTGTTATGAGAATACTTTGTTGTATTTTATTTGTGATTCAAGAAATGTTTAAGCCAAGGTGTAAAAAGTGTTTTAAGTGGGGACCTGGTTGCTTTAAAACTTCACTCTTTAAATATGCCCAACATGTCCTCTGGGACTGTAGAGTCAATATACAGCCTCTCAGAATAGAACTGAATTTGTCAGGAAACTTCTCCTGACAAAAATCCTTTGAGCTATTTTATGAGCTATATATCATAGTAGTACCAGGCCAATGTAATTGTTTTCCGTTGCAGAGAGAGTTAGTTGTATTCATCTTAAGACAGGCAGAAGGCAGTGTAGAGTTGCACCTTATAGACCAACGGAATCAGAGCTGTGTAAGCTTTTTCACTTCATCAGATGCACATAGTAGATTATCAAGTAGAAGGATTGATTTTAAATAGAAACACACCTTTTGGTAATCCACAATACCCGTTTCCCAATCTGAAATATCTGTACTCCCCAGGGCCTGAACTTCTTCCTAAATAATATGACAGAATTCTAATATGTGGCAAATTCAAGGAATTCTTCTGCTGACTTGGCCTGAAAGCATACTTTCACAACCAGGATGAAACCGCATCTGACCACTTTCCTGCCACAACAGACAAGATCAACAAAAAAAAATCCGATTGGATATCTCCCAATGGATGGGACCACACATTGGATCTTGATATCAGCTGCTTTAGGAAGAAAGTCAGGAACAGAATTCTCAGCAAAGACCAGTACAACTACAACCTCTTCCCTTCAGAGACAAAAGCTATTCCATCACTTAGATCCACCACTGAAATGATAATCATACCAACAGGTACAGGAGGAGCTATAGTCATCAGTGAAGCCAATGAAGTAGTTATCTGACACCAACTAGTATGGAGAACCTGTGGAGGACCCTACACCAATAGTCACCCATGAACTGAAAAGCATTATCAAATCCTTTTCATACCAGTTGCAGAAAAAAAACTTGTGTGCGCTCATGCCCTATTTTCCCACCACAGGAACTTTCTATTTGTTTCCAAAGATGCACAAAGGTAAGACCTATTATATCCTACAGTGGTACCATCACTGAAGAACTATCAGGATTAATTGAAACTGTCCTCAAACCACTAGTCACTCAAGGAGCAAGTTTTCTACAGAACACAACATATTTTCTCAGAAAGTTCCAGAATATCAACTACCTCCCTGAGATGTCCATACTGGTAACCACGGATGTCCCAGGCTATACACAACATTCCACACCATGAAGGCACGACTGCCTGCCTGAAATACATACAAGAACACACACCAAACTTGGATTTACAGCCATAACACATGATACAACCATCCACTTTATCCTCACCCACAACAACTTTACCTTCAACAACCACCATTTCATCCACATTAAGGCCATGGATATGGGCACAGAAATATCCCCCGCAATATACTAAACTCTTTGTGAGTCATCTGGAAGATTATTTTCTAAAAGACTGTGATCACTATATCTGTACTACACATAT
The DNA here is from genome assembly GCF_052110815.1 of Crocodylus siamensis. Taxonomy (NCBI): domain Eukaryota; kingdom Metazoa; phylum Chordata; order Crocodylia; family Crocodylidae; genus Crocodylus; species Crocodylus siamensis. The sequence goes on along the minus strand of NC_143398.1, from coordinate 193,924,362 downwards.
TTTCATGATCTGGACTAAACACCTGGACTCGCTTATTGACTTTCACCACAGAGTCAGTGACTATCACCTTTTGAACAAATTCTCTTTGGACGAGTCCTATACTAACATCAACTGTTTCTATACCACAGTCCACCCTACAAACCACTACCACCTAAGATAGTACCCTACAAACCACTACCAGCAGAAAACCCGTGGATCACTACACATATATCTACAAAGCCAGGAACCACCACAAACAAACAAGAGAGCCATAATCTGTAGCCAGGCCCTCAGATACCACTGCATCTGATCAGAGGAGAACACTCACAGCACCACATCGTGAATCTGGAAAATGCCTTTACCCAGCAAGGATGCTCCAGCAGAGAAATAAGTTGCATCTTCTCTCTGATCAACAGATTGCAAATGGGACACATAACCCTACCTCAAGAATAAATGCAAAACCTGTCAACAAATCACCAGTAGCACAACAGTGAATATCAGTCATAACACAACCATCAGACCCCTCACAACACAATCATCAGAATCCAAGGATCCTACACATGCACATAACGCGTTGTACCTCATTCGGTGTACCAGATGGCCCCCCACGGACAATATGTGATTGAAATGGGACCAGACTATGTACCAGAATGACTTCTTACAGAAAAAATATAAAAGACAGAGACACATGAACTCCAGTGGTAGTACATTTTTCACAATACAGCTGTAGTGAGAGAAGTTATAATGTAGAAGACTTGTTTAGAAGACTACAGAAGTTGGGAATTGGGAGATGGTGCCTCAGGGTAGTGAGAGAAAGTGAGGGAGCAGGAGAAGGGGGTCTGCAGAGGTTGCCTGCTGCTTCACATTAAAATGTGTTTAGTTCTTTTTACTCGATGTATGTATTCATTAAACCCAATGGTCACTACAACAAACATTCCCTCTTTCACCTCACAGCCCTTGTGCTCAAAGGAATTTATAAAACACCTCCAGAGCATGGTCCTGGGAACAGAAATTCATAACTCTAGTAGACAGTAAAAAATCTGGTCTAAATATACACAGTGGCTTTATGGTTCATTACAACCTTTCAAACACTGCCAATCATCTCATATCACTTCACAGATAATAACTACCCCCTCCTTAAATGTTCTCTATCTGCCATTAACTAGCTTGCCTAATCTACTGCTCTTTTGTCTTATAAGGACTGCTGTTTACACTTCTTCATTCCTTGTTAACAGCCTTTTCCTCTATCCTCCCATGCAAATTGTTTGCATTTGTATGGAATCTTTTCTCTCATATTTTGCTCAGCCTGTGTCTGATTTCCCTTAAGAATTGAGGAGAGCACCTGGAGGAAGCTTTGTTCAACAGTTATCCCAACTACACAGTTGGTTCAATAAAAGATATCATAAAACTACCTTAAATACAAAAGACAAGGAAGGGAGGAAGTGGAAGAAGGAAAGAGAGAGGGCAGAGCTGAAAGAGTGGAGAGGGAAGAACACAACAAAGCAAGAAACCATAGGGATAGATGTTGTACCACATCTTTTATATTTAAATCTCTTCTTCTCTCCCCTGCAAGGGTACCTGCACTCTCTTAGTACCTTGTTCCCTGCCATTTGTGTGGCCTCATAGTGCCCGGACCCACCTTGGCCCCTGCCTCTCTGCTGTCTGTACCCAACTGCCATGTACCCACCATAGTGCCTGAGTTCTCCTGCTGCCTGCTCCCACACTACTTGTCTCCCTTCCTCTTTGTGTCCTTTGGAACCTACCCCTCCAACCAGCTGCTCCCTGTGATGCCCCACTCCTGCCTTTCTCCCCCCCCCATGTCTGTGCCCTCCATTCCTATGTTCCCTGGTATCTTGCTTCCCCTTCACCAGCAGACCCATGCTGCCTGTACTCCCTCACACTTTGCCCCACACAACTTGCCATCTCTGCTGCTTGCCCCCACCACTTGTCCACCTCCCCATGCCCCCCATCCCTGTGGTCCCCCATGGGGGCTACACTCCCTGACATCTGCCCCCTCTTGCCACCCTGTGCCTGTGCCTCCCCATGCCTACACCCCCCAAAGTACCAGCCATCCCCATCGCCTGCCTCCCTCCTGTTTGGCTTCCACATGCCTCTTGCCTCCCTTATCACTGCTTCTTTTCTGTTGTGGTTTCATCTATGGCCCTAGCCTGGGGCCTGAAAGACATGCTTACTTGGCCATGCAGCAATGGATGCAGTGGTAGCAGCTCTGAAGCCAGAGTCACAAACAGTAGGGAAGATGCCATGGGTGCAAAGGTGGTAGTGGCGGGACAGAAGCTACAGGTCTGGTGTTGAAGCTGGTGTTGAAGCTGCAGAAGCAACCTGCCCCCCACCCCAGCTTGTATTTGAATCTAAGACAAGATGTGTCCCACCCATGTTGAATAGGGAAAAAACATTCTCATCTTGTATTCAAGTAAATATGGTATTATATGAGAAATCTCAAAAAATGAGAAATCTTATTTTTAAAAGTCTCCTTTCCAAATAAGATACTAGAATCCTTTCCTTTTCTACCTCAGTAATTAAGGAAAATAATGGTATGTTTTTCTTATTTCTTTTTCTTAATAAGTAGTTTTGGTGCCCTAAGAAGATTTTTGTATTCTGAAGAAAACTTACAAAAAGATGCACTCCACAAAGAAGCCGTTTTATGAGACCTGGTTCATGATAGAATAGAATTGGAACAGTTTGATTCTAGGCAAATATCTAGTTTTCTTGTGAATTAAAAAAGATGCTGCTATATTAGTTCTTTATCTTAATGTTAAATCATATTAATTTAAAAAATTCTACTGGAATTCAGTTACTCAGTAGGGGTGTACAAAATGGGCTGTATTTGATTTGGATTTGGATTTGGCCCAAATCAGGGACAGTGATTTGATTTGTTGGTTCAGATCACTGTCCCTGATTCAATTCGGCTGAATCCAAATCTGAAGATTTGATGCAGATTTGGAGAATCAGTGATTCGGCCATAAACACAGCTTTAAATGTTTTTTCTGTGCACCTCAAGGTACCAGGTGCAGCTCGTGAATGCTGCAGTGGTGGGGTGGATGGAACATCCCACAGTAGTGCCATGTGCTCAGTGGCAAACCTCAAAGTGGATCAGAAGTACTTCTGGTTCACTTCCGGGTCCACCAGGGAGTGCACTGGAGTGTGTTCTCTTGACTCGGCGATTGGCCATGGGGGGACCTTGGGTGCCCCTCAGACCCAGGAGGCACCAGTCACTGAGCCAAGAGGGTGAGGGGGCCCCCCCAGCACACTCCTTTGTGGACCTTGAAGTGGACCGGAAGTGCTTCTGGTCCACTTCTGGGTCTGCTGCTGAGCATGCTGGGGCCCCCCCCCCATGCTCCTGTGGGACACTCCATCCACCCCACTATTGTAGCCTTCATGAGCTGCACCTGGTACCTTGAGGTATGTAGAAAAAACATTTAAAGCTCTCTGTATGTCCGAATCTCTGAATCTTTCTGAATCTCTTCGAATCAATTTGGAGGGTTCCAAGAGATTAAAGGAGAGATTAAAGAGTCTCCTGATTCAATTTGGATTCAGAGATTTGGCCACTGAACGAGGCCGAATCTCTGCTGAATTGAATCAGGGACCAAAGCTTCACACAGCCCTATTATTCAGTAATATCTAGATATAGATGATGTTGTTTATTACCCAGGACAATATAATTCATAAGTCTGTGTCCACATTTTCCATAACATAGAATCAGTTAATTTTAATTACTGAATATTGGCATAAATGCACGTTAGAAATATATTCATTTTTATAGAAATATAGACTATTGAGGCCTTCAACAGCCACCAAAAACATTTGGTTGTCTTTCACAGTATGGTAAACTTGTTTATATTTTGGCATATTTGAATAAGAACTTGATGAAAATAAGAGCTTGATCTTCAATGCTACTCTTACTTACACTTAAAATAGTATTTTCTTTATCTTAAGACAAGTATACCTTTTTTGTACATTTCCAGCCAAGAACACTTTTGGGTAGATTTTCAAAAAAAATAGAATAGGAAAAATTTAAGCTGGAATGGATAAACCACATCATAGGTAAAGATAAAATGGCAACAAGTTAACACTACAAGTTATTTTACTAATATATTTTTATGCCCATTTGAATAAAAATAGGGACTACATGCTGACTGAAATTCAGCAGGGCTTATTACAAACAGCTACTTGCATTTCCAGTTTAGGGAAGGAAAATAAATCAACAGGAATTAAAAAAAAAAGATTTATGAAAACTTAAAACAAAATTTGATTTAATTGCACCAGTCATGTTTAGTGCACATGAGCAAATATGTATTTATTTGAAGTAATGAAACTAAAGTTGCTACTTCCTGGCACTGGGTTTTTTTTTCTTTAATGCTACTCTGCCATTCTTTTGATGACTTTGTAAGGACTTAATGGGTGCCTATACACAAGCACAGAGGCTGCTCTGGTGTGCTGGAATTCCTCAATTGAGTTTATGGGCACATGGCCATTGACGATGTGTAGGGGCTGCACGTGGGGGCACATGGACCCCCTGAGCTTGGCAGTGCATCCCTGCCTGGCAAAAAGCATTGGCAACACTGCCTGCACTTGGCACTTGCCCCCCCTGCTCCCCTGCAACTGACACTGCCATGGCCTCCTGTGGGAACTCCCCACTTGGCCTGCCCCTGCTGCCGACATCACTGCAGCTGCCTGTGGGAGCTCCCTGATCACCACTGCCATGCCCCGACTGCCACTGCCGCTGCCTGTGGGTGGTCGTCGTACCCCTCCAGCCTCTGGGGGCACGCAGCATTCATGAACATGGCAATAGCCATACTCCAGCAGCCTCTTGCATCTCATCTATCAGTTTTTCTGTGCTTAAAAATGGAATTGGGGGTGCTTGAACTAAAGCTCATCAAATGAGTTTTATTTCAAGCACCCCTACCACCATTTTCAAGTATGGGGATGCTGATATAGGAGATGTGGTGGTGCTTTAATTAGAGCAGCTCTTGTAGCTGCTCTAATTAAAGTGTTACCCCCCCGCCCCCGGAGCACATGTAAAAGTGCCATAACCATCTTTGTTCTTTGTGAGGACTTGGATAGCTAGTGTTTAAGGTGTTTCTAGTTTTAAAAAAGTTATGACTACTGCTCCCTAATTCCTTTGGCAGAGTTAATTATATGCTTAAAGTTCAGCCATAAAATCATAAAATTGAATGAAGTCCATCATTAAACTGCTATTTCACAATTGATGCTATAACAAAGTTTAATCCTTCTTGGGCAATATAAGTTTTTCCTCTGGCTTTCAGAAAGGATGTAAATTATTACCATGCCTTTTTTTTTTATTAACTTCACAGTGAATACTCCCTTTTCATTTTCTCAAAGACATTGTATACTCTATATTAATCAAAATGTCTTTAAATGATTTGGCAACTTAAGGGGAAAATTGGGAAAATAATATTATAGAGAAAAAACAAATGTGTCTTAAAAAAATTCTGCAGAAATATTGATCATCAGAAATTTGTTCCCAAATTTTAGTCTACTGCATCAAATCAACCCGTTGTTTTGGTTCAACCCACTGTTGGTTCAGTGGTAGAATTCTTTCCTGCCACATGGGAGACCTGGGTTCAAATGCATATGTTTCCAGCCTCAGGCAGGGGTTGGACTAGATGACCTTTGGAGGTCCCTTCCAGCTCTATGACAGGAGCATATGTCATGAAGCTTTTGATTTCAATCATGTATGGTTTCTGTGAACTTACTGAGCAAATATATCCCGTGCCAGAGAGTTTTCTTTATTTTATTTGATTTCCCCTTTCCAGGAAATGACCTTGGGTCATGGCTACCATGGTGGTTTGGCTTTTGTTTGTTTGTTTCTTTCTTTATAATCTCCAAATAGGTCGTATCCCAATCCTATTGAAGTCAAAGGAAGTTTTTCAATTAACTTCAGTAGACATTGCATCAGCTGTAAAAATATAACTCTTGTATTTATGATAATAGGACCTCAGATATTCCTGAGATATGGCTGAAATTAACTCTGTAATTCTTTGTCATAATGCAGTACATAGCACAGTACAACCTCATTGTAAGAAACGCTCTGGGAGAAAATAAATAATTAAAAGGGGATATTTGCTATAACAGGGTTAGTCAATTTACTGCAACATAAAAATCAGTTCCTGCTCTTTGGAGTGCTAGCACCATTGCAGCTGGCATACATGTGTCCCCAGATCCAACAACTTCAAGCGGTGTGTCAGTCAGATTTGCTCATAGTATTTTAAAGGAAATAAATAGTTTGTTATTCCATTTAATATATTTTTTGCTATTTGTCAGGGTGCCAGAGAGGGAGTGGGTGGAACCAAAGTGGAGTTAGCTGTAGAAAATCAGGCAAGAGAATCAAGATTTGAAAGGGGAACCTTTTGTCAAGCAACATTAAGAGGGAGGCCAGGTTTATTTCTGACAGAAACTGTTATTGGGAGAAACTATAAAAGTGAGATGGGCTAAAAGCAAAAACTTGAAAATGAGACAAAAACATTTGGTTTCGATTTTTTTTCCCATTGGAAACTGGAACATTTGTGGATGATACAGAACAGTTCATTTTCTTCAGACTCCCTCTTTTTACATTCACAGAAAAGCCCATTAAGAGTTAAACTCTTCAATATAATAAAAATATCTACAAATAGCCAAAATAAACAAATGGGTTAGAGCTCTCCCAGACATTTTGCTTTCTACTTTTAACTCCAACTGACTGGAAGTACAAGGACTGTGCATAATGTTGCCTTCACTCTGTATTAGGCTAAGTACAGATATTCAAAAAGGCCAAGGCAGAATTGATCTATGTTATGTAGTTTTCTATAAGCCATATAATTTAGATTTCCTCAGGGGGGGAGAGGGGAGGAGGGGAGAGGAGGGCAAATCTTAGACTGGGTTCTGCAATTTAAAAACTAGTCTATGTATATCAAACGTCTGTTCTGTTGCAGGTATAGACCAGGTTCTGATCACTTATACTGGTAGAAGTGTAATGTCTGTACATGCTCCAACAGAAGGAAGAGAACATTTAGTCACAGAATGTATCTACCAACTTGATTTGCACATCTGAAATCTCTAGTTTAAATGTCATTGTGCTATGTAAAAATATGATTACGTTATTTTTCTTTGGTCACCTACTTGTATTAGGTAGCCATGGTTTCAAATAAGACTGCATATACCAAACAATTTGGATACTTCCTGCCCCACTATTCTGAACTTCTTACCTTAGACTATTCAATGGTTAATTCATATACAAAATATAGCTAATAAAATACACATTTTTAAGAACACCATTTGGATTTCAGTAGGCTTCACAAATTTAGTTAATTGTTTATTACTAAACTGAAATGCTAACTAAGTAACCCTACCTAAAAATAACAATGCAGTTTCTCAGATGAGAAAAGCAAGACAGGTACAGCTCACTGTTCTAGAATCACTTGCTTGAACTGTTTCTTTATAGACATATGCTGAAAGGAAGCAATACATAGTCCTTATCATTTATGACAAATAAAACCTGAGCAAGCTGAGGTACATTGAGTACTCTGTGTGAAAGATGTTCTGTTTTCTATTTGGCAATGCTAGGAATAATATTGTGTAGACCAGCCAGATGTTCTTCTAGATATTGGCATTAAATAAAAAATAAATACATTTTGGATTCCAAGTTCTCAATAAATCTAGCAAGGAAATGAAAGCCAAGTGCTGTGTACAATTGTTTGTTTCCACACAAATGCTATTCTCTTCTTTGACTATTTTGTAATGTACTTTGATTTGAAGGGATTTTAATTTTTTTGATTGCACTCAATGAAATCATAAGTAGGTCCAGATGAGACTTGCTAAGGAAAAAGACTGTTTCTTTTTGCCAGTATGTTTCAAAACATACTGAATACTTTTAATGAAGGAGCAGGGGAGGTAGATGGACTCCTGAGTTCTTGTCTTAGTTATGCTACTGATTTATCAGATGACTCTGAACAACTGTATGTTATGTTTACACATGTGTTAGAATAATTACTTAGGCATGTAGTAATTGTAAAATCCTATGAGAACCTTGGATGAGAGTCATATTGTACTGGTAGTATTACGATAAATAAAATGGAGGAAAACTTTTAAATGAAAACTAGAAAACATAAAAATAGAAACACTCATGTTTGAAAAACATTTGCTTGAAAATACAGTTCTGCCTCTGCAAAAACTTGGCCAACTGGGGTTCCCTTAAAAACAAATAGCCAGTCCAAGAACTCAAATAAACTTTGGGGGAGCCTGCTTGAGAAATGTCTTCTTTCTCTTTCATTGTCTCATACCATAAGTCATAATCCTATTTGTGTTCCTAGTTGACTTAAATATTAGATGATCTTTTCTAATAGCTCCATTTTCCCAGGGTTATAAATCTTTTGCAGTTTTCTTGATCTTTTTTTGCTTTTGCCAGAAATATCTAGATTTTTTTTCTTTCACATCCTTTGTTTCCTACTGCCCTGAATTGTCCTCAGATTTGAGTGGTGTTACACACAGGCTTTCAAATAAGTTTGAGTGGCCTTTTGCTATCTGTTGACATCTGAGCAATCCATAAAAGATCAGCATAAAAACAGGTGCTTGGAAATCTGGCACTAGACTTTTGGTTTGGGATATGTCCTCAACACTTCCTGGAAGAAAAGCATTTTCAGATACATAACCCTTGCAATTTTCTAGTTACTCTAGGGCCCTGGCACAGGTTTGTTCAATTGTGCAATGACATCTGATTCCTGATCCCAACAATCATGACTCCTGCATGACTCCAGTGTGATTTTAGGATCATTATTATTACTACTCTTCAGTACAGGGAAGTCCAGCAAGTGCACCGGTGCATAGTATGCCAGCAAGTTGAAGTGGGTAGAGAATCAATCAGTTGATCATTGGTGCCTGGGACCATACTGAGAACTCAAAATGGCCTAAATTTTGGCCTGAATCAGCTGACTGGAACACAGCTGAGTATCTGCTTAGTCCCAGATTGCACCAGGGCTTGTTCAAGTCCATGGTGTGATCCCAGGCTGGAGATGACAACCAGCTGATTGTTGATCCTGGCCCAGGCAACCCCAGTCTTGAATGAGACTCAGGGTTGGTGGGTGCTGATTCAAACCCCCATGCCTGCAACTCTGGCCAAGCTGCTGATCATGGGGAATCAGATGAGACCCCAATCCACTGGGAACTTTAAACCCCACCAAAAGCCTCTGTTCTCTCACACCTGGCAACTCAAGCAGAATTGTTGGATGTGAGTTTTAAAGCCCACAGCAGCATCCCTCTGGGGCCAACAGTCACCTGATCATCAGCCTAGGGGGCCAGTTCCAGACTCTAACATGGTCTTGGCCTCAGGACTGACAATAGCACACTGTCAGCCCTGGCCACGTTACATTTAAGGCACCACACAGACAAGCCACAATGATGTTCTGCATATATATAGAACATTTTTATAGCTTATTTGCCATTTTATGGCACCTTAAATCAGGTGCACATATAGCACCCTTGCTATTTATGACACGCATAATACATTAATTGCAATATCCATGTAATGTGTAGAAGGAGTCTATCTGGTGCTGCTACTATCCAGATGGATCGTTGTTACTGTTTTAGCATAAAAGCCACCTGGATCTGGTAAGTCAGCACAGAAATGGAGCTGTACAGAGCTTCTTAGGCTTCAGAAAACCTGAAGAGATGTCTAATGAAGCTTTAATGGTCTACTTAAACAGGTCAAGCTCCTCCTTTCCTTTCCCTGTCCCTTTTTTGTCTGAGCCATATGAGATAATGGCTCATTTGAAGAAAGTACTAGGATGGAGTCCAAGTTTGGCAGAAAATTAAACAAATCACAAATTAGTTCTACTTATAGTCCCATTTGGCTGTGTGCTTGGTTGTTCTGTTTATGAGCTAATCTGATAGAAAAAATTGAGTCACAGAGAAGACAACATGCAAAATGACAGATTGAAAAAGAACCTTCCAGGGGTGCAAGTAGCACAAAAAGAACAAATGATTTGAGAATAACATATCAAAGCAAAAAAGCAAACAAACTTTTTCACTAATTTGGGCAAACTTGGGTGCTTTGGAAAAGGTTATCCTTATTCAGTAATCTCCAGTTAAAGCCAATAATTTGTGGTTATGAATAAAAACAAATGGCTGCAAAAAACTGTCAGGATGTTTCTCGATCTGACCTGTGAGCCAGATCTCACCCCTAGGACTTCCAGAGGGAGATGGGAATTTCAGGGTTGGGGTGAGTGGGCACAAGGCAACCACCACAATGTGGGGTATTAGAGCCCCAAATGACTCTCATGTCAGCAGTAGGGGGACAGCAGTGGCTGTGTTAATCCCCACAAATGCTGCTACTTGCCTTGACCCACCACTGCTACTGCTGCATCCAGACCTTCCAGACCTGGTCCACAAGGAGCCCCACCATCTAGATCTGGCTTGATTTTTCTCTGCTGGAAAAATACCTGATTCAGAAGAAATATCTATTTTGTACAGTTACATTGGAACTTTAAAATTTATACTATCTTGACACAAAGGAATTTTCAGCAGATCCAAGTGCCTTTTTTTTGTTTTATGTAGTATATTTTTTCACATGAATAAGCATTCAGACACAATGCCAGGCAGGCATGCACGACCAGAGCTAGAAAATGTTAAACACTTATAATATTCTTGGCTCTCTTGCCACTGGATAAATAAGCACTAGCAGAAAAAAAATACAAATGTTTCTGGCAAGCACATCATAAACTTTATAGTCACCATCAGCAACTATAAAGCTTATTGTTTTCTATCTTTGATCAGTACTCAAAGTGTACCTCAAATACAAAAGATTATTTTATGCTTAGCTAAGTCACTTCACAGATTTCGTGTCTACGTGTGCAATAACGTGTTTTAGTTAACGTGCATTAAATCTAGTACTTCCATTGTGAAGGCTCCTTGTGAGAGGGGAGGAGAAAGCCCCCACCAAGTCACCCCATGCCCCTGACAACTCACTCTGATGCTTACCACAGATGCACTAAAGAGTGACAGCAGGGGAAAGACACTGAGACAGGAAGAGCAGGCTTGGCAGTTTCAGAGCTGCCTGAGCCTGCAAATCAGTAGGGGAAAGGGAGTGGCCAGAGAGAGGCATGGGCTGCTCAGAAGGTAGCTGAAGACTCAGCTGAAGAACGCTGAGGGAGACATCCGAACACTGGCGGGGAGATGCTGGCAGACAACCCAGGGAAACCAAACCCCCAGAGTGGAGGGATGCCGGGAACACTGCTGGGGAAAAGTGGCTTGCTGGGATGCCAGAATGGGCAGTGTTGCAGGGCATTTTAGATGCCTGGCTCCTATAAAGAGAGGAAACTGCTAGGGAAAGAGCCCTAGCAGTGAGTAGGGAGCCCCAGCTGTGGGTCACCAGGGCAACTCGAGTGAGCTAGTGACCCACACCTGCCAGCGGTCAGCTGACAGGAAGGAGCAGGGCCTGGCTCACACAAGTCCCAGGCCTGAGGCCAGGAGGGCAGTTCCCTGCTAGCAGCCAAGGAAGAAGGAGCTCTGTCTGAGCAAGCAAAGGGGAAAGGCCTGACTGCACGAGCAGCTCCTGATACTGTTGTGGGATGGAGCATTCCCCGGTAGGGTTTGAATGACATTACAGCCAGGTGGCTTGAGTTTATGTTACAGCCCAGGGGCTTATGTTTGATTTATTACTGTTTAAGACCGGTGGCTTGGGTGAGACTATTAGGGGTTGGAGGAGGCCTCATAGGGGACCTGTGGCAGCGTGGGGACCCCAGTGCCAGAGAGGGTGCAGCATTTCAGGGTGCACCGACCCTGCACACCAGTGAGGATGCAGAGCAAGACAGGGCTGCAGAGAGCCCGAGCGCCAGTGAGGGTGCAGTGTAAGACAGGGCTGCGGAGAGCCTGAGTGCCAGTGAGAACACAGAGTGAGATAGGGCTGCAGAGAGCCCGAGCGCCAGTGAGGGTGCAGAGCAAGACTGGGCCATGGAGACCATAGGGAGGACAAGGGGGCCAGAGTAGAAGGCCCAGACCAAACAACATTAGCACCATCTGTGAGGCTTGGGCTGTGGTGTAGGGGAGTAAAGGAGCCACAGATAGCGCCCCCTTGCATCAGGGCAGTAAATGGGCAACCTCCCACTTAATTAACATCTTCTAATTAATGAATTAATAACAAGGCATGGCAGGAGAGAAGGCGGGTGGTTGGCCCATAATAGGTGGGCAGGGTCAACAGTAGATGAACCCCAAAGAGGTGCACCTGTCACAGGCGATCAGGGCATGGAGGGGCCAGCAGACCTCTTGGGTAGTGCAGCAGGTAGAGGGTCACAGAGTGCCACAGAGAACAGTGAGGGAGAGACTCCAGCTCAACTAGGAGCCTCTTTGGACGAGCTGGGGGAACCGTGGAGTACATGGAGAGAAAGACAGGCAGCACTGGCTAGTGTGACTCAGACAGCCCAGCCTCAGATCAGATGGGACCAAGGTTCAAAGGGGCAGGGACCCAAAGGAGGGTCGCACCATCTAGACAACTATTAGGCAGAGTGAAGCCAAGAGCCCCCAAGTGGGATGATGGGCACAGAAGACAGGATCCCAGGGACCCATCAGCTGATGCTGACTTTTTCTGTTCATTGTATTCTTAAGTTTATGGTTAGCCTAAGACTGGGGTATGTTTATTTGCCAAGGCTATGGTCCATGGATGAAGGACAGCCTTCAGAAGACGTATGGCCGGAAGGTCGCTGGCCCTTGGTTGCCATGGATGAGACAGCATCATCCAAGAGCAGGACCTGCAGAGAGTGGAGTCTGCCTTGGTCATGGATGTGGTAAGGGTGGGGTAAAGGGGAGGTGGAGTCCCACAAAGAAGTCCAGATGTGAGATCCTCTGGGCCACCTACAGAAACTGACTCCCAAGAAAAATAAAACAACTAAGGCGTGACATATAGGTGTGTCAAATCTGGATCTCAACCTGATGTCACTGGGAGGGGCAAGGCACCATTCAAGAAGGGGCCAAGCCCTAGAACACCTACCAGTGACACTCCTATAGAGACTGCTCCAACACAATGAAAATCCAGTGCATCAGAGCACTCTTGATTAATTGAGTCTCCTGGAGCACAGAAATTGATGCACTTTGACAGCCTTCTGCATCACATGTATCAGTGTCCTGTGTGCCTCTATGCTGAAAAAATGGTGGTGGGGCCCTTTGAAATACAACACATTCAATGAGGTTTATTTCAGAGTGCCCCATCACCATTTTTTCAGTGCATGGACCCTGTACTTGTGATGCACAGGCACTTTATCTGCTCCTGTAACAAAACTCCTTTTTCACAACTCTGAAGACCCTTTTTTAACTCAGTCCAATAAAGTTATATATGCTTTTGCTTCAATCTTAAACTGAATAATACTGCTGTAGGCCATTAGCATATTAATAAAGCTTCTAGTTGTTGTTTTTGTTTTAACTGGAGGAAAATATGTGTTGTTTTTATATGTGATGAAGCACCTCACCATCTGCACTTTCCTTTTCAAAATTCTAGATCTGCCCATGCCAGGGTAATGCTGTGAATGGCTACAGGTGTTTGCTAGACTGGACCAACACTTCATATTTGGGTTAACCCTTTCTCAGTCTAAAGTTAGAAAATCTCTTGATCAACTTTATCCAGGTTAGGCTAATCTAAATGTAATGCGGGTACGTACCCTACGTTATATTCATTTTACTTCACTGGGAATATTTACTTAAGTTGAACAAAGTTTAATTTAATGTTTTATAGCATTTGAAGTACTTAAAATATATATGCAACATCAGTGTTTATATCCTTTTTTTACTCTCTTTCTCATTCAAATGATCCCAATTCATCCATGTTGTCAATGACTGCTGACGTTGGTAGCATTTTTCTTGTACTGTGAATGCTCATAGGCAGTTGTAACTTACAAAAATAAAGTCAATTTATAGGAGCTAGAAGAAATGAACAACCAATGAGTTGATTTCTCCCTAAGTGAATGACCTAATTGTTAGAATGTAAAGTCCCATTACATCTGGTTGCTTTAGGAAATGTCTCAAACTAAAATGTATTGGCATATTGCATTTGCATAAGCCATTAAAAGAGGAAATCTGTGCTTCACTTCAGAGTGTTGAATTAAGAAAACCAACCATTCACCTTCCATTCTGTACTCATATGACCTTGAAACTTTAAGCTTGTTATTTACCTTATAGTATTCCCTTACGATTGCAAATTGCCCTTTCTTATCAACATGCTGGTTTCAGAGCGATGTCCTTGAATTGCACCCTGTGAACTCTTATCTATAATGCAAAAATTAAAATTTGTCTTTATGGTTTGATTCATCAGAAATTCAGAAATCCGAGAAAAATATCTATCTTAGAAAAAGCTTTGAAATGAGGATTAACAGCTTTCTTATAATACAGTATTGGAACTGAAGAAGGTTTTCAAAGAGACTAGCTATATAGTTTTAATTAAAAAACATTAAATAGCTCTTGAAATAAAAATAAAAACATGTAAAAAAGAACAAAGTTAGGTAAACGGGTAAAGCAACCCATTAAAGGTAGCTGTTTTAATCAGGAATTTTAATAAGGCAATGCAAAGCCATATCTCTTCCTATGGAAATGAATTGAATAAATAAAATCATGTAGCCCAGGTAGCTCAGGTATATACTCCTCTTCTCCAGTTGCAGGGGATTGTTAGTTGGCAGGTGTGCTGTGGGGGAACTGCAGACCACTCATTTTCCCTCTGTCCCTATAGAACCAGGCCAGGACAGTCAGGGGACTTAACTATATACAAATTTATTTACATTAACTTATCACAAGGAAAAGAAACATGGATATAAACATATGTTATATATGTTATATATATTTATAAAGTATCTAAACAAATAACATAAACAATACCCGCTGGGTAAATGCCATAAAACCTTATACCAGTGCTCCAGATACAGGTAAGTCACAGGTAAGTATCTGATCTGAAACAGATAAACTCCAAAATAAACATAGATAGCCAACAGATAAACTATAGATAAGTATGGGTGAACAATAAATAAGGCACAAATAAATACAAATAAACAACAGGTGAAATAATAGCAACAGGGGGTCCCAGCAGAGCCCTAGGACTCTACTCATCTACTAATTTACAACATGAGAGTTCACAAAATATAAGGCATGACATCATACCACTTATGGTGCAAGAACTCCAAAGATAAACTCAATCCTGAGGGGAAACCTCAATGCCCTTGGGATTTTCCCAACCCCAAGTTGCTGGCTCAGTAGCCCAATCATTGTTTGGCTGTCTGGACCTTTTGCTATGGGTCAGAGGCCTGGCCTGCCTCATGCAGCACCAGGCTCGGTCAGCTCCTGGACCCTCCATGCAGCGCCTCCTGCACTGAGCTCCCAGCCTCACTCTGGGGATTGAGGACCTGAGCTGCCCAAGCGCTCCAAAGGTCCTACTCCATGCACTGTCCTGTGTACTGTGTCTCTGGATGCACGCCAGAGGTTGCAGACCCAAGCCGCCTGACGCAGCTCTCAGGGTCTGGATGCCATGTTCCGAGCTGCACACTGAGCGCCTAGCTCCTGGAGCTGTCTGCCATTCCCTGCTGATGGAAGTCTTCAGGGGCACTTCTGGGCTACTGCTTCGCCCTGCTGAGCAGCTTTCCTCAGCACTTCTAAGCCCCGCTCTTTGCTCTTCTCTGTCCCAGATGCGTTCCCCTCATGCTGGGCGCTCAGCTCCTTCTATATGCTCCAGAGCTCCACCCCTGAAGTCTTCCAGACCTGAGTGTTGCAGTCTTCAATCAGGTCCAGAGGCGGGGGGAACTCCTCCCCGCCTCCCCTCAGGAAAGGGGCATGACTTAACTCCTCTTGCTGTCTCCTGATTGGTGGATAAGCGCCACACCAATCAAAACAGCAAGATTTCAAGCCTGGGGCTCAAATCAAGCTCCAAAATGCAAGCCTGCTACAATAGTATTTAGATATTATATAGGGAGTTGCTGTAATTGACGCTATTTTTTAAAATAGATTTAGATTGTATTTCTTAATCTGTTCGTATCAATACCGTTCAACTAAGGAGGGTTATTTTTCTTATTTTGTAGTTTTCCTGGGAAAGATAAATAACTTCTTTGAGCAAGCACATATGTTTTGATTTGGAGGTGGAGCTGTATCCTATACATGTGCCCAGCGCCTGCTCTGACATGTTGTAATTAGAACATATGGGAGCAGACTCAATTAATTGAGTCTTCTGAAGGGTTCTAATTAGAATGCATTGGAGCAGGCCTCAGGCTAATTAGAACACTCCATCAGCTTCAGTGTTATATGTATTGAGTGTCCCTACATTTCAAAATGGTGGTGGGGGCACTTTAAATAAAGCTCATTCAATGACCTTTAGTTAAAGCACCCCAGCCACCATTTTGAAGCATGGGATACTGGATACTCTTACTATAACACCCATGTAAAAATGTAAAGCACTTAAACATGTGCTTAACTTTTAAATCCTACTTCACTCAGTAAAGGGAATTGATTCCCAGTGAGGGCTCATGAATATGGTAGACTATCATGGATCTGTTAAAAGGAAGGGTAGCATCAGCCTCAGAATACCCTGGCCAAATGTGGCAGATAGACAGTTGGAAACTATGGGCGTCTTTACATGTGATCTGGGTTAGAGGGGGAGTGTTTTCCTTACAGCCACTCCCAAGAGCTGCTCTAATTAAAATGTCTGCAGTGTCTCATGTATCCAGTATCCCATGCTTCAAAATGGTGGCTGGGGTGCTTTAACTAAAGGTCATTCAATGAGCTTTATTTAAAGTGCCCCCACCACCATTTTGAAATGTAGGGACACTCAATACATATAACACTGAAGTTGATGGAGTGTTCTAATTAGCCTGAGGCCTGCTCCAATGCATTCTAATTAGAAACCTTCAGAAGACTCAATTAATTGAGTCTGCTCCCATGTGTTTTAATTACAACATGTCAGAGCAGGCTCTGGGCACATGTATAGGATACAGCTCCACCTCCAAATCAAAACATATGTGCTGGCTCCAAGAAGTTATTTATCTTTCCCAGGAAAACTACAAAATAAGAAAAATAACCCTCCTTAGCAGAGTGTGGCTCTGGCTGGCCAGGCTCCAGTTTTGAGCAGTTTGAGCTTGCACCACTCTGCTTTTTTCCCCTGCAGGTTTTTTTGACTTCTGGATATCCAGAGACCAATCCCCACCCCCGCTGCTCCCTTGCAGTGCAGAGAACAACTGAACACGCAGTATGTGGTGCTGCAGATGCGTCTGTGGCACCACATACTGCACAGTCGTGTTCATTTGGACATGACATCTGAGTTTCAGTTGTCAGCTGGGACATTGGGAGGAGATGTAAAGAAAGGCAAAGGAGACACGGAAAGAAATTTAGGAGCCATTAACACAGATATGATAATCTAAAGTCTTAAGAATAGAAGAAGCTGCTAAAGAACAAAGTAAATACACCATAAATCTGCTACACTCTTAAAAAAACCCTCCATTGACTAATTTATTAAGAGCGAAATCAATAATAAACATGCAAATCATATAACTGTGTACAGTAGAACTCTGTTGTCCAGCCTTTGTTTCGGAATACTTCGAATCCGCAGTTACCAATTCCAGACACCATATCATTTGAATATACCTTGTCATTTGAACTCTAGAATGTCTTCAGGGTTATGAAAAACTGTTATCTCTCTATTATATAAAATTTATTTGCACAAACACAAAATGGGCAAAGCACCACAAGATTTTGAGTTTTAGCAAGAACGCACCGAAGGATTTGTTTATGAATAACGACTATTTTGTACATTCCCTTTCCTAAAAGCAATTCTGTTCAGAATATAAACTATTTTTAAGTACTCATGATCCTCTGAAAAGAGCATATATTTTTTAGTTTCACAACCCCAGAAATCACTGTTCACACCCAGTGATAAAAGCCATGCTGAATACTGACATAACTGGGTGTACTGTAGTTCATCTTATGCTGACGTGTTGGGTTCTTGGATTTAGAAAACATCAGATGTTCAGAGAGCTGCAGTTAGTAACTGGCATTCAAAAAAGGAGGAAAAAGTTAAATGAAGTTAGTTTCTTTAACCAAAAACTTGCACTAAAGATAAGATTTAGGTGGGCTACTTTTGTTTAGAGTTAGGCCTTTCACTTTCAGCCAGAGCTTTTAAAAGATAATTTTACTTTCCTTTCTTTTATTAATTCTCATGTCATCATCTCCTTGTCATTTTCCCCAGCTGCCTAATTTATTCCCTAATGTTATTATCTTTTATAGTCCTCATATTAATTTGTGTGCCTTGATGCTTTATCCTACATGTTTTAGAACAGATGCACAAATAGTTGGTCACAGTGTATCTCATCTGATGCCCTCCTAATTCTCAGTGGGACCATCTAGACATTCATTTCATTAACAGGGATGAACTGGCACAGTTTGCACCATAGTCAGCTGCTCCCAGGCACAGCATCTCCACATGTGCCGAGGACCACAACAGTTAGATTGGGGCGGATTAGCTCCAGGCTGGCAGCAGGTCTGGGGAGGTCAGCCCTGGGCTCCAGTTGCTGGTGACAGGCATTGGAGGGGCTGGCTGGGGCATGAGGGTGCCAAAGTATGGGGTTTGGCAGCAGGCAGCCCCCACACTTTTGCACCCTCATGCCCCAGCCAACCTTGGTCACCATCTACCCAAGCATTTTGGCAGAGTTAATTCCTCTGCCTAAGCTGTTAAGGCCCTTGTACTATCTTACGATAGAGTTAACTAATCTACTGTGCCCTAATACTGGCTCGTGTAGATAGTGATGCTTTATTGTGGAGATCTGCAGCAAAGTGAAAGTGTACATGCATTCAAGAAATACCAAATTCCCTTTAGGCTTTGGTAGCTCCCCTGCCCCTCCAAATTTAAGAATGCTTATTCATATTATGATTTCCCACTTCATTTCCATCTGTAAAATGCCAGACTGCCTACCTTACAGTTGTGTCGAACACTTCAGTTTGGAAGAAGAATGCTTTAAAAAGAATGTTAAAAAATATGGACCGTTAAGTAAAGAAATTAATTGTAGAACTGACTCAGGACTAATCTACATCCTTAGAAAAACTAAATGAGACTGATACATTCACTTTCCCCTTATATGGTAATCATCAGTATCCTTAATATAAATATGAATGAAAATTATGAGTTCTTTGTTAGCTTCTAGCATTCTTAAATCTACTGGGATAATTCATAGAAGTCTCCCTACTATGAGAAATGAGCCCAAGCTGCAAAGTTAAGATCTTTATTTAAAATTTCCTCAAGGTTCAGACATTCCAGTCTAGGTCTAGGCCCTCATTTCCCCAAAGCTTGTAGTGATGGCAGAGGGCCAGCTATAGCTTCTTGTAGCCTCAATTCCCACTTCTCTTTTCTGCTTTTGACAGAAGAGATCTTAGGAGCATGAGGCTTAGTTTGGTATGTGAGGGTTATGAATAAAAGCTGCTATATCTATTTATAGTGTTACATAAAATGTAGTGATCCTGGGGATTCTAGTTAGTAATTTTTATTAAACAACTGTCTGAAGAACCCGTAGAATGGACTAGTTTAATTTCCTTTCTACATACAAGTTAAACCTTGGTTCAGAGTTCAGTTAGGGAAAGGGTGTTTTGTTGCTTTTTTGCTCAAAAGGTACTGTGTAGAAAAATATATTTTGAAGCTTTATCTTTGTTTTTATGTGGGTTTGAGTCTGGGTTTGATACAAGTGTACAAGAAGGATTCAGTGGGGTCTTTATTAGTTAGCCAATCACTGGGATCTTTATTCGTTAGCCAATAGCATTTTACTGTATTCACTGATGCAGCTTAAACAGATTTTGTGTACTTAAATATTTTTGGATACTGGCAAGTGGACAGATATCTGTAATTGACTCACAAGGATTTATGGGCCTGATGGCTGGCATACTAGGGGAGTGGATCCTATTGACTGTCACCGAGCTGAATGCATGTTCATATCTGGGGAGGTCTCTGGGTGAATTCTGTCTCTTTCTAATGGTTCTTAGTCTGGACCTGAACTAGGTATGATTATTGACATTTACAACAGTGTGGTGATAGCATGATTAAAGTGTTTCATTATGCTTCAGAAGAATGATTTTTAGCTCAACTTGAGCCTCGTGCTGACAGCTGCCCCACAGTCAGTCTATCTGTAAGTGAGACTTGATGTTCAAAGGTGACTGGATATGAAGCTAGACTCTTCTAATCTGGTGGCTATTGGTGATAAGAATTGGCATGCAGTAACCACATTAGCCCAATGAGTCCTTTGACTCCGGCAGGCTTACCATTTTTATTGGCACAACAGTGACATATAGTGAGAAATCTGTATTTCAGTAAATTTTAATTTGTATTGTGATGCATATAGTCATAATGGTGTAAAAACATGCATGGGTACATCTAGGTGAGATGCATCATCTCATATGAAACAACAATATTTTTCTCCAGTTAAAAATAAACTAAGCTTTACCAATACGCTAGGGGCCTAGGGCTGTATTGAAGCAAAAACAAATATAACTTCATTGGAATGAGTTAAAAACAGTCTGCAGGGCTGTGAAGTAGAAGCTTCATTACCAGGAGCAGCTAACAGACAGCAATGTAGAAGAAAAGCCAGCTTGATTGGTGGAACATCAAGATCATAAAAAAAGAGGAGAGGATCATTAACACCTGTGGAATGTAGAGCTTAGAATGGATCAAGGAGATTCTGATGCTCCTGTGAAGTTGATTGACTCCCTCAGCACTGCCTGACTAGAAAGGCCGTGGCCACTGCCAGGCAATTGGTTTTAAACTTTGGGTGGAGCAGGAATCAAAGAGGAGTGCAAATGTACCAGTGCACCCACACTAGATCCATCCCTGGCAACTTGTCAATAGGCTCTAACGACACGTAGCTAATTTCCAAGATAGCTCACGTCAGAGCATGCTACTCATACTGGACTGAGAACTGCTTTCTCTGGTTTTGTATGAAATATATCCAGGCGTAAAACAGATTACAGCAGACCACAACAGTCACCTCCTCTGCAGAGTGCAACAGCAGTTCTTTCTTTTCATCAGTCTGGCTGCAGCTGTTTCTGGCACCAAAACAGTCCTCCTAATATCCCTGGAGCTAGAAGGAGTATGGCTAAACTGCTGGATGAACCCACTTACACAACAATATTCTCTCTCTCAGTCTTAGTTCCCTGGAATACTTTCCCTTTCTAATTAGATATATTTTGAATTTTCCATAAAGATCAGGTCCAATCTGGAGCTGAACTTCCCCAAAAGTCTGTCTATGAGGGTCCTGGCAATTTGGTTCAGCCCTCTGTAATGCTGAGAAATAGCTGTGAAGCTCCGTTTTGAACCAAGCATTACCAGATTTTTTAGTAGTTTCTTATGCAAACTTTTGTTTCTGACTTCTTTATTTTCTATTCTAGTTTTTTTCCTGCTTTCTTCTCTTGACTCCACTGAGATTTCTTGGAATTATTTGTATATGTAGAGTTTATGTACTGTATTTACTTGAATATAAGATGATGCTGAATATAAGACAACCTCACAATAATTGGATTCTATATATGAAAAATGTATAAATTTGTTAGAATTTTCCAGGTATCAAATCTAATTCTTGGAAGTTTTCCTTGAATTTGTCCCTTCCCAGTGCTACAACAGGGAAAATAATCAGGAGGGAGGGAGGGTCAGGTACCGCCTTTTCCCTCTGCCCTTCCCACTTCTCCCCCTTGTAGCCTCTTCCCTCCCACACTGTCAGACCCCATTCTTCTTGAGCACAAAGTAGCCAAAAGGCAAATTAGAAAACACTAACTTTGAAATAAACATGCTTTTAGTAAATTGCTGTGGGTACCCAAACATTTTAGTTAATCCAGAATTGATGCATTTTATCTTCTTTTAACCTGCTTCAAGGTTTAGCATATAAACACACTTTTATGCAACAGTGTTATACATACTTACATATATACAGGCAGTCCTCAGCTTACAACATTTTGAGTTACAACTTTTTGCACTTACAACATTTATAAATTGACACCGTGTTTCAACTTTCTGACGTCAGTTTTGACTTTACAACACTTGATGTGTCACCCGTCTCCCATCTGTCCAAACTTCCTTAGACACTTTCTTTAAGAAAGCAGACAAAAACCTCCAGAAAAACCTGCAGCCAAGACTTCTGAGAAGACTCTAGCCAACAACCCTTCAAAAAGTCCAATCAAAACCCCTTCAAAAAGTCCAGCCAGCTCTCTTCAGAGAACTTCTGCCAAATCAATATGATTGCTATTTACACTATAAATAGGTTAATGTAGCTATATTACTCATCTATAATTGATTGAGTACAGAATTCTGAGTTATTTTTGGTGAAAATAGGGTATCGGGCCTTGGTTCAGGAACCAATACCCCATTTATAACCAATACCCCATTGTTTCCTATGAGAAAATAGGTTCCGAGTTGCAATATTTTGACTTAAGATGTGGTTCTCAGGAACCAATTGTGTCGTAAGTCAGTGAACTGCCTATATGTATATATCTATATCTATATCTATATCTAGATATAGATAGATATAGTACAAACTATTTTTTTGAAAAATATATTTCTATATAGATATCTAGTCATATATATACAGCATCCAGCACAAGCTTTTCTTTACACACCTTGAACTGCATTTAAAGCCCATGCTTCCATTACAATAGGTGCACCCATGCTCTCATGCTCCTGCGCGCCTGTCCGCAGTCCCTTCTTAACACAGTCTCTTAGTTCTCACTCACATGTTGGGGTTTACATTCTCAGCTCATTCACTGACCTTGTTGCTGTCACTGTTGTTGTCGCTTCTGCTGCTGCTGACACTGCTGCTGTCATTGTCACTGTCTCAAGGTCTGGTTGTGGTGCTGTCGTCTTTGTTATCCTTGACCACTCTCCTTCTCAGAGTGTCTTTGAACAGTCTTTGCCAAATGTCCCTTTGCCAGGTGGAGTTGGCTGCATCTTTTGTATCCTCTCCCACTGATTTCTGGTAGTAGGACTAGAGTTCACTCAGAAATATTTTAACACAGTCTGTTTCCTTGAGCTCTGTGTGTCTGTACATCAGTAGGTTCCTGCATTTCCACAGGGCACTCCTGACACAGAACATGAACTGTTCAAAGCAGGTTGTTGGAGACCACTGATGGTTAGTCAGGTATTCATGATATTAGTTTAAAGCCAAAAGGCTCATGATTTACAATATTGTTCATTGGGCTGGGCTGCACCAGAGTCAACAGCATTTCAAGCCATGGTGACTCTATAGCTCAGCACTGCTCAGTTTATGAGTGTACACTACATAACCCCCACAAAGGATCCTTGTGCTAATTACTCCCCACCGTCATGACTGGAACTGAGTGTTTTTGTCATGAGAACTGGGATCCTCCAAACATTTATATGCAGATGAGGTGCAGGGCAACCAAGTCTGGCTTCACCTCATAGAGGGTGGGGCTACATTAATCTTATAAGACAGACAATTAAGGCAGGTGAAGAAACAGGAATCACTGGAAATGGGGAGGAAAGGCATAGTTCTGCTGTGGAAATGAAGAGGAAGCTGCAATATATTCAATATAGCGGCTCACCATGACTTGAAAAAGAGTAAGCACTGAGGGGACTGAGTACAGTGGGCACTACTGTATGTCTTATTCAGACAGACTGTACCAGCATAGGTTCCCATCCATGTATTTGCCCAATATGGGTCCTATTTTTTATATTCAAGCTTAGTGTTGGTTGCATTTAATCAACTTAATAATTGGTTTCTGTTACTGAGCATGAGCTGCTTTTGGCAGCAGTTTAATGATAAGCAGTGTATTTCATAAGGTTTCCCTGTATGTAAATATAAGTCAAGGAGATTTTTTTCCTATGCTGATGGCGGGGGTGGGGTGGAATCTTGTCTTACAACTGTCTGGATTTCACTCAGAAACTTTTTAACACAGTCTGTTTCTGAGTGACATAACACAGCATGTTTCTGACTGAAGTTATACATGTAGTGTACACTCTTATAGGAATCTTGTCTTATCTTATAGTTGAGTTACTACTGTCTTATAGTTACTACTCTCTTGATTCCACCCAGTAACTTAATTTCAAGGTTAGGTGCATAACAGTCAGGGATTATGAAGAATTTTAAAGCTGTTCCTTTTGTGAATATCAAATGTATAGTACAAATAAAGTATAATTAGTACATCAATGCACATCAATAATTTACTGTATAATATTTTTTTCTATTGTGTGGAACCGTTCATGTTATCTAACATTACAAAATGTCCATTCTCTTTATTTCATCCAGAGGGGCATTCATGTTTCAAAGCATTTTCCAGGTTTACTTTTTTTTGCATTATGCATTAGACTAGAACAGGAACTGTGCTAGGGAGGAGAAAAGGGAAAAATTGCAATTATATTAATCCCAGTGCTCTCTTCAAAAGAGGAAAAAGGCAAAATTTCACTTCATAGTTCACAGCATGAAAGAGAAGACAAAAATTGTCTGCAGATGTTGTTTTCCAGTATTCAAGGCCACACCTGGTCTGAGAGCTACAGTTTGTACAGTTATGAACCTCTGGCTAGAGGAAAAGGCAATTTACTAGGAAAAACCCAGGCTACTACTATGGGGTTATTTCTGGCCACATCAGCCTTTCACAGGTGCATGAGTACTATTGTTGTACTCAAAGGGTAGTAGGCTGCTTGTAAGGAAGTATAACAGATGTTATCTCCTTTTGCTAAGGAATCCTGAAATCTTACTTCAGAATGCTTTTGCATGAAGTTAGTAATGTGGAATTATTGTATTTAATATCTTTCCATAATATTGGAGAAAATGGAAGAACATCTTAGCTATTAATTCCAACCAGTCATAAATTCCCAGGAAACTATTTATGATGATTCAGTTTTGCTATTCTGAATTAAAATTAAACCAAATAAATACCAAGGAGTATTTTGGTGAGTGATGTTTGTGCAGAGGCATGTGCCATTTAGAGTGCATTTCCTTAGTAATAAAGCTGTATTAATTAATACCGTAACCTACATATCTGTAAAATGGGTATAACAGCAGGCAAAGGCCTCAGAAGGATGTTATTAGGATTAAAGTTTGTCACTGAGCATTGCATTAATGCAAAACTATAATTGAAGGCATATTCACAAAGAAATAAATAAAGCCCACCAGCTTATTTCCCTTAGACCATAAAACTGCAGTCAAGAAGTGATTTCAGGTGGGGATACTGGCAGGAGAGTTAGAATCCTGTCACCTAGTGGAGGAAAGTCCGTTGTCCATTCCATGGTTTACATGAAATATTTCCAAGCCTTAGGTGTCCCATAGTTCTGCCTGTCCTTCCATGTTTTTCTGTGAGCTCAAGAAATGTGTGCATGGCCTTCTGTGTTCTTTTTTTTACAAAGTCACAGTGACTGCATCTACACAAGATGCTTTACTGTGCAGTAGCGTAGTATACTGTGCAGTAAGCATGTGTGTCTACACATGCATGTGCTTGCTTACTGCACAGTAAACCTCGCTAATCTTGAGTAAATTTGCTACCTGCAAATGCAAGTAGCATATTTACTTTCAACTAGCAACAGCGCAGTAGTGCTCTTGTAGATGCCTGACCAGGAGCAAATCGGCTTCCGGCCAGCTGGCCATTAGGAGGTGGGAGATTGCTCCCTGTCTCCAAGAGCTGTCTGCTGCTGGGATGGGCTCTGTCACTGGAGCCTGGGTGGGGACTATGCCCTGACAGCAGGGAGCTCCAAGCCCCACACTGTGAGATCATGATTGGAGAGTAGGGCCTAGGTGATCCTTATCTCCCAGCTCCTGCTTCACCATCATGATCAGGCAGTGTGAGACCCTGTGAGGCCCTTATCTCCTAGTGCCAGCTCCACAGTTGTGGGGCCAGCGCTGGAAGATCCTTATCTCCCAGCCTGAGCCCTGCAAGGATCTCCCAGAGATTTCCCAGCTCAAGCCCCACAACCATGGAGCCACTGGATTGGAGCAGAGGGCTGGGACCTGCCCCTCCCATGCAGCTCTTTCCAAGTCACCTGCTCCTGATTGGTGAGCTGGGGCCAGGAACTCCTTGCTGCCAGGGCAAGGGGAGATTATCCCTGCCCTGGCAGCAGGCAACCCCTGGGGTTAGGGTGTAATGTCCCAGCCCTGGCCAGGAGATAGCTGTCTCCTGGCCTGGTGCTTCTTGCCAGCCCCTGGGCTAGCACCCAGGCAGAGCCTAGAGCTTCTTCTGGTGGTGGCAGGGGCCCATTATAGGGCCCCAGAAAGTGGAAGCAGTTTGCTCCCATAGTAGCAAATCTGCTTCTGCTTTCCTGAATGTATAGACATGTGCCTGGGAGCATTTACTCGCAAGTAGTTTACTTGCGAATAAGCTGATCCCAGATCAAATGCATGTGTAGACACGCCCAATGTCCATGAGGATTGGGCTTAAAGAGAAACATCAAGTTACAAAAGAAATAGGGGATTCAGGTGGAGATACTTGGGACTCCAGTAGATACAGCCAGAACCAGATAACATCAGTCATTATGAGAATACTCAGAAGAGGAGATGGTGGGGAATTATTCAGATTTTCATTGGAAAATGCCCATTGTTAATAAGTTGAAACTAAGTTATTTTACAGAAATGCATTGGTTAAATTAACTTCCAAGAAAACACAGACAAGATTCAATTGGAAACCTTCCTGGTTTCCTGCCAGCTCATTTGTTGAGTTGCCAGGGACCCCACAGTTCCAGAGTACACAGCTCTAAGAAAGGCCTGACCATTATGAGAATGTACTTTAATGTGCTTCCCCCTTACTCTTTTTTTCTTAATTTTCCACAGAATGGTTATTCTGACTTAACCAGGTGTAACACAGTCCTTCCACAGAGGTGGATGCTTTGCTCCTTGAGTACCCTCCCAGCCCTAGTCCTCTCTCCTTCCTTCAGGCAATCTCTCTTTTTCCTTTCTTGCCAGGCCTTGATGAAGTGATACGTTCAGAAATGGGAGGCTGCCCCAGGGTTCCCTGAGCAAGATCACTCTCATGAGCACAAGTGTCACTGCTTATTACCTTAAGGACTAATCATCACCTCTGAACCTGCCCTACAGCTGTGCCCATGCATTGTAGGTGTTTCTGGTCATCACTTAAGTGGGAACCTTGCCCCACACCACCAGGCTGCCTTAGGTCTCCATTGCCTTGTTGAGGTCTCAGCCTTCCCAGCCTCTGCCCCCATTCCTCTGGCTGGACCCTTTGACCTAGATCCACTACACTGGGTCTGACTCTCCAGGCTTCACCCTTCTCCTTGACCTCCTGGGGTTCTTATCTCAGTCCTGCCAGGGCTGGGGGCCCTCTGGCCCCAATCTCTGCCCCTTTCTGGGCTGTGGGCCCCTGGCTCCAGTTTATGCTTTGAGCCTCAGTCCTGTCAGGGCTCAAGTTAGTTGTGTGCCCCTCAGGCATTAATGGGACTGCCAAGCCACCCCTTTCTAGTCCCACTCAAAAGCCCTCTGGCTATTACTAAACCGTCAGCACTCTGACTGCATAGCACAATTCTCTAAGCCTGCTGGCTCTCTAAGGCATTTGCCATTCCTACTAGTTCCACTCCCCTGGCAGCCCTCAGGACTTAGCTCTCTACTTGCAGCTCCCCAGCATAGCAGGTTCACAGTCAAACATCAGCAGGCAGCTCCCTGCAGAGCTCCTTTCCCTTCATCTTCTAGGGCCAGGCTATTTGCTCTGGCTCTGGCCTGGTCTTAAATGCCCTAGAGCCTGCTGCCTTCTGGTTATGTGGCTGCCTGGCCAGCTTGCAGGTGCTCTCTAACATGCTTGGCTTAACAGCCTTCAGGATGGTCTATAGCACCTGAGTTAACACTGCTGCAGTTCTCTTGCTGCTTTTTCCCCAGGTTCCTTCCTTGCTATACTATTGCTGTGCTACTAGCTCAGTAATAGCAGCTTCTTATTTAAAGGTCTCTCTCTGGCTGCCTATCACTCTATAGCTAGCCCTCCTCTTGGTCAGAGTGCAGGTTGCCTCCATTTTCTCTCTCTGTAACAGGAACTGTAGGTTCCCTGTTAATACCAGCTTTACCCTGGAGGCAGACCCCCAAGAATTTCTGCTGCCTTTCTCTGATTTCCTGCTGCCTTCTTCTTTTCCTGTGATTTTCTGTTGTCCATCTCTCTGTTTTCAGGCTTCCCCCGCATCTTTCTGCAGCTTCCCAGCTCCTCTTAGCTGTCCTGTAGTTTTCTCCAGCTGCTGGAGATGGTGACACAATGTCTTATTGGTTCTCTTGCACCCCCCCTCCCTACACACAATGGCAGCAGGGGTTAGAGAGGCTTGGCACAGGGGCTGAAGTCCAGTAGGAGAGAGAGAGAAAGAGAGAGAGAGAGAGAGAGTCCAAATTGTAGAAGGAGGTGTGCAGGTAATAGCTACCTATCTAGGCTGGAAAGCGGTCCTTGTCCAGTAGATGTTGTCCAGAGGGGGTTGCTGGCAGGGTCTCTGGGTGGATAGGTGGTGTGGCATGGTGCTCGTCCAGATGGAGAGGGCGTCCCACTGGTTCTGTTTTCACTGCCCCTTTTTATAGGGGCAGACCTTGTGTGACCCTAATGACAGGAAGTATGCCCAGGCAAGGGTCAGCCCCTGGCACACTGAGCATGTGTGCTCCATGCAGGGATGTGCAGTTTTGGGTATCTGTAATGGTGAGAGTTGCTGGTTCTGCGGGGTCTTTTGTCTTTCAAATGCTAGTCTTGTCTCTGTTCCTGGGTGAGATCTGTGGTTCCTGGATGAATCAATGAGAGGTGATGGCCCAGTCATTACAGGGCATTCAGTAAAGCCCTGCTACCATTGTATTTCAATCATTCCCAATCAGACTCATTCATCAGGGAACCAATTTACATGGGAGGGGTACGTGACTTATACGGTTGTGACACAGGGGATGCCCGGGCAGAGGACACAAGATGGAGATTTGACATATAAAATGAAAACTTGGGATGACTTTGGTTCACTTACAAACACAGGCTTAAACCATACAATATCCATATGAAACAATAAAAATCAATGATGATTGTTATTGTTTATTATCAAAAATGATATAATACAATATACAACAGTAAAAATCAATACAAACCTAATAATTATACAATATAAAACAGTGGATATCCAAAACCAAAAACTTGCTGCCAAAATAAAAATGTTTAACGTTTATCCTACTTCTCAGCTTACTTATACTTATCTACATGGAATAGAGAGGGAGAGAAAAAGTCAGAAACGGTTGGGGAAGGGGAGCAAATGCAATTTAAAAAAAAGAAAAACTGAGTGTTTTGCTACACTACCATTTGTCTTTTGTATTCATATTTGTACTCCATCAAGGCCATTTTGAATCAGTCCAAATGGTCTCTGTTCTGGCATTAAGTCTCCATAGGGGCTTAGGTAGATTAACTCTTGGGTAGAGGCAATCTCTTTTATTAGACCAACTAATTATTAGTAAAATAATAATAAAAGATTAGCTGGTCTAATAAAAGAGATCACCTCTCCCCAAAAAGTTTGTGTACCTCTGTGCTTAGACCAATGTGGCTACAGTTTAGATCCCTGAACTTAGGGGCTTAGTGCTTTTTCTATGATAAAATTTCAGCCTTTTCAGGCTTGGGGGCAAAATTAGATAATGAATGTTTTCTCCTTGATCAGAGTTATTTTTTTTCTTTTTTTTAAATAACAGAGTAGAAAGCTGAATATGTAGAACCAGATTCAGAAAAGGTGTTGATTGTGATTGAGGTTAGTGGGGTTACATTTCCTTACAGGAGGTATGGGTTTGCCCCAAAGATTTCTTCTTTGAGCAGGCATTTAAAATGGAAAAGCATTTTGAAATGTATTCTGCACCGAAGTGTACGTACTGTAACATGGCAAGTGGTAATACCATATGTAATCTATTATAGAATGAATGGCATGTTGAGAAATTATTCAAGCTGGCTAATTTACAGGGCACTAATTCTCCAGCAATGTCCTGTGCATACCAACTGAAACAGCACCCTGTGTTGAAACTCAATGGGCCCATATATAATATATTTTCTTCTTATAATAGTAATAATGATCGGGGTGCAGGGCATTTCCTGTGGAATTAATGGCCAGCTGGGATTTAGAGCCTGAAGCACCGTCAAAATCCATCAGCTCCTATCAGCTGGTCATTAATCCACAGGAAATGTCCAGTCCTTCAATCATGATTACTTAATTGCAAATTTTTGCTAATATTTCAACTCATCTTAATATCTTGCTAATGATTAATCTTGCATATAAAGAAATGGTTTATAATACAATATGCTATGTATGCCTCCTACTTCCTCTAAGGATTTTCAACTTCAGCCATATATAGCTTATTAAACTAGAAAGCTGTATTAGCCTCTGCAGAATTCTGTTTCCAGATTTAGTTCTGAATTGCAGGAGCAGGTAGTGAGCCAGACCTTATGGTACTGTTCTGAGTTCAGCGGAGGTGAATATCTCATTTCTCTTCTTTCAAAGACAACTGACTTCATTTATAATTTTCAGTGCTAATGTCCTATGTACTGCTATGTTGAATGTTCTTCAGAGAAGCTGCCTGTTTTTGGGTGTCCCTTTTAAAGCACAGGTTACAACCTCTTCTATTGAATCCTGGGAGTGGGCTAATAATAAGGAAAGTCACAGGAAATGTCAGAAGAAGGTGCATCCGGGGAGGGTAATTGTCCATCCTATTCAGGAAGTAACAATCTAGTCCTCTGTCATGTCTGTCAGTTCAAACCCACTTGATGTGTCTGGTTTCCTCCAATTCATGGTTGTGTAAGTAGAGCACTAATAGGCGTGCCTCTTCTAGGTTTCAAAACCCCCTTCTAGGAAAAAAATTGCCATCATTCCACCATTTCCTGCTATTGTTCTTCCTCAAGCTGAAAAAGCTATGTCTGTAACTGGGAAAAAGCAGGATCCTGGAACTTCTTAATTTCCTTTGCCACCTGAATTGTTGCCAGAATGAGGGGGAAGGGATATGATAAACTGTGACATCTTCATTGATAATGGAATTTTACAGAAGGGCATGAAACCTCACAGCCAATTGCACGACAGCAATTTGAATATCCTTTTCCATTCATGGATGGTAGAATGTAAGGTTTTATAAAACACATTTGGAGAAAAAGTTGCTGTCTTTTAACTTGGTAAAATAACATGATGGGATTTTAAGTTTTCACTCATACTAAAGATGTCAAGACAAATATCTGAAACCTTGTCACCCCTCACTCTAGTTCTGCTTAGCATTGCTATGTAGTTGGCAGCCTGTGTCTAATAGATACTGTAAGAAAAATATGTCCTCTCACATTACCACAGAAAAAAATAAGCCTCCATACTTCGCCCCAGAGGGAGAATAGAAACTCCATTTCAGGCATGCCCCAGTTGTAAAGCCAGTTTAAATTTATACCATTCATATGCTTGCCCTTAGCACAGCACAGATAATGAAGCAAGTGAAGGGCAGAGTTTGGAACTGAATCTGGACTTTGTTAAAGCTTTGATTTGCTTAGAAGTATCAGTTTAGAAATAAAGGAAAAGCAAACATTTGGGACTTAAATACTTGAATTTTGAATACATTTGTAGATTTAGATTCAAGGTTGGGTTGAGTTTACCACCTGTAGTTGATAGACATTTTTACAGGTAACTTCTCAACAAATTAAAAACACATAAAGAAAAACTACTGTACTACCCAACATTTAAACTATCTGAGGTAATTCATCTTCCACGTATGAGGTGCTGGTCATCTAAGCATCCAGATTTGGTGGCCTCCATTGATGTTTTGGTCAACTAAGTGCCAAAAATACCACTTGTGCCCTTTGTGTGATTATGTATGTAGCCCTAAGCAGGGCTATATGTCCACAAATAGGTGGAATGTCATCCCTTTTAGGTGAAGAATATGAATGGATGCACAGGGCATATTCTGTTTTATCTTGCAGTAATTTCCCCATAGTAATCAAGCTACAGATCCGGATAGGGCTCAAGATTCAAGTTTTAAGATTTCAGTTACTTTTTGGTTCTTTTTTTCAGTCACGTTGAAACATAGTAATATAAGTCTTTTTCATAATAGTATTTAATTTCTTCTATCTTTAGATCTGGCTGAAATTGAAAAGGATAGAGGCATTTGACACTTATGGTAGAAGACCTTAATCAGCTCTAAAATTGGGTGTATAGTTTGGGTAGCTTACCGTTTAAAGGGAATACTATTTCCATATTTTGTTTTAACAGTGAAAAGTTAATTTGTCATTTAGAAATAGAAGTGGACAGTACGCTCAGTAGTATCTGAATAAACCTTACCTAAGTCAACCAGCAGGGAGCAGTCTCTTTCTTAGCTTGAGATTTACCATTCAGGATGCTTGTTGGCTGCATTATAGAACACTTCTCCCTGTCAGCCCATTTGTGAACTCTTGGGAACAGGCATCCTTGCAAACAAATTGCCAATATGAAAAACTGATTTAATATTGGCACACTCACAGAACAGATGGTGATTCAAAACAAAACTTTAGGGAAAGTTGGCATGGCATTCATTTTTACTCATAGACAGGGTCTGTATCATACTATTAAGAATACTTTACAGTTTAGAAATTCAGCTACAAAAAAATCTGTGGGTAGGCCCCAGTTTAGAAAAATTCTATCTTTAAGTATGTGTGTAGTTCCAGTGACATAAGTATGGCTTTTAAACGTTGCTGAATCAGTGTCTTAAGTAATAGGCTGTTTTTCTCAGTTTCTGGACCTGTTTTCTGCAGGATCACTAAGAGGATTTTCCCATCTGTGAATCTAGAATTATAGATTCAGAAAAAAAAAATCTGTGTTGAGATTTGTTTGAGGTTTGTTGTTATTTTATCTGACCCAGTTCATACACGCTTAATTTTAAAGAAGTGACAACACTAACTTTTCTATTTCTGAAATTCCATTTTAACCTATGATTGTTACAAGTAGCATCTACAATGACTATAAATCTTAAAAATTCTTAGAAGCCTAAAAATGCTTTTTTCCTCCTATTTTTTTTGCATTGGACATCACTTTTTATGTGTCTTTCACTGTTTCTCTCCTGTAATTTAGTCATTTATATCTGGTTTTTGTGCTTTAATACAGCAATAAGTATTTTTCTTATATATATGAGAAAAATGATAGAAATCGTAGAAGTTACTATAGTGACTAACCCTATTAATTCAATGGGTGCTTATTTTACAGAAATGACTGTTTAAAGGTCTGAGGGTTTTGGGGTGGGTTGTTTTTTTGTTGTTGATATTTTGGTTCAAGTGTAATTTCTCATTGCAGCAATACGTTTTCATTTAACTTATATTTACATTTTATTAATTTAGAAGAAATCCATCCTATATTTTCAAAACCACTTGGCTTTAAGACACATTTTGTTCTGTCACTCCATATTTTGTTGTTTGTTCATTTTTGTTTTTGGTTGGTTGTCATTTCCCCCCCCCCACCCCCTTGTATTCATCCTAACTGTTCACTTTCTTTTCTTTTACTCTACATTTTTGCACATGCATTTCCTCTTGTTTTTCATTCATTTTTTATAATGCCACTCTTGCTCTGTTCCTGTTTTCTTTTGCTAATTGTTTTGTTTCTCTTCTTCTCAAAGCTGTACCTCCTTTGCTCCCTTATCTTTATTCTAATTTTAAAAGCTACCCTTCTCAGTAAAAGGCTCTATTGTTCCTTTCCCTTATGAAGCCATGGGAGGGAGTGGGGGGAGTAGCAGGACATTTTCTGAAGTTGACCTTCTAGAAAGTCCAGGTAATTAACTCTTCGATGGAATCTCTCTCATTCTTCCTCCCCCGCCTCTCAAATTGGGGTGGAAGGTTCAAGAGAAAGTGGAGGAGAGCAGGCTGGGACATTCGAGGAAATCAGCCCGAAAGGGAATGCTTTTGTGCTGCTGGCCATTCTACATTCCTCTCCTCTTCCCTTTTCCACTTGTAGCATGGTTACTTTAGGAGGGATGTCGCTACTGGGTGAAATCATTCTGAGTGCACAGTAGCAGACAAGGAGGAGCCCAGCAGGAATTAATGCTGCTTTAGGCAACATTCACTCCTGATAAGATATACCCTTGGATCTCCATTTAGATCAGCAACTTCACAGAGCAATTGGCTCATGGATCAACCCCCTTCCTATTTCCAAAATAAACACTGAAGGAAGACCTCACTGAACTCCTGTAGATGAGTTTGAGCTGGTCCCCAGGGAGGTGGGGAAAATACCATGAAGCTGTGGCTTCCTCACTCTCATGTCTTTGACGGATACTCAGTAGATCCCAATCCCTTCTCCTTACAGAAGCGGAGTAGCCCATGCAGCACAGGGTTTTCATGAACAGTGGTGTCAAGTCACTTTGAAGAATTACTCATTAAACATGCTTTTTTTTTTTAAGACTTTCTGTGGAGCCTCCTGGTTATGTATGAGGGATTTATTTTTATTTAGCAGCACTTAAAAAAACGAGGTTCCTAAAATTGCTTCAAGGCCTGGCCTATAGCCAGGCATTTAATTATTTTCCGTTTTTTGACTGACTTTGCCTTGTAATAGTAAACAGCCGCAATGTTAGATTCAGCAGTGCTACTTATACATTGTCCTTGCCACTGAAATACTGTTGTCTTGGGAGCATTTTACAATCTCAGGGGCTTAATACTTAGTAGGGCTAAGTACTGACAGTCAAAAACCCCAAGGTGGAATCAGTTCAAACTTTGCAGATTTCTCTAAGCTATAGAGATTGTACCGATAACAGACTGAACTGATGATCATTTTTCAGTAGGGAAAGGCAGCCAGATGCTTGCACTGGCCCTAGCTGGGAACCAGGGGTCACTACAGCATGCCTGGGGGCCATCTCCAATTGGCTGTCCAGGACATGTCACCAACCCCCTGCTGTCCTCCTGTCCAGGTGTCAGCCAACGTGGGGGGAGCCCCCTCCTCAGGGGGTTTCCCCCATCCTAGCATGGGGTCCTCTGAGCCCTGCTCTGTCCTACCACATGGGCGCAGAGGGGGTTCCCCCCCCTTGTGTAGCTAGGCTGGGCCATGGCTCAGATGTGCCCCCAAAGGTGGAAGGAGGGGAGCTGTCCCCTGGACCAGGTGCCTGACCATGAGAGCATGGGAAAGCCCCCACCTTGGGGGGCTCCTCCACCTGAGAGTCCCTGAGCTTGGGGCTGCCCTGCCCCATGGGAGTGGAGCAGAGTCCCTTCCCCATCCTCCCCATGGCTGGGTGGCTGCTCAGCTCAGCTGCTGCCTCATGTGGAAGGGGGGAGCAGTCCCCATCTCGGGGTTTGCTCCTCCCTCCTATCTGTGGCAGTGGGTGAGCCAAGAAGCTGTGTGGGGGGAAAGGGAGAGTGGATTAGTAAATACAAGTACTGGTAAATACAAGTAAAGTACAAAGTAAACATAGTAAATACAAGTGTTACCCTGCTGTGGAGTATTTTATTCCACATGTGTAGATGCCGATGCACTTGTCTCGGGTAAAAGGCTGCTTCGGTGCAGGGGCTGCCTGCTAGCCAGACAAAACCTTGGCTGTGATGATATAGATGGGATGCTTTGAGCAGCGGGTTGGACTAGACCAGTGGTTCTCAATTTTTTCCACGACCCACAACCCCCTGGCCCCAACCCACACAGTCTCTCCCTCTCTCTCTCCCTTCCCTCCCTCTCCAGCTCCTGGGGCTGTTCTCACAATGCTGCATGCTCGCCCTGCCTCTGGCTGCCTGCCAGCTCCATGCAGGCTGCCAGCCTTGCAGCCTGCATGAGGAACCTGCGTGATTCCCTGGGACCTCCCCACAACCCTTTACAATCTTCTTCCAACCCGCTTTTGGGTTGTGACACACGGGTTGAGAAATGCTGGACTAGATGACCTCCCAAAGTCCCATCCAACTGTAATTTTCTATGATACGTCCAAACTATCTGAATCTGAATCTCCGGTTCAGGGCTAGCTGTTCCTCTACCCCTTTTTGATCTCTGCAGCAGTCAGTCCTTGCACCTTTATCTGCCTTGGAGTAGAATTCTGTTGTTTTCCCACTCTCTGAATGGGTCCTGGGATAGCAGATTGACTGTTTATCCAGCTGGTATAACTTGTAGTTTTTGCTCTCAGAAGTTTGTGTAACCCCCCCCCCCCCAAAAACAAACAAACAAAAAAACCAGGAGGCCCTCCGCCGACAACTTTGATTATAAGCAGTAAGAACAAAGTATGCATTTGAGAAATATTCAGCCACAAGTTATGGCTATCTGTGTGTCTAAATGCTCAACAGCTCCAAGTGGAAAGCAAGCAAGGCCCAGCTTCAAATATTCCACCTAGTTCCCGTAAGTTTCTCTCTCATCTACGGAGAAAGACAGGTATTAAATTGCTAGAGTTCCTCCTCTTCTGGGTTCCTTGGTTTAGCCCTTGTGAATAAAACTAGTTTATAGATTGGGCACTGTGTCCCAATGATCTTCAAATATTTGCTGACAGATATTTTATACTGTTCTATCATTGCCCTTCCCCCTTTTTTCCATACAGCTCCCTATTAGAATAAATCAATACACTGATAATATATCCCAAAATAACCAGACCAACTTAGAAATTTCATAAATGATTATGAAGCAGCTCCAATTCCTTCACCTCTTTTAGGTTGGAAAAGTCATTGTTTTTCTATATGGTTCTGGTATTTCTGGATTCAAGGTGGGCCAGTACTGTAGAAACAATCCTTTCAGCACAGTTTGGTCACTTACATTTCCAATCCTAGCTGCAAGCCAGAGGTGAAGAAATACACAAAGACTAAATAAATAAATAAAAAGTTTGCTTGATTTTTTTTCAGCATCAGAAGCTGAATTTGAGCTATGGTTCAGTTTTGTTTGCATTTTTATCCAAAAGAGTCTGCCAAGACTTGGCATATACCTTGCTATTTCTTTCATCAAGGCAACTTCTCAAAAGTGTTATTACTCATTTGCCAATTCTCAACATATCCATTCCCCTCTACATCAAATCCCCAACTGAATTTTCTAACATTCCCTCCTGTATAGGTTTTGCAGCTGACCACGATACCTCTACCATGATATCCAGTCTCTACCTTGAAATTTGTCACTTTGAGAACCCATCTTGTTTCCATAACATGCCCTCATCTTCATGCGCATTTTCATCTAGGCTGGCGCCAATTCTTCCTCTGTTCAGATTTGTTTTGCATTCTTGAACAAACTCTGGATTCCAAGAAATTTTTTTAACAATTCCAAATTCTTAAAAACCTCCAAGGAAAGAGCGTCTACAACTTCTCTGGATAGTCTGTTCTAGTGCCTTACTACTCTTCTTGCGATAAAATTTTTTTTCCTGATGTCTAACCTAAACTTCCCTTGCTGCAACTTAAGAACTCCTTGTTCCATCATCTGTCACCACTGAGAACAGTCTGACTCCATCCACTTGGGAACCACCCTTCAGGTAGTTGAAGGCTGCTGTCAAATCCCCTCTCAGCCTTTTCTTCTCTAGCCTAAATATACCTAGTTCCCTCAGCTTCTCCTCATGTCATGTGCCCAAGCCCCTGAACCATTTCCATTGCTCTCAGCTGTACTCTCTCCAACCTGCCCCCATCCTTTCTGTAGTGGGGGGCCCAAACTTGGATACTGTACTCCAGATGTGGTCCCACCAGTACAGACTAGGATGGAATGGTTACTTCCCTTGATCGGCCGGCGATGCTTCTACTTATAAGCCCCTCTCCAAATTCTTGTTTGCTTAAATTGAAACTCCAAGCTCTTTGAGTTTGCATGTAACTAAACAAAACCTCTCTTTTTACTGTTGGTGCTTTCAAATGTAAATACACTTCCGAGTTTTAAAACAGCTATCTAATCTTTAGATTCTGTAAATTAATGAAAAGGACTGAATAAAAGCATTTTCAAACCTAAAACTAAAACTAAAACTGATGCAAAGCCACTTCAGTATATATGTGTAAGCCAGACTAGACTAGTATTTTAAATAAAACTATGAGGCCAGAATATGCAGTGTATTTTCCTGGTCTTCCTTCCTTTCATAGATTTCATTTCATAGATTTCATAGACATTAGGGCTGGAAGGGACCTCGGGAGATCATCGAGTCCAGCCCCCTGCCCAAAGGGCAGGAAGTCAGCTGGGCTCATAGGATCCCAGCAAGATAAGCATCCAATTTACTCTTGAAGGTGTTCAATGTAGGTGCTTGAACCACCTCCGCTGGCAGACTGTTCCAGACCCTGGGGGGCTCAGACAGTAAAGAAATTCTTCCTTATGTCCAGCCTGAAACGGTCTTGCAGGAGTTTGTGACCATTCGACCTCGTCATCCCTTGGGGCGCTCTGGTGAACAGACGTTCCCCCAGATCCTGGTGGTCACCCCTGATAAACTTATAGGTGGCCATCAGATCACCCCTGAGCCTGCGCTTTTCCAGGCTAAAGAGTCCCATGGCTCTCAGCCTGTCATCGTAAGATCTGTTTTCCTGACCTCTGATCATGCGCGTGGCTCTCCTCTGGACTCTCTCAAGCTTCTCCACATCCTTTTTGAATTGTGGAGCCCAAAACTGGATGCAGTACTCCAGCTGCGGCCTCACCAAGGCCGAGTACAAGGGGACAATGACGTCCTGGGATTTGCTCGAGAAGCATCTATGGATGCAAGCCAGCATTTTGGTCGCTTTACTAGCCGCAGCATCGCATTGTAGGCTCATGTTCATCTTGTGGTCAATGATGACCCCCAAGTCTCTTTCTTCTGTAGTGCTAACCAACGTAGCACTGCCGAGCCTATAAGGGTGCTGCAGGTTTTTCCACCCAAGGTGGACAACCTTACATTTATCGGTGTTAAACACCATGAGGTTCTCGTCTGCCCATTTGCTGAGCTTGTCCAGGTCAGCCTGGATCACCCGCCTATCTTCTGGCGTGGATGCTTTGCCCCAAAGTTTGGTGTCATCGGCGAACTTGGCCAGTCCACTCCTGACTCCAATGTCCACATCGTTAATGAAGATGTTGAACAGTATGGGTCCCAGGACAGAGCCTTGAGGGACCCCACAGGTCACAGGGCACCATGATGAGTGACTGCCATCAATCACAACCCTCTGGGTCCGACCACGAAGCCAATTTCCCAGTCAGCGGATCGTGGTGGAGCCAAGGCCACAACTGGGCAGTTTGGCCAAGAGGTGATCATGGGATACCAGATCAAAAGCTTTTTTGAAGTCAAGATATATGACGTCAATCTCTTCTCCCTTGTCCAGGTGATAGGTCACCTGGTCATAGAAGGAAATGAGATTGGTCAAACAAGACCTACCCGCAACAAACCCGTGCTGGCTGTCCCTTAGAATGTTAGCCTGGGCCAGTCCCTCAAGGATGGCCTCTTTAATAAACTTTTCTAAGATCTTCCCCAGGATAGAATTCAGGCTAATGGGCCTGTAGTTAGCCAGATCCACTCTCCTCCCTTTCTTGAAGATCGGCACCACATTGGCCTTCTTCCAGTCTTCGGGCACTACACCAGAGCGCCAGGAGTTTTCAAAGATCCTTGCCAGGGGCTGGGCTATGACGCTCGCCAGCTCCTTGAGTACCCTGGGGTGCAGATTGTCAGGGCCGGCTGACTTGAAGGTATCCAGCTTCTCAAGGTGTTCCTTCACGAGGTCAGCATTGATGGAGGGCAGGGGATCCCCCTCACCCAGATTTCCCTGTCCCATAGCAGGCATGGGCATCCCGTGTGACTGATGAAAGACTGATGCAAAGTATCTATTTAATAGCTTGGCTTTTTCCTGGGTGTCAGTTGTCAGTTGCCCCATCTGGTTTAGCAGGGGTCCAACATTGCCCTTGCTTTTCCTCCGGCTCCCCACATATCTGAAAAAGGACTTTTTGTTGTCCTTGATGCCTGAAGCTAGTTGCAGTTCAGTTGCAGCCTTGGCTTTCCTGGTTTGGTCCCTGCAGGACCGGACCAGCATGGAGTAATCCTCCTGGGAGGTGAATCCTGTCCTCCATCCTTTGTAGGCTTTCCTTTTTAGCCACAGTAGGTCCACTAGGTCTCTGGAGAGCCAGGGGGGCTGCTGTGCCTTCTTGCTGCCTTTCCTCCGTGTTGGAATAGATTTAACTTGTGCACTGAGGATCGCTTCCTTGAGAAGCAACCACTCTTCTTGAACTCCCAACTCCCTGGGGTCATGGTCCCTGAGGGCCTGACCGACTAGCCTCTTGAGCTTATCAAAGTCGGCTTTTCTGAAGTCAAGGACTTCTGTGTTGCTGACTGACTTACCAGCTTTACGGTGGATGGTGAAGGTGATCAGCTCGTGGTCGCTGTCACCCAACTTCCCATCAATCACTAGGTCGCCGATTAGGTCGTCCCCCTTAGCCAGTACCAGATCAAGCAGTGCTTTGCCTCTCGTTGGCCCATAGACTTCTTGAGTCAGGTAGAGGTCATCCACGCACGAGAGAAAGCTTTGCGCCCGCTCAGATTTAGCTGAGTGATCTTCCCACGAGATGTCCGGGTAATTGAAGTCACCCATGACAACCAAGGTCCTGGAGCAAGCGGCCTCAGTCAGTTCCCGGGCGCACTCCTGGTCAAGCTCGGGACTTTGAGTGGGAGGTCTGTAGTAGACTCCCACCGTTGTGTCCCCTGTGCCGAATTCCCCACGAATTTTTACCCAGAGGGTCTCTAGCTGTCCATGCCGGTCGCCAACATCAGCTTGCAGGGACATGTAGCTTTCCTTCACATAGAGAGCTACACCCCCACCCCTTTTGCCAACACGATCCCTCTGTATAGGGTATAGCCCTCTATACCTGTGGTCCAGTCATGGGTGGAGTCCCACGAGGTCTCCGTTATCCCAATGACATCATATTGCTTTGCACTGAGCAGGAGGACGAGCTCGTCCTGCTTGTTACCCAGGCTCCTGGCATTAGTGTACAGGCAGGCAAGTGTGCCCTTGGGGGCTCTTGCCTTGCCCACAGATTGTGCCAGGGCTGGGGCAGGGGTGGGATCCCTTAAGTGCCTTGGTCTGCTGGCTTTGCAAGGGTTGCTCAGCGGGCCAGCAGTGGCAGTAGTCCCCCCATACCCCAGCTGACTTAGTTTAAAGCCCGGTGGAGCAGGTCAGCCAGCCTGGCTAGAAGAGCCTCCTCCCCAGGGGGGAGAGGTGGAAGCCATCTCTTCCCAGCAGCTCGCTGCCTCTCTCTCCAAAGAGCGGGCTGTGGTCATGGAAGCCAAAGCCTTCCCGATAACACCAGTGCCGCAGTCTTTAGTTCACCGCGTGGATCCTCCTCTCCCTCCTCAGCCCATAGCCCGAGACTGGGAGGATCGATGAAAACACCACCTGAGCTCCCAGACCCCTAAGCCCCACTCCCAACTCCCTGTAGCGCCTCATGACCTGGCTGGGGGTGCTCCGAGCCGTGTCATTGGTGCCCACATGAATAAGGAGCATGGGGTAGTGGTCTGTGGGCCGGAGGATCTGCGGGATCCTTTCCGCAATGTCTCGGATGTCTTTAGACAAATGCTGTCTGAGAAAAGAGAAAAATAAATCCTTA
Source organism: Crocodylus siamensis (assembly GCF_052110815.1). NCBI lineage: Eukaryota > Metazoa > Chordata > Crocodylia > Crocodylidae > Crocodylus > Crocodylus siamensis. Next base: position 193,883,006 of record NC_143398.1, on the reverse strand, counting down.
CAGCTTTCCTAGGGGCTGCTTAACCAGCTTTCAATTTGTTTAATTAGCATCAGTAGGATATCCTTGTATTAAATCCCTGTTTTGTAGATATTTTTTCTTTTAAGGGATGCTAATTTACATGTAGCTGAAGACCACAGAGATTTATTTTTGTTTTTTTGTCCACATTTCAATGGTCTACTAAAATGTAGCCAATGTACATCCTACAAAATTTTGAGTCACTTCCAGTGCTTTTTTGGAAAGAAAAAAAATCCATCCCAGCTGCAATGAACACCCATAGATGCCTCTTCCCATCTGCATTTCTGTGTTTGTCAAATTGGGAATCCAGTGGCTGCACAGGTGTTGGAAGACCAAAACCAACCAACCAACCAACCAAAAAAAAAACCCCAAAAAAGAATTGTGATACATTGCTTCAGTTTGCATTTTTTCATAAACTATGATGGGCCAAGTTCAGTTGGTAAAGCCTATTAAAGCCAACCAAATTTAATCTATTTGCACCACAGAGTTTAGCCTGGAGTCTTTTTTCCCCTGAATATATTCAGTAAGAAATCTCTTTTTCTTTATCTCATGTAACATTAAATATGCATCACTACTTTCAGATTTCTCAGATTCTTGTGCTATTCTGTAGAAATTTCTGCGTCAAAGTCAGTTTTGATTCTATGGAAACAAAGGAGTATTTTTTTATGGAATAAATGGGCAAAATTCCTAAATCCATGGGAACCCAGGCCTGAATTTGACCCATGGAGTCTTCATTAAGATTGCCTCTATTATCAAGCTGGCAGTCTGGGATACAACAGTAGTCTTTGCACATGCCAAATATGCTGGGGGAAAGCTAAGAGCAATCTTTCAAAATAGCAGGAAGAAGTGATAAGATTCCTTTCTGTGAGCATAGATACATGGTCATTACCATGACAGATAAAAACTTCAACAGGAGCTTAAGTGCCTCATGCCCGTAAGTAGAAGTTTGCTGTCTACAGGAAAAAGACTGTGGCTCTTCTCTGAAAGATTAGCCAACAGATCACATTATGTGCTGTAACTACGTTGAAACTTTGTTGAAGAAAATATTTCTGTAATATCATGCAAGGGGAAATAAGCCTGAAATGATATTCTGTATATAAAAGGGGTTATTTGCATTCTGACAGTGAACTATTTAACTACAGCTGAATGTATCAAACTCTTAATGTGGGAGTAGAGAAATTAGTGAAATCATATCCTCATGATAAAGATATGCTAGCAGAGGGCCTAGCCTTCTTGCTGTGGATTCAGAGATATGAGCTTTGAGCCTTTTGAAGGCAGCCCCTCATTCACTTAACTGTAAATGTGTACCTAGGAAAATCAAAAGCAGATAGACATGAATGCTAGATTTCTACTGTTTTGGCTATAGAAACTGGCTTACTGTAAATGAAACTAGCCTGATGGGCTCAAGGGAACTTTGACCTTTTTTTGTTACCTACAGATTGGTAGAAATGAGCCTGGCATATTGTGTGAAATCATGTTTGAAAGAATATATATCGGATAAACAAATATATTTATTGAATCCATGTTTTAGTTTACTTACATTAGTGGATTATGTATAATATGATTTTTTTTACTCATGTTATCCAAATAAGTGTTTTTTTAAAAGTTATTCATATTACAGACTACATTTTCAACAAGGGCTTTAACTTTACAGCCACAGCTAGTGTTGTGAGCAAAACCCTTGGGGCAAATTACAACATGTAGATACTTGCTGCCTTCTCCCCTAAAATCTGTCCCTCAATACATAAATGGGTCTGCAAAAGCCTTGCACAATTGAGTCTAGTTTTAGACCCTTTTTGAAAACTTGGCCCAATAAATCTATTAACTATTAATAGAATCTGAAATGAATCCCATTTGTAGGTGAACATTTATTCCTGTTACAGAGGCAGCAGAGTCCCAGATGTTGGCCACTTTGGCACTTGTTTTTGGGAGGGAAATAACTTCTGACCTAACAAACATTAAGTTCTGACCTAAGATGCAGTTGAAGATCTGTTTGGAATCTCATTTGCTTAACTCAGCAGCAGAAAGGTCATTGCTACACCAACCAGATGTTTGTGCAATGTAAATTAAAACTGAGAGACTAAATGGATATGGCAAGACTTTAGCTAGCAAATGTTTCTACTGCATTTCATCTCTTAAAAGTCTAAAATCATTGTCTGGTTAGTTTTATGACCAAACCTGACTTTTGCCTTTCTAAAAATTGTAGAGCAAATGAAAAAGCACCAAGTGTTTCTTAAAGCAAGCTAGCTTGAAATGAATGGTGGGTTTTACTCTACTCCATAGTGTCCATGTTTATACACCTCATGAACTACCAGATTATGGGCACTAACTTCAGCCTTCAACAGGAAAGAAAAAACTCAAGATAAAAAATACACTTGAAAGCACAGAAAGATGTTTTTTCATGACTTAAAGAATGGCACCCATCCTATTTTTTCCTGTGTTCTGAAGTTTGACAAAAAATAAAATGAAAAGTGCAGTGATACCTGGCACAATTGAAGCCAGTGAAAAAGCTCCTAATTAAAAGTGAAATCCTGGTCTCTATGTTATATTATATTATAATATACTTTGATACCTACTTGTGATATCAAATCAAAACTTTAGAGAAATGTTTAGCTTGTTCTCATACTATGTATGTTTCCAATGTGTTTAATTTAATCATTTTGAGAGAAAGGAGGCAACATGGCTCTATTTCTTTCATGTTACCTGTGCTTGGCATAGAGGGTGAAATGTTAAAAATTGATGTTCAGAAGCACTGAGCTTCAGCCCTTACGAGTCCCTAGAAGAATCCTGGCTGAATCAACTGGAATTACTTCTGAGGACTTCAAGTTCCACTTGGCCTGTATCAGTGGCACTGAACCTTCTGGCTCCATAGGCTGAATGAGTGGCGTGGAACCAGTCCATGGATGAAATCTTGCAGGTAGAGTCAGTCTGCAGGCCAAATCTAAAGTGAAGCTGGTGTGCAGGGTAGGTCTGTGGGAGTGGTCCAGAAAAATGACCCAGCCCTGAGCACTGGACGTAGCTACAGACTACCCCACATGCCAGGTCCAATTCCAGCCTGAACCCACATGCTGACACAATCCAGTGTGTGGATCCATGTCATCCACGCTGTGGGGATCCCTGCAGATTCAGAAATTTAGTAGTAGGAGAATGGGGGCAACCATGGCTTCCAGAGCCAAGGCAATTAATACTGCTACTGCTCCCCTGCTGCCAAACTCCTGGACCCATGGGGAGTCCTTGGGCTGGTTGACATGGCCCCACAAGCCAGTTTTGACCCATAGGTCAGTGGTTGAACACTGGTGGTTCTATAAACTCGTGCCATTATATTTTCTTACTTACCACTTGGCCCCCAAGTAAGATACATACCTTGTTTTTGAGAAGGCAGAATTAAGACTTTTTTTTCTCCAGAGTTATGGTTTCATAGAGCAGGGACAGATCCTGATCACCCACCCTCCCTTTCCTGCTTAATCAAAAGCTGAAACCCTAACTACTGCTGAAGACATCTCCATGGGGATCTACAATTTTGAAAAGTGCTAAAAACAAACTTAATGGTTGTGAAATGAGAGGAGAGAGATGGGAAGAGACAGAAAAATTATCCCAGAGAAAGTTTAAATTGATTAGTGGAGCACCAAGATCTTTAAAAAAGAGAGAGTCATTAAAAACTGTGGTGAAGAACAATGAGACATTAAGTCAAATGATTCTGCTAGCTGCCTAAATAGAAATGGCACTTTTATTGCATTATTGGATTAATCCTGATTATTGGATTATCAGGGATGGAGAAGGGATGGGGGTCTGCTTTTGTGAAGGAGAATAGAGTGCTTTTCTGAGAACCGTCTGCAGTGAGCATGGTGCTGGGGGTGTAGGGTGGGGGCAGCAATCCAGGTGGCCTGCAGTGGGAGGTATAGGAGGAGGTGGTCAGTCATGAGCCAGGGGAGGTAGGGGGTCCCCAATGACAGCTGGAAGTCTGACAAGTCTGGCACAAAGTGCCTCCTCTCCACCATGGCTGGCAGGGTGGAGTTGAAGAAGATGTGGGCATTGTGGGTGCTACCCACTCAGCTGGTGCTCACATTCATGAAGGCACCATTGTGGTCAACAACAGCCTGGAGCATGATGAAGTCAAAGCTTCGCCAGCTGTAGTAGCGATAGTCATTGTGGGGCAGGCAGGTCATGGAGATGTGAGTCCAGTCCAGGGCCACAGCGCACTGGGGGAAGCCCAGGATGTGGAACCCCACCTCCAACTCCAGGGGGTCATGCACCCGGAGCACTGTGTGCCCCACCCCATCCTCAAGGGTGCTGCACATCTTTAGGATGACCTTCCCAGCTATTGCCTTGCCCATACTGAAGAAGTGGTTGATGCAGTGGAGGCTGGTAGGCATGGCCCACTTGAGCAGGGTGATGGCCAGCTAGGTGTCCATGAGGAGGGGCTGCTGCACAGTGGCATTCTGCTGGTCCAGGTGCAAGTGGAGCTGCTCAGGGAGCTCCTGGAAGGTGGCCTGAACTCCAGCAAAAGGACTCCAGCCATTGCTTGTCATCCCAGGTGGTCTGGATGATGTCCAGCCACAAGTCCTGGCTGATTGGGTGGGCCCACAGCTGGTGAGGCTGGAGGCCCAGGATGCATGGACAGCACTGGCGGTGGCATACAGGAGCAGGTTATCTGTGTCCCTACTGGGGTCTGGACAGCAGCATAGGGTCCAGCTGGCAGCAGCCTGTGGTAGGATCCTTGGGATAGTGCAGTGAGGCTAGGCAGACAGCTGTGCAGGGTGTCTGCCATGTCTGAGACTGACCTGAGCCAGGCAGTGGTCTCCACAGTGACCCAACAGGGCAACCAGGGTATCCAGCAGGAGCCTGGGGTGCTGGACCTCACAGCTGGGACCTGGGAGTGGAGCATCTATGGTGCGGTAGGCACAGGCTATGGTGACAAAGCCACAGTGTGCTGGCACCACACTCTGCAGGCTGCTCTGGGCTAGAAACACAGGTGGCCATGGAGCAGGGAGTGGGGCTTCCTTTAAACAGGCTGCTGGCTACCGGCATCTTTGGCCGGAGCCTCCAGCTCCCCCTGGTTATTGCAGGGGCTTGGTACAGGGCTGGAGGCCGCGGGAGCAGACTGCTGCCAGGAGCAGCAAATCTGCTCCCTAATTTCTGTATGTGTAGATGCCTACCCAGGCTGGGTTTAGAGTAAATTACCCATCCTGCAGCATTTGCATGTAGAGATGCATTCAGTGTGCTGAAAAGTGTGAGTCTCATGAGGCTTACCATCTCATTCTGGGCCATTCAGTTGTAAGGCTAGGATGGTGCACACCTGTGTTTTTTGCTGAGCCTTACTATTGATACCGTTATACTGGCACATTTATTAATGAGATCGGGATACATTGTTGGTCCAATGGAATAGGGTAGCTTCAGTTTAACGGAAATGCTCTAATTGGCTCCATAGTGAATCTATATAGAGGCTGTAAAATGGAGCCACTTGCAGTGACCTTAGTGAGGCATGGTGAGAAATATGAGAAAAATTGATCAGCTGAAGAGTAGATAAGATTAATATATTTGGAAAACACTGTTTAAATATTGAGTATGGATGGAGAGGAATGTTTTTCTCAGGCTGACATGACAAAATAAAAGGCCATTTAAAATGATATTTGAGGCTATTAAAATGGAAAGTCACACAACTGCTTGATGTATATACATTTGTTACATCAAAGGGCCAACGTGCAGTCTCGATCATTCACATTTTTAAACAGAAAGTAAAGATGTACTATGGGCCCAGTGATCACCCCCAAAAGGTAACACACACACATAGCTGCTGCAGCAACAGTGGAGCACCAACGTCGGTTATTACCTATATGAGGCACTACGGGTCTGCTATCAATGGCCAGTCGAAGCTTCTCACAGGCAGTGTTATCTGCAGAAGTGGGTCACCGGCTTCATCTTTCTGGTTCTGTAGGTCGGGTGCTGGATAAAAGGGGCACTGCTAGGACCCACTTTTCACTGCCCTTTATGCCTGTATGACAGACTTCTGTGGTGCCCTAGCGATTGGCTGCCCAATACGGTGGAGCAGGTCACTTCATGCCCTCTGGCACATAAGTAGCAATCCTGTTTTCAGTTCATGATTAACAGCCTGTTACAGCCCATACTCTGTCCATGCTTGTTGAGACAATGTTTCAGGAACACCCTTGATCATGTTAGCTTGCAGTTAGGGGAAATCTCCTTTGTCTACAGCAGCAGTTCCCATTCATACTTTCATTTACTGGGTGATCAGTTAAGGTGTGAATAGGCTTACAGAGAATACAGTATTTGCAAACTATAATTTAAGAATACAGAACAAGGTTAAAAGACAGTGTAATGCAAAGCATGACATAGCACTTATAAATTTAAAATACAACTAAAAAAATACAATGTATACATATCCATTTCATTACGTAATGCATAGTATAATTTTATATTTACCCCCTCAGACCAAAAGGCAGGGAGGGAGAAAGGAAGGAAAAGAGAAAAATCCAAAACTGAAGAGAAAAAAAAAAATAAAATAAAAAAATCCAAGACTATTTTGATGCATTGACTCAACCTTACATCAGAAAATAATATTCCAGGCTAAACCCAGACCAGATATAGCAGTAGTGCTTTTGAGCTAAAGTATCCTTTCTTGATACAGAAAAATTCGAATTACACCCCCATTTAGCCAAAAGTGCACCTCTACTATTCTACAGACAGATACACCTGGGAATAGAATCATAGAAAATGGGGGGCGGAAGGGACCTCAGGAGGTCATCTAGTCCAACCCCCTGATCAAAGCAGCACCATCCCTGACTAGATCATCCCAACCAAAGCTTTGTCTAGACAGGTCTTAAAAACCTCCAAGGCTGGGATTCCACACCCTATCTGGGTAACCTCTTCCAGTGCTTTATTAACCTCTTCATAAGAAAGTTTTTCCTAGTATCTAACCTAAGCTTCCTTTGCTGCAGCTTGAGACCATCACTCCTTGTTCTGTCATCTGTCACCACTGAGAACAGTCTAGCTCTTTCCTCTTTGGAATGTCCCTTCAGGTTGAAGGCTGCTATTAAGTCCTCCCTCAGTCTTCTCTTCTGCAGACTAAATAAGTCCAGTTCTCTCAGGCTCTCCTCAGAAGTCATGTGCCCCAACCCACTAACCATTTTTGTTGCCCTTTGCTGGAATCTCTCCATTTGTCCCCCTCCTTTCTATAGTAGAGTATTCAGTTTTGAACCCCCTACTTCAGATGTGGTCTCAGCAGTGCTGAACAGAGAGGAATAATCACTTCCTCTGATCTGCTAGCAACGTTCTTACTAATGCAGCCCAGTATGCCATTAGCCTTCTTGGCAGGCAGGGCACACTGTTGACTCTTATTTAGCTCTTTGTCCACTGTAACCTCAGGTGCTTTTTTGCAGAGCTGCTGCTTAGCCAGTCAGTCCCCAGCTTGGACTGATGCACAGGACTAAGTTTAGGACTTTGTATTTGTTCTTATTGAACCTCATGATATTTTTTTTTGTCCAACCCTTCAATTTGTCAAGGTCTCTCTGAATTTTAGCACTACCACCCAGTGTATCTACTACTTCCCTCAGGTTGGTGTAATCCACAAACTTGCTGAGGGTGCACTCCATCCCATCTTCTGGGTCATTGAATAAAATATTGAATAAAACCAATCCCAGGACTGACCCCTGGAGTACTCCACTTGATACCAGCTGTCAACTAGACATTGAGACCTTGATTACTACCCTTGGAGCCTGATGATTCAAACTGTTTTCTATCCTTTTCTGAAGTCCAAGGTCCTAAGTCTGCTACTCGCCTTCCTTTCTTTCCTTGGGATCCTGAACTCAACTATCTTGTGGTCACTGCTGCCAAAGTTATCATCCTCTACTACATTCCCCACCATTTCTTTCCTATTTGTGAGCAACAGGTCAAGAGGAGAATAGGGATTGCAGGTTTTTTTACTATTATTATTTTTGCTACATTCAGAAGCAGCTTTAATATCCTTTAGGATACCATTGAAAGCTGCCCACTAGACTCCACTGGTAGCATGGGCCAAGACAACTACTGAGGACATTCTACATCTTCCCATGTTAGAACTGCACTTTACTTTACAGCAGTGATGGCTAAGCTATTTGTGGGTCCCATGGCAGATGGAGAGTCCAACTGAAAACCATGTAAAGCTTAGTATAAATGTATGAATTTCTAGTAGTTTTCCTTTATGACCATCCTGTAGAATTTCATCTATAATTATATCACTTCTGTAGGATGCTTAAAAAAAGATAGATGGTTATAAAATAGATGTAGCCTTTCAAAGCAAAGTCAGTAGAACTCAGATTAAATTTTAAATTAGACTTCTCCATAAGACATCAGGAGGTGCTACTTCACTGTCAGGGGGGCTAGGATCTGGAACCAACTTCCAAGCGAAGTGGTTCTGGCTCCTACCCTGGGGTCTTTAAGACAAGGCTAGACAATCACCTTGCTAGGGTCGTTTGACCCCAGTACTCTTTTCTGCCATGGCAGGGGGTTGGACTTGATGATCTGCTCAGGTCCCTTCCAACCCTACCAACTATGAAACTATTAGGGGCTATATCAGTGTTCTTGTACTGTAGAAAATTATATGGATTTGGTGAGTTCCTGGAATCTGGCTCTTCATTTCCAGATAACCAAAAACGCATTTGCATTTAATATATGATGTATAGGCAGATGAGTATTTATTTGGTTCCCAAAACTGAAGTCTACTTGAAATGTAATACAGCCCTGCTTTTGAAGGAAAGATTCATAGAAGGCTGCCTAATAGACCATACCGGTTTACATTTTATGTGGAAATAAGCAATTCTGCTGATTAAAACTTTACACTGATTTACAACCCACGGTGTTAGTTCACCGTGCATTACTGAGATCAGAAATTCTGATACTCCAACTAATGTTATAAGCTTTCATTCCCTTCCACTTCCCCTCCTCCCCCAGATTTATTCAGTGGTTCATATAAAGATTTAAGGGTAATATTTAGTGCTTATGAATATTTTTTCTGTTTGGTTTACTTCAATGGGCCTGCACTTACTTGCACTATCAGAGAATTTAGTTCTTTTTCCATTGCACCTCCCAAATAGAATATATAGATAAACTTTCCTCTTGTGATATTTAATACTGCACTCCTCATTTTGTGTGGTCTGTTTTCAATACAAATCATACATTTCAGTTGTAAAATATGCTCAAATACTTTAAACATTTGAAAACAAAGTAGTTGGATACTATTTTACAAATTCCATAATGATTTTGATAAACCCTTTAAACTGATGTAGTTTTAATCTAAGAGTATTGCATGCATCAGTGAAGCTGGGTGCATTTTCATCTACATTAATTGCATGTGTATAGACTCCAGCTCAATTTGAGCCAGAATAAACTAGTCCCAATGTCACAGTTTACATATGTGTTTAAGCACAGTAATTTACTGTGCTGTCAGATACTACTTGTTATCTGATGGGACTACCTGGCAGCACAGTAAATTAGTATGCTGAGCTCTAATTGACATGCACATGTACATGGTGGTGCTTTACAATGCAGCAAATTAGTCTGCTGTGCAGTAAAGTATCTTGTGTAGACTTGCCCACTGACTATGTAAAGTATTGCCAAGTTCAGAAAGTGGTGGTTCACCCATGTTCAAGAAAGATGAGTCTTGTGGCACTGAACATCTAGATTTGGTCTGGACTTTGGATACTCTCTCAATGGTCTAAAAGGAGAATGGAAGGTCTAGGCAGCCTCCATTCCTCCATGCTCCTGCCTACTTACCTATGTGTCTGCCTTGAAGGACTTTGTGACCTCTCACACATACACCATGATCCAAAAGGATCATCAGTTGCCTACTATATTACAGGTGCCGATAAAGAGTTGGTATGATGATCAAAAGAATGAAAAGCCTCTCTTAAAGGAGAGGTTTGTTTAGCCTACCAAAAGGAAGGATGATGGGCAATATGATTGCTGTCTATAATTATAGCAGATGATAAAAAACAGGGCTATGTAAGCTAAAAGAAAATGCTGGCAGCAGAGAAAATGGGTGTAAACTGCCCACGAATAAATTTAGCGTGGCAGTTAGAAGGTTTGGAACAAATAGGGGGTGAGGTTCTGAAACAGCCTTTCAGTAGGAGTAGGGAAAAACACCTAGTTACTTTTAATAAAAAAAGTTTGAGAAGTTTATGAATGGGATTATATAACATGCAGTAGCAAGGAACTGGACTCAGTGACCCAGGAGACCCCTCTGCTTCCTTTGTTCTGCATGGTAAAAATTGTATAGTCATATAGATACTTTTATTTATAGTTATATTAAGTACTACTTTTAACACTAGCCTGTTTTTTTTTTTGCAGGCAGAACAATAATATTTATTCAAACTGATGGTCTGTTTTCATGTTTGGCCAATTACCAAAATCAAAGCAAAACAACAAAAACCAACCATATGTTTTTCATCCTCACTTCATATTTTATGGTCCTTGATGTCTGTGCTTGCTGTTTTCACAATGATGTGATTCTGATCAAAGATTTTTCTTTAATTAAGCTTCTCTGAAATAAACAGTAAAATGTTTTTTGGTACAAATGATCCTGCAAATGCAGACAATGGTTGAAGGAAATTTGAAGCACCATCACAGCCTCCATTAATGAAATTGTCAAGGATATAGCAGAAAAAGCCAAATAATTAAAACGATAGGATCAAGAAGAAATTTGGGAAGTCAACCATTCGAGTATTTACTAAATGCTTTTTTGTTCATAAATTGAAAACGTGCCCTAGATCATTATTTCATCAGATTACCTTAACCTTTGAAGTAGAGTATAAAAAGCCAATTCAATAGAAACACTGTTGCATATAAGTCAATAAGGAATTGGTTCCAATTTTTTAACACTCAGTGCCAAGGTATTCTGGAAAATATTGCCAAAGGAATTTGTTACGTTTTGTCTTAATTCCCTTGGAAAAATATTAGATGCTCATGTTCAGATGAAAGGAGCAGGGAGTGGGAGGGGTGTTCAGACTGAAAAGCAAGTAGATGACATGCATATAAAGATCTAATCCTAAGTTTTCTTTTGATTTGCCTGGGTGTTGTCAGACTTATGGGTCCTCTGAAGTAGAACAATAGAATCCTATAGTATGCCAAAAAAAAGACATATATTTGACATTAGAATGTCTCTCTAAGTCTGGATTTAATGGTACTTTTTTTCCAAATCACTGAATAGTGTAACTAATATTATTTTAATGGATGCTGATAAAATAAAAGAGATGGAATTTATGATTTTTGGTTCCATTTGTGAACCTAACTCCTCACATACCTAGCACATGACATTCATTTGCAACTGCAATTGTTATCTATAAACAACTGGAAAAAAAAAAAGGCCTGAACATACTGAACATTTTATCCATTTGTGAGGGTTTATTTTTTTTGGAAAGTTTGAATTCTATGTTTAAATTATAATTTATCCCATTAGACTTATATGGGTAGTGCTGTGGCTCCATTCTAAATGACTGACAAAAGAGAAGATGGAAGTGTTAATGTTATGCCTGGCAGGTTTAATTAGCAGAGTATTAATTTAACAGGTTTATGCTAAGCGAAAAATCTTAAGAGAACAAATCCTTGTATAAGATTTGGAAATGATATGTTCCCAGTTGCCTAACAGTTTAGACCTATTTTTAAGACTATAATCATATTTTATCAAAACTACCATTGAAAAAACAAAACTATGAAAACTAGTAAGTTTTTCCTTACAACACTGTTTTCTAGGTGACGAAAGGGAAAGTATATAAACTTCAAATGTGGTCAGTGTCACTTGTGGGTAAGAGAGACTTGTACAGCTAGATTTTAATTAAAAAAATTATGTATTCCATCCATTTGTGGTGATCTGAGTGCTTAATAATATTAGGAGTTTTCTTAAAAAATACCAAATGTGTGGATAGAAAGAGGGTTTAATCGATCTGAGACATTTTTGCTGAAACTTCAAAGTACTGATAACAATCATCCTTGAGTTTCAATGCACTGATAAATAGGAAGGAGTGTAAGAGCATTCCTTGGGCATGCAGGAGTGAAGTCAGGAAGGCCAGAACACAATTGGAGTTTTAGCTAGCAAGCAACATGAAGGATAACAAGAAGGGTTTCTACAAGTATGTTGGTAGGAAGAGTAGGATATGGGAAAGTGTGGGTCCCTTACTGAATGGGGGAGGCAATCTTGTAACAGATGATGCAGAAAAGGCTGAAGTGCTCAATGCCTTCTTCACCTCAGTCTTCACAGGCAAGGTCAGCTCCCAGACTACTGTACCAGGCAGCACAGTTAGGGGAGGAGGTGAGCAGCCAGCAGTAACAAAACAACAGCCTAGGGACTATTTAGAAGAGCTGGACACACACAAGTCCATGGGGCCAGATGAGATGCACCTGAAGGTGCTAAGGGAGTTGGCCAATGAGATTGTAGACTCATTGGCTATCATCTTTGAAAACTCATGGTGATCAGGAGAGGTCCTGAATGATTGGAAATGGGCAACCACAGTGCCCATATTTAAGAAAGGGACAAGGAGGATCCAGGGAACTACAGACCAGTCAGTCTCACCTTGGTCACCAGAAAAATCATGGAGCAAGTTCTCAAGGAATCCATTTCTAAACACTTGGAGGAGAAGGTGTTTAAGAGCTGCCAGCATGGATTTATCAAAGGCAAGTCATGCCTGGCCAACCTGATTGCCTTTTATGATGAAGTTACTGGCTCTGTGGATGTGGGAAAGTCAGTGGATGTGATGGACTTTGATTTTATCAAGGTTTTTGATACAGTCTCCCACAACATTCTTGCTGGCAAGCTAAGGAAGTACAGGTTGGATGAATAGACTGTAAGGTGGATAGAAAACTGGCTGGAGCATTACGCTCTGAGAGTAGTTACCAATGGATTGATGTTTAGTTGGCAGCCAGTATCAATTGGAGTGCTCCAGGGGTAGGTCCTGAAGGCCAATGTCTTCATCGACAACCTGGAAGATGGCACAAATGCCTCTTTTAGGAAATTGCTTTGATGTGTCTTTATTCATTGCAGTCTCTGAAAGGACACTAAGATCCACATCTACAGTGAGGTCGTCGTCCCCACTTTTCTCTACAGATGTGAAATGTGAGTGACCTACTGTTTTCATCTCAAGATCTTGGAGATGTAAGACAGAAGACAGGATGTGTATATATATATATATATATATATAGAGAGAGAGAGAGAGAGAAAGAGAGAACCCAAGCTTTCATGAACCCAAGATCATTTCATTGGAAGCTGTGAAAGAACACTACAGAACTACACAACAGAGTATAAAGTGGAGTGAGTGATTAGAATATAACAGATCACCAATGATCCCTCTGAAAAGTCCTTCATATCAAATGGAAAGATCACCACACAAGTGGCAACATCCTTGTGTGTTGAAGGAACCTACTTATGACCAGTCACCATATTGGCTGCTCCTCCATCTAGGGCAGTCTTTCCAGTCTTTCCTGCCACAACTTGCTGGGATATACTAGATGTAATAATCAGGAGACTACCCATTTAACACCCAATAGCAAGGGGTTTACACATTGCTCCGATCTTCCCTTACCATGTCCCATGCCTCGCAGATGGCATCCAAAATTATTAGTTGCTCCAGCCAGTAGCCAGGCCAAACTCTGACCCTTCCTAGGCCTCTCACACACTAGACATACACTCTGCTCCCTCTTACAGTTTCATTCACTCAGCCTCTCATTGGGCAACTACCAACCTGCCCTGCTTCTCCTGAGTGGCCCTTTTGGGTTATCGGGCTTGCCCACTTCCACTCCGGGTGATCCCCCCGCAGCCCTTTGGATGCCTCCTGTAGCCTACTCTATGGGTGACAGTCCCTGTGTCTATGGGTGGGGGAAAAGGAGCCACCATCATTATTTTTCTTTAGAAAATCTTATGATTTGTAATTTAGCCTCATGATTTTCCAGGATCTGGCCAATGGTAGTTAAGAAAATAGACATGAAAAAATGAAAACTCAATAAATCTGTCCAAGGTCTAGTGTAAAAGACCAAAGTTGACTTGCCTAATTTATAAATTGTAAAAAGGTATTGCCTTTTAAATAGGAATATTAGAATGGAACAGCAGCTCTAACAGAACAAGCTCACAAGTGATGGAAAACATTTGTTTCCAAGTGCAAGTTGTGGAGCTGGATAATACAAAGTAAAATGTTTCTGTGAAGGCTCTAAATGGAGAATGGTGGTGAAGACTCACTGTGGTTAGTGAAACAGAAGGCAGGACACGGTGGCATGTTACAGACTATGCGGTTCAGAGAGGCATTAGCTTTCATAGGAGATAGCCTACTTTGTTAGATGCTATGAAAGGACTTGCAGAAAGCAGGGGTTTCAGTTGGGAGGGAATTAAATACAAGGCTAGGGAAAGGGGGGCACTGCTGAAAGTGGGGAAGGTGGTTTGAATAGGTCACTAGTGATAAAAAAGACAATTAATCCATTGAGGGAGACAGGGGTTATAAAGCAAGCACAAGTAATGGAGTAAGACACTATAGTGACCATTGGAATTGAATATTTTTTTTTGTCTTCAGCCAGTAATTTATTTACAAAAAACATAGTTTCAACTAACCCAGGTGTTTTTTGTTTGTTTGTTTGTTTTGAAATTCAGGTTCAATTTTTCAAATAGTTTGGCTAAAAAATAAAGTTTGTCTAGATTCACAAGTTCAGCAGGAGGAGGAGCTGGTCATGATTTTTACATGATAAAAACAGACAATTTGAGGGAGCCGCTGTACAGGTTGTGAATATTGGAGGTGTATTTTGTGGGAATTTATCTTGTCAGGCTGCCATATCCATTTTGATTGTGGGGTTAGTCTGCATTCTCTGTCATTTTTTGTTACCATTGTGGACCAAAATTTCAAACTCCAGGGACATGGGACTATAAAGAAGGGCTGTTTGATCCCCTCATATTTAAGACCATAGACAAGAAGATATTTGCCAGCCAGAAAACCTGATCTGCCAAGGTCAGTTACAAATTACTTAGAGAGTGGCTGATCTTTTGATGAAGCTTATCAGGGTTTCACTTGACAAATTTACCTGTACATTAAAAAATTAAGAGGCTTTCACAAGCCAGTAGATGTGCAGCTTTGAGTTTAAGCTACTTCAGGACTCTTGAGTGAGTACTATCTGGTCATGGTGATTTGTTAATATTTTGTTTATCAATTCCTTCTGTAACCTTTTCTACTGGCACCTCAGTTCGGGCCAGTTCCTACTGATTTGACCCATGGGCTAGGGACAGACATTCAAAAAACCTGAGCCTGAATTGATTCAATTTTTGCAGGTTACTTTAACCTGGCTAGGCTGAACCGGTTGGAAACTGGACAGACATTCTCTCTGGACTGAGGAAATTCAGGCACATGCCTGCAGTGGCTCAGGCTAAAAGATGGGGGGTACTAGAGCAGCCCTTCCTTCCCTTCTGCAGGGAGCTGAGCTGAGTGTGGCGTGGCTGGGCCCTGGCAGGACTCTCTCATTAGGGCTGTCTGCCTGCGTGGTCCCAGGATTTTCCCTGCTGGCTGTTCAAGAGGTGGGAGTGTTGTCAGCCTCCAGCCCTGGGCTAGCAGTCTAAGCAGTGGTGTACCGACAGGGGAGTGGGGCGGGAGGGGGCCATGGCCTCCAGGTGCCAGGCTGGGGTGGGAGGATGCCAGCTGGAGAGGTCACGCCTGATGGCATATGCATTTTGAAACTAAATGATTCTATGAGAGCAGAAATGAGTTCATTCTAGTTCAAAACAGTTTTTATAAGTTAAAAAACTAGTCAAAAGAGAACATTAAATAGGTCATATAAGAAATGTATGAAACACAATCTGTTTTATTTAAAAACAAACAAAAACTGAGATCAGTGGAAAATGTGGCCATGAAAATGATTTTGCAGTTGGATTTTTTACATCTTATTCTGCTTCCAGGCGTAATCTCTGCTTCTCTAAATGTTTATCCTTTGCCCCTTGCAGTCAATAAAAGGTCTTTGACTTGAATGGGGTTTGGATCAGGATCTTTATTCTCCCTGTGTGGTAGATGAGCAGTGCTAATTCCTTGGATAAGGGTCAAATGACAAAACCTGTGCCACGGTGTTGGTTTTCATCTTCAGTTATTAGTTCCATGAGAGGGACATAGACTTATTCTGATTTTACTATGAAGAAGCTGCAAGACAAAAAACTGTACATAATGGACCAGTGAGCAAAACTGCAAATGTAAGAAATAAAATGAACATCATTTAATGCAACCAATTATCTTCTCTATAAATTAGGTAGAAAATTTAAATTTCATTCCTTTAATTTCTTCCATCTCATTTATTATATTCAGTCCTGTTTAGGGAGTAGGGGTGTTTAAATTAATTTCCTTTATCCTCCTAAGTTTCTTTATTTTAGCACAGATGTACCCTGATTTTAAGGCCAGGTACAAACATTACACATAAACTGGTATAAGTGACTGAAAACCAGTCTAAACCTCTAACAGTACAGAGGTCCAACATAGACTAGTTTAAAAATGGAGGAATCCAGTGTAAGATAGACCTGGATGGATATAGTACCAGACTTAAATGATTCAGATTAGACCAGTTCATCCAACTTTTATACAAGATCCCCTAGCAACTCAAGTTAAGCTGCAGTTCCCCAGCATCCCAGGCTGCTTTGCAGCCCCTCCCCATACTAGCCCCACTTTACAGGGTGGCATGCTAGTCTCAGCCTGTACTTGTCTGCTTCAGCCAAGTGGGCTTTTACAGACCCAGCTGCAAGCAGGAGGCAGGGCTGGAGGCCACACCAGCTGTCAGTGGGAGCTGGGCAGTGGGGCGGGGGACTGGCCCTGGTCAGAATCAGCACAGCTAAAGGGAGCCCACATGGTGGAGGCCTCCATTTCACCCCTGCTGCCTTTGCCAGCTTGACCCTAGCCTCATGCCCCCACCAGCTGATGGATGTCAGCAGTGGCAGGGAGAGGGAATTGGAGGGTTCCATCCTGGTTCCAGTCCCTCCAAACCTGATCCACCACACCTCAAGGGAGCCTGTATGGTGAAGCCCTATGCTCCCTCTCCCTACTGCTGCTGACAGCTGACCTGTCGGGGGGGGGGGAGGCTTGGAAAAGGGCTGTGCTAGTCAGCCAGGCTGGGCAGCAGGGGGGTGAGGAATGGAGTCCCTCACCTAATGAGGGGAGGGCTGGCTCAGGTCTGGGAAGAGGCAGACTGAGGGGCTCCATTCCTCCTCCCTGCCACTGCTGACAGCCAGCTGCTGGCAGGGGGATGTGGCTGGGGGCCATCCTGGCCAGCTGGGCTGGGCAGTGGGAAGGGGTGTGGAGTGGAGGCCCTGCTCCATACAGCCCCTTCAGCTGTGCTGGATTGAGTCTGGGGGGATGGAGATAGGGTTGGGGCCTCTGTTCCCCCCCTTCACTGCCACTGACAGCCAGACATTGGTGGGGGGTGGGATTGTAGAGAGAGTTGCATTGACCAATCAGGGGTGGCTGGTTGCTTGGCTGGGCCCAGCATTCTCTGGAAGCCTGCTGGGAGGTGTGCAGGAGCACCTCCAACCTGCTGGCCTTGGCCAGTCCAAGTAGCCTGGACACCCAAAGGGTAAACATCTGTTCTGTTCATTCCTAACCAAACTTTGGGCACTTAGACTGTTTCCGCCTTGGGCTTTTGGAAAACCTGTGTCTGGTCTAAATCACATAATAAAATATCTGCTAGTTGACCTGATACTAGGGTTACATGACTTAGCTTCAGCTTGTCTAAAATTAGATTCAAAATAATACTAAAATGTACTGCATAATACCCTGCTGATTCATCGGAAATGCTACTAGAGTACCTCTTGATTTTTGCACCATAAGTCACAATAAGAATTATGATAGTTAAAATATTACAATATTTATAACATGAAAACACTAAACTATTGAGTCCTGAAGTATTATTATTGTAGCTGTACCTTACTGATGGCTTTGAAGAGACATTTCCTATTTAGTTGGAGTCATACATATATTACCTTATAAATAGTAGGGATTTTCCACTTGTGACAGCACAATAAATGAAAAGTGCAAAAAACTTCAAAGAATTTGGATTAGGTTTTCATATGCTGCCATTTCTATTGAAGCATTTTCAATTTTTACAGGTCTTGTTTTTTTCTTCATTGTTATAATCAACCTACAAAAGGAATCGAAATTGGAAAGATATATTTGTAGCATACAAGAAAACTTAGTTCTATCACATGATCCTCTAGGTAAAGCAATAGTTTAAAGTAGGGGTGCTAAACTCCCAGCCTGCAAGCCAGATCCAGCCTCTGGCCTGCAGGACTCCCCCGGGTCCAAAAATTTGGCAGTGGGTAGTGGTGGCACTGCTCCCCTGCTGCCAAATTTCTAGACCCATGGAGAACCCTGAGGGCCAAATAGAATGGCCCAGCCCACTAGACTGATCATGCAGGATGATGTGGGGTTGAAGCATATAGGGGTGGCATGGGGCCTTAGGGTCCCAATCCCAGCATGCATAGCTGAGTGGAGCCAAATTCCAGTGGGTAGGGGTGGTGCAAGGTCCCAGGGCCCAGTCCCAGAACACAGAGCCAGTTGATCTCAGCATGCAGGACTGGATAGGGGCAGCACAGGGCCTGATCCTAGTGCACAGGGCCTGATCTGTCCCACAGACCTGCCCTGCAGCACTCATCTGGCTTATGGAGCCAAAAGTTTGACCACGCCTGGTTTAAAGAGTTTTGTGTAATAGATAATCATTTAAAAAGATTTAGCAATTACAGAAACATTAACAAATAGTAGATACTGGGTGAGATCTAGATGTGTACCTATATATCAGTTGCCTGTCTGATTGCCATTAATAAAAGGGGAAGTGATATTATCTGCTCAACTTTTTTTGGCCATTGTAGCTGATAATGCTTACTGATAATTATGCCTTCTGACCAGGGCCCTAGACACCTGGATTCCCTCTCTCCCATTGGGCCAAGGCCCACAGATGCCTGGGTTTCCTCAGGAAATGGTGGGTTTTCTAGCCTGCAAGGGGTCCTGCTTAGGGTTGCCAGGAGTGAGAAGCAGGAAGCACCACGTACATGTGCACAGGCTGCATGCATGCACGTGGCCAGGAATACAGGAGGGCAGCATGTAGAGCAACTCCCTGTAAGTAAGTGTATGGAGGGGAAAAGGCATGGGGGAGAGAAGGAGTGTGGGAGGGCAGATCAAGCCCCCACAGTGAGGGAGGGAGTGTGGCAGGGACTCAGGACACTGCCCAGCCAGGGTGATGCATCGGACCTGGGGATGGGCTGGGGAGTGGGACAGAGTGATGGGTGGCTCATCCAACAGGAATGGGGGGGTGGCTCCCCACCACTGTGCACACCCCACAGGGAGGTATGGGGGGCCATGTTCCCCCCCATATTTGTTTGTGGGGTGGATGCAAGCTGCTTGCTGTGCACTTTCGGCCCTCCATTCTGCTGCCTTTCTCTTGGGAGCCCTGTACTGAGGATGGAGCCCTGCAGTGAGTTGTGCCTCCGGTGCCAGGCAGGCAGGGAGCATGCAGCCAACATGGGGCTCCCACACCAAAGGTAGCAGAGTGGAGAGCCCTGAGCCCACACAGGGCAGCCTGCATCTGCTCTTGCTCTTCTCAACTCTGGTCCACTTAAAAGCACCCCCACGCTTAAAAATGGTGGTGGCAGCACGTGAATTAAGGCTCATTCATTGAGCTGTAGTTCAAGTGCCCCTGCTGCCATTTTGAAGCACCAGGATGCTGATACATGTGACGTGGGCAGCTTCTGGAATGCATAAAAAAATTGTTATTTATTTAAACTGGTTATCGGATCAGCATCGACTGATATGATTGGTTAGTAATTAGCTATAGTTATCAGCCAAGAAAATCTTCCTCATTGCACCCTTAATGAGATCACATTTTAATGATTGAATTTTCAAACTACAATTGTTCCATATTCCCATCAACCTGGGCAGTTTCCTAACTCATCCATATAAATGCAACTAATGCATATTTGAAGCACAAGTCATGCTGAATAATTTGTTATCTGGGGTCATTGTGGTAGTTTATTATGACACATCCTTGACTGACAGCGTAACTTTTTCAATGGACCTCCATTTTTTGTCCTCTTGATCCAGGTCCTTTTTTGAAGAGGGAAGTGGCCAGTTAGATTATTTCATTTTGAAACCATATATAATATACTAATCTAACTATAATCAGTGGGAACATACAGAACTGATTTTTCACTCAAGAATTTTTAATATCAGAAAAGTTTGACTTATGTGTGTCTAGAGCTATCACTTTTGTGACTAGAAGTAGTTTTAAACATACAATGTTGCAGTTAGGCAAACTATTATTTCTTTTATGTAAATTGGTGTTGGCTAGGTAATCCAGCCACCCTTTTTTTTAACAGACCACATGTATCCACAAAAGAACATGGCATACACTTGCATTTTACTTAGAGCCACTATTTTATTTGACCTATTTGGGCATCTGTACACATACCTGCTCTGACACATTGCAATTAGAATGTGTCAGAGCAGACTTGATTTGCTGAATCTGCTAATTACCACACTCCAGAAGCCCTGGATTCACAGGTATTCATCATGCCTACACTTCAAAGTGGCGGTGGGGGCACTTTAACTGAAGCTTTAGTTAAAGCACCTCCGCCACCATTTTGAAGCATGGGGCACTGAATACATGAGATGCTGTGGACACTTGAATTAGATCCTTTCCTTCGCCCCTCCCCCACTCTGGAGCATGTGTAAAGATGCCTTTTGATACTAAATAGGTCAAATAAAATAGGTCAACATGGGAAACTGCCCATGTTGATGCTAGCTGAGAATCTGGAACAATTTTAGTTTTAATCGTAATATTAAATACTAATATTGCCGTGTGTCTTATTTTATGAGTAACAGAAACCAATCTGTCAGAAGTGGTACTCTTTTTATATGACTATAACTCATGAACTTCCTGGCTTTGCTTTAAAACACCTAGCAAAAGTCATATACAACTCTCCTTTATATAATTGGAATATGCTGTGTTTGCTGGGTAACTCCTTGATCAGCAACAGGTTGCAATGCCTTTGTTTTTCAGAAGCAAATCCACATATTCATTATAAAATTATGATGTTCATCTTGATGCAGAAAAAGTTCCATAAAGTGTAGTTACATATTTCATAAGCCTGAAGGGAATGGAAATTTTGCCTGGATTAGGGTAGAAGGATCTGGCCTATTTCTGTTTTCAGTTAGCAGAGTTAGAAACAGATCATTTGTCATCAATCTCATTTTAAAAAGTTGCATTAGAGCTTTCTTATCAAGTTAATTTGAAGTTCTTTTTTTCCTGTTTCCCTGGCTGAGCTTTATAATAAGAGAAGCTAAAGGCAGTGCGAGTTTGGCAGGTGGAAAAGTCTGAAAGATGGAGTGCACACGTTTCAGAAACCAAGTTCCTGTAAAATTATTAAATTCTTTTGAAGCCAACAGGATTTTCCTATCGAAAAAGAAATTGAAATTTCAGCACAAATAGAAATTACTTTGAAGTCCTTAGAAATCTAAAAGTAACAGAGACAAGCACAAAATGGTAGACAACAAAAACATGTCAGCATTTTGGATCTCATATTTAAATGGCATTTCTCTGAACTTTTGCTCTGAACATTTGAGGCCCAGTAGTCACATTGCCTTCTTCATAAATTTCAGAAATAATATGATGATATTCTTTGTTAATGGAAAATACACACATTTACCATGAATAATAAGAACAGATCAGTTTGATTGTTAACAGACATGAAATTTTGGTCTGATGTGGAGTTTCGCAAAACTGTAGAAATTTCCTTTATTGTACTTTTCACATGCATACACTTCTTTTTGAGAGTATTTACAAACAATGGTTTAATTAACTCATAGTATTTTAAAAGTATACATAGCTATGCAGTAGGATTATAATAAACCTAATGAATGTTGATCATTAATCAAAACTAAACTTTTGTTTGATGGCATGCCATACTTCAAACTCATGCCTACAAAATAAGCTTGCACCCCCATTGGTGCTTGCAAACAGGGCAATTGGGCAATTCAGGGTCTGTTAGCATGTACCCTGTAGAGCATTTGTGCATTATCTTGTCTTCTGATGCTTTAAGAATCTCCTTTATGAGATCTCTGTCTTGCGCACATTTATTATGAGGCTTTTTTATTTTATTTTAGGAATAAATTCATATAGGAAGGATGTTTTGTGCCAGAATGGATAGATGAAGCATCTCTGAAATGCACAAAATGTAACTTCCTGAGGAAGTTTGTATGTGTGCGCACATGGCCAGAATTGTTTAGGAAGTGTGACCAGACAACAGTTTCTCTGTCTCACCTAAGATTCTAGTTATCTAACTTTTACCAATTTTAACTCCCTTTGTAAGCTACAAAGTTAAATGACATTGAGATTTTTTTCCCTCTAAATTAAGAAGAATTTTTTGTAAAACAAGCAGAGTTATACTTTCATTTCATACCAGAAGACTTAACCAGGAGCCAGCATAATAATTTTTCTTTGTGTAAAAAATAAATTGGTCTAACAGGCAATTTAGAACAAATATTGCTGTATACTGATAGGACAAACGAAACATCTACATCTTCCATGTTTTGTAAACATAGTAACAATTCTAAGTTAGCTGTGATAAGAATGTTTCTAACAGCTGTTCTGTGACTTGAAGAACTTCTTTACATTATAAAGTATTTCGTAATATTTTGTTTTTTTCCTACTGGAAAATGCATCACAGTCCTGACTACAGTAAATTTTATGCCAGTTATTTCAGCTGCTTTCTTTATCTACTTTTATCTACATGTACAGTTGGCAAAGATTTTCTGTGTTTAGTGATAAAATAGACTAAATGTTACAAATGTCTATGTGTGTGTGTGTGTTGAATGAGCTTTAGTTAAAGTGCCCCCACTGCCATTTTGAAGCATGAGATATTGAATACATGAGATGCTGTGGGTGTTTTAATCAGAGTGACTCCCAAGAGCCACCTTAATTAACTTCCCCTTCCCCCCACACCCTGGACCACATGTATAAATGCTCTTATTTCCAAGTTAAGAGTTTAAATGGCACCTGGTTTGCTTTCTTCTTGTCCTCACATAGTTTCCCATCTTGGATTTCCAGTGGACCAATTTCAAAATATAGGGTAGAGAGTGCTCCTGGCCTATAGCTTGGTGGCTAGACTGGGGTGCTCAACCTCTAGCCCACAGGACAGATCCAGCCCATGGTGCCACCTCACTGGGCCCATGGGGCTGCCCACAGGTCTGGAAATTTGGCAGTGGGGGAGTGGTGTCACCACCCTGCTGCTGCCAAATTTCCAGACCCATCGGGAGCCCTGGAACTTGTGTGTTGCATTGGTGCCTGATCCCACCATGCAGGGCAGGGAAGGGATAGGACTGGGTTTCAGGGGCCAATCCCAGTGTGGGAGTGGAGAGGGGGTGGCATTGGGCCCCCAGGACCCAATCCCAGCATGAAACAGGCAGGAGCAGGTTCTATCAGGTACCCAGGTCCCAATTCCAGTGCACAGGGCATAGAGGGGATGATGCCAGGGTCCAGGGCTCAGTCAGTCCAGAAGATGGACCCTGGGACCTGGACCAGTCATCTGGCCTCTGGGGCCTAAGAGTTGAATACCACTGGATTAGTCCATTTTGCTGAGAGACAGGATCAAAGCCTCTCTGTGTGAAGGGAGTTTGGAATGCTGTTTTCCAACTCCCACTCACTTACCATTAGGCTAGTCCTACACTCTGGTACTTGTCTTCATTCTCAGTTGTATGACTTTCATGGCCCAGGGCTGAGCTTTCACATGCTGTGCTCTGGCATGGACCAGAACCCAAGCAATGTTGGACCGCAAGAAGTGCAGGGGAAGAGTCAGAGATTTTAGAGAGCTGGGTGGGTGGGTGGTTGGCAGAGAGGAAGTGGTGGAGATTATGGGGAGTTGGGGGGAAGGACTGAGGCTGTGGGAAGTTTGGGGTGGAGGGTCCAATGGCCAGCGGGACAGGAAAGCTGCGGGGGGAAGAAGTGAGAAGCAGAAGGCCACCTGACCACCTCAGCCTCTGTTTTCTCTACTGTAGCAGTGGGAGGGGGACAAATTCAAGACAGCCCTCTCATAATTATATTTTATACTTTATAATTGTGAAATTATAACAAATTAATACATTTTCCAGTCATAGAATCTAATTATTGGGGGAGGGGGACATCTTAAATTTAGGGTTGAATTAGATCTAAGTAAATATGGTATCTATCTCATTTGTAAGAAACTATTTTAATTAGCCTTGATTCCAGAAATCCTTTAAAAAATATAACCATCTGTCACAGATACAAATTTTAAAAGTATATTTTTTCTAAAAAATGATGGTTGCTTGACATACAAAAGCAAGCTGGCATGAATAATTTAAATAGATAATAAGACATTTTATATAGAGTTAATATGAGCATAAGCTTCCAATGCTCTCATCACAGTTCCCTGAAGCTACAACCAGCACCATAGCAGCTTTGACCAAAAATGAAAACTTCCACAGCTGCACACAAGTTAATAATTTTTAAAATATTTAACAGCTATTATACAACCCACATCTGACCCTCCCCCCATTCTCTATATAGCTCTCCTATACAGTAATGTTTGTAAGTATGCATTGTTCTCCATAGATCCTCTTTCCCATCACTTAAATTATATAACTGTTATACTTTTAGGATCCCAATCAAGTAATTATTATTTAGGAACCAACCCAAATGAACAGTTGAGTGCAAATACTGCAGTTAGTTCCTCAGTGAGTCACCAGTACTATCCTTCATCATGCCATATTGAAAATCCACTCAAATTAGGATATATACAAGCATACTTTAATTCCCTGTTTCTAATAAAGAATGTGCAGATCCATGAAGAAATATGTGGCAATAATACACACAAATTAAGTCAAGAAAGTGATTAAAGGAACATGTTGTTTCTTTTAAAGGTGGATGGATAGTAATTAAGACTGGCTATAAAATAGATATACATAGGGTATTGTGAGTCTCAAGTCTTAATCTTGTGTAACCCTGGCTGTGGGGCTACTCATAAAGCCACAACCCAACTCCAGATCCTTGGAGGTACCCACAGCCTGGAACTGCCTGCCCTCCTGGAGTGAAGGAGGCTCCCCTCACAGGAAGGCACCTTGCGTCCCCGACCCTCTACCTCCGGAGAGGGCTTCATTGGTCTGTGTCCCATGATCTCTGAGGAGCCATGCTGTCCCACACCGCTGCCTGGCTGAGTTCACTCTGGGACCTTGTTCTCTCAGGTAAGGTGATTTCATTGTTCGTTATACTTGATTTGTGGAATGATCAGTTTGTGAAATGCTTGCTGCCTCCCTTACATAGTAAGCTATGCTAATTTGCTTACAACTGGTTATACTGTTTAAAGATTTTAATGAGCTCAGAGGTATAAGCATTGGGTAAGTCATTTAGACAGCAAGAAGTATGATCTGGAGGCTGTAGCTAGGGATTTAGATGATGAGATGTTCTTAAGCAACGTTCTCAACTTGGTATGTGACTTTTCATAAGCCTTTTCCTCTCTGTTCTTTTTTCTTCCATAAAATGAATATAACACCAAGTGAAATATGGTTTTGTTTGATTTAATCATTCATGCCTGTTAAGGTCAGCTCTGTGGGATCAAGAAGCTGTTGATGTGAAAAGTGATATTTTTTATAAATGATAATATAAGTGAAAAAGTATAATCACTGAAGCCTGTATCCTTAGCTGGTATAAATTGGCATGATAAATTTGTTCATATCAGAGCTCTTGGTTTCTGTGATTATTCTGCCCCACCAGTTTTAGGATTGAAGTTTTATTTTTGGAATAATCTGGGTCTGCCTGCCTGCCTATGTTTTGGGTCACCTTCAAAGGTTCATTTCTAGACTTGAAAAATATCCATCCCTCTCCCCTTTTCCTTGCACCTTCCTGAAACCAGGGTAGTCCCAGTCTAGGGGAAGCATGGGATGCTCCAGTCCTCCCATTCCTGAAGGGAGGGGGGACTGGAGCAGTGCGGGGAAAGCCCCCTGCCTGCTTCTCACATTGTGGACTCCAGTGTGAGAAGTGGGAGGGGGAGGGAGGGGGCACTGCTCCTTGAACTCAGCTCCTGGTGCCAGAGAGCCACACAAACAGAGGATTGTGACAAAGCCTCCTGCCTATTTCTTATACTGAGGACTCTGATGTGAGATGGGCCAGCGGGGAGCAGCTGGCAGTTGCTCCTCCCCTCCTAGTCTGCGGGAGGGGTAGTAGCAGCCACCCCCCCTCCCTTCCTTTGGCTCTATTCATTCTGGCTCCAGGAGAAAATGTGCAGATATTTGTTCCCTTGGGAGAAACTCTCCTTGGAAGCAACTTCTATCTGGTTGGAGTTGGGTTATTTTTCTCCCATTCTTACAGCAGGAGAAAGAGCTGTGACATCGGTGCACTCATGATTCCTACCAAGAGAGTGGCAGTTCTCCTGATAGAAATGGAATGACTTTGGAGGGTCTGCAAGAATTTTTTCTTGGAGAGGCTAGAAATGGCTAAAGCCTGATAAGAGATTTTGCTTTCCTTTTGGCCTGTTTTCAATCACCTGTTTGTCCAGATCATTCTGCTGTGTCTGTGTTTTGTCAGAAATACGTATTGGGATATACAATTACACATGGCTTTACAATTTTCCATTTTCCTATCTCATGAATAAGGAATTCATATGTTAACTGCATATGATGTGAAGCATATTTTTTCTCTCTTGCCCACTAACATCAGCATTAAGAATGGAATTCAAGAGCCAAATTACTTTTGGCAGGCAATGTTGAGTTCTCATTGAGAAGACATGGAAAAATCAAGAATAAATTATTGTGACTTGTTTTGTTTGAAACAACACTTGACTTTCTTTTTATAAATATTTGTATGCTAGAAGATTTTTTAAATACAATGATTTTCTTTTTGAGAGAGTTTGTTTTTAGAGAACTGGTCCTTGCAGTTAAAAAAAATCAATTTTTATTAGGCTTGGTTCTTTGGATGAGTTGCCATCTATCTGTAAAGTTAATTTCATCTGTAAAGAAAGAGCTCTGTTCATATCTTAGGTCCTAGATTAGATTTTGCCAATTTTATTACATTATAAAACTCTCATAAAATTTATTTCAAATTAAATTAGTTGAATGTAATTTTTGTTTCATGAAAGGAATTTTGCCTTTTAATAGATCATGGAATGGTCATTATGGTTAATTTCTATCTTACAAAAATATCTGTTAACCATTTAACAAAGAATTTATGCACTTTTGGGCTGTTGTCAAGGAATGAACTGTGTTCTAGGAAAAAGACTCTACAGGTGGGATCCTAAGGAAATTTATGAATGTTAAGTTACAGTGGCCTCTTTCTGTGTTACAAAAGAAAAGAAGCTAAGCCTATGATCAGCTGTAAAGTTCTAGCTGGGTGCTGTACATGAATGTGCATAGAGACATATATTTCCACAGTTAAAGATTAATGATGCAAAACTTAAGCTATATAGTGCAATACATAAAAGCTTGGACAATGATTTCCTGACCTTCTAATATCGTTAGCTTTCTCTGTTGCATAGCTTTTTGAGCATGCACTGTGCTTTACCATAATGAAAATATTTGAACTCTGCTACTCTTTTTTAGATTAACTGTTTTTAATTAGACATGTATGTAAATTCATGTATGACCTGATTCTATGAGAACTTAGGCGCATCCTTAACTTCATGTCCTATGGACTTAACAGTTTGTGATAGGGTGTTGTCTGGCCCATGGGTTAGTTTCCCATTTAAGGTCAGCACTTCCTTGTCATTGTGTATCTCACCTACCATGTCTTGATGGAATTATTGGAGAGTAAGGAAAAATGCGCCCTGTGGAAACTTCTCCTCACATGAGCTGATCTGCCCCGGCCCTGCTGGCCCCAGGTGGCAGCACCCAGCTCCTGTCACCCAGCAGGCCGATCAGGGGCCTGCTGGCACCCCTGGGAGGGCTACAGGGGCTGTGCCAGAGTCTTCCCAGTGGTGCATGCCCCTGATCTGCCTGCCAAGTGACAGGAGCTGGGTGTGGCCACGTGGGGCCAGTGGCAGCACTGACCTTCCCGGTGCTGGATGCAGGATTCAGCCAGCATTGATCTGCCAGCTGGCAGGCAGGTCGAGGGCCTGCACCCCCAGGTCATCTCTGGCATAGTCCCTGCAGCCCTCCTGGATGCAGTCAGCTGGGACCAGTGCTGAAGCCAGTAAGCCTGGCTTCAAAACTCAAAATGTTTTGAAACTTTTGAAAAATTTTGAGTTCCCTTGTTTCATTTTGAAGCTGTTTCAAAGGCTTTTGTTTCATTTCCATTTTGCTTTTTCGAGCTTGAAACGTATCAAAACAGCTTGCAAATGAAATGCCAGGTGAAATTTTGCACAGCCCTAATATGCAAACCACAGCCTTTTAGTGGTCTTATAGTTTCCATTATCATTTGTTTTCATTTTGTTTTCAATTCCCTTTTTAGTGATGCTCAACACCTACCTTATTGACCTTTTCAGTGATAGCCACATTGAGCTGATGTTTTTAAAGAGCCATCTACATCATTGGAATCATGTCCAAGGTCTTTTTCCTGATTCATAGAAACATAGAAAATTAGGGTTGGAAGGGATCTCAGGAGGTCATCTAGTCCAACCTCCTGCTCAAAGCAGGACCATCCCCAACTAGACCATTCTAGTCAGGGCTTTGTCAAGCCAGGCCCTAAAAACCTCCAAGAATGGCAATTCTACCATCCCTCTAGGTAACTTGTCCTAATTCTTCACCACCTTCCTAGTGAGAGAGTTTTTCTGACTATCCAACCTAAATTGCTGCTTGTTCTGCCATCTGTCACAAGTGAGAACAGTTTAGCTTCATCGTCTTTCAAACCACCCTTCAGGTAGCTGAAGGCTGCTATCAGTCTCTCAGTCTTCTCTTCTACAAACTAAATCAGCCTTCCCCCTCTCAGTCTTCTCTTCTACCAACTAAATAAACCCAGTTCCCTCAGCCTCTCTTCATAAGTCATGTGACCCAGACCCCTGAACCATTTTTGTTGCCCTCCACTGTACTGTCTCCAACTTGCCCAACAATCCAGCCAGTTTTCTATCCATCTTACAGTTCATTAATCCAACCCATACTTCCTCAGCTTGCTTGCAAGAAGGCTGTGGGAGACTGTATCAAAAGCCCTGCTAAACTCAAGGTATATCAGGTCCACTGCTTTCCCCACATCTACAGAGCCAGTCATCTCATCAGATTGGTCAGGCATGACTTGCCTTTTCTAAATCCATGATGACTGTCCCTAATTACTTTCTTCTTCTCCAACCAGCTCCATGGTTTTTCCAGGTTCTGAGGTGAGGCTGACTGATCTGTAGTACCCTGGATCCTTCTTCTTCCCTTTCTTAAAGATGGCCAGTATATTTGCTCTTTTCCAATCAGCCGGGACCTCCATTGATCACCGTAAGTTTTCAAAGATAATGGCCAGCAGCTCTGCAATCACATCAGCCAACTTCCTCAGCAGCTTCAGGTGTATTGCATCTGGCCCCGTAGACTTATGTATGTCTAGTTTTTTTAAATAGTCCCTAACCTGTTCTTTCACCACTGAGGGCTGCTCACCTCCTCCCCAAACTGTGCTTGGTGCAGTAGTCTGGGTGCTGACCTTGCCTGTGAAGACCATGGTAAGAAAAACAATAAGTACTTTAGCCTTTTCCTCATCCTCTGTCATTAGGCTGCTGCCTCCATTCAGTAAGGCAGGGGTTATTGACCTTTTTAAAATGTACCCTTGGCAGCCCCTTTTTTGGTAAGTGTACCCTCAGGGGGAGGGGTGGCAAGCGGTCAGACATGGAGCATGGGGGGGAGGGGGTTGCGAGTGGTCAGGTGCAGAGTGGGGTTGTGGCAAGTGGTGGCAATGCGGCATCTGTGTGGCCCTGCTCTCACCCTACCCTGGCCCTGCTGCTGTGAGGCAGCAGTGCAGGGTGGCTGTGCTCCACCTCTGCCTGCCTCTGCATACTCCCTGGGACCTTTCAAAGAACCCACAGGGGTATTGTACCCCCGGTCAACAAACCCTGCTGTAAGGGACCCCCACTTTTCCTGATCCTCCCCTTACTACTGACATACTTGTAGAAACCCATCTTGTTACCCCTTCACATCTCTCACCAGCTGCAACTCAAATGGCACTTTGGCCTTCCTGCCTTCATCCCTGCATGCCCGAGCAATATTCTTATACTCCTCCCAAGTTGTTTGTCCAAGCCTACCCTTCTTGTAAGCTCCCTTTTTGTGTTTAAGCTTACTGAAGAGTTCTCTGCTAAGCCAATCTGGTTGCTTGCCACATTTGCTATTCTTCCTGCATGTAGGGATAGTTTGTTCCTGCACCCTCATTAAGGTTTCTTTAAAATCTAACCAGGTCTCCTGAACTCCTTATCCTCTCAGACTGGCCTCCCAGAAAATCCTGTCTATCAGTTCCCTGAGGTAGTCAAATTCTGCTTTTCTGAAGTCCAAGGTCCATACTCTGCTGTTCTCCTTTCTTCCTTTCGTCAGGATCCTGAACTCAATCATCTTGTGGTCACTGCTGCCCAACTTGGCATCTTAGTCTACCTCCTCCACCAATTTCTGAGCAGTAGGTCAAAAGGAGCACTCTCCCACACTTGCACCAGAATTTGTCTCCAACACTCTGCAAAAATTAGAACTGTTAGTTCAGAACCCAGCATTGTATGTGTAATTGAGGCACTTCCCCCGCCCCATGTATTAACTTTCACTTCTCAACACTGAAGTTCATCTGCCATTTTTGTTCATTAGCTTAGCTCAGTGAGATCTTTCTGCAGTTCCTGCACATTAGATTGGGCTTTGAAAGCTCAGACCAATTTAGCATCATGTGTAACCCTGGAGGTTTCACTGTGCAGGATTTCCTTTTGCAAAAACCATGCTGATTCTTCCCCAGCAGATTTGTCCAGTTGACTGCTGATTTCATTCTTTATTATAGTTTTTCCTCTTGATTGTTACTTTAAAAATGAAAATGAACCAATCCTGCAAATAAATTTGAAAATATTGGAAGCAATCCATCCATTTGTTTATATTGAAGCCACTCCCATTGTTTTGTGCAATATGAAAGCGTATATATGAAAACATTAGATCCCTAATTTCATAAAAATTCACTTTTTGCTCTTGATCCAAAGCCACTTTTCAAGAAGGCTTGGAATAGGCAACATATTGAGTGAAGCTGGGAGGGAAAACAAGAAGCACAGATTTTGTGATTTTTTTGGGGGGTAGGACTGTTTTGCAGAGGTAGTGTTGGAGTGATGCTGAAGTAGACACTGCTTACCTGATAATCACAAATGGAAAGGTCTCTTTTAGAAGTAAGCTTTGAGAAGGATCAGGAAAGCACTGACAATTAGGTAAAGGAAGATATTCTAAGTATAAGAAACAAACAGAAAAACCTGGAATGACCTAATGGGAGGATGACCTAAGGATTGATCAAATGAGGTGGAAATAGCAAAAGACCAACGAAAACAATGAAAGAGAGTGGGATGGAATCATAAAATGAGGACAAAGACGTTAAGTAGGATGGGAAAGGTGAAAGGAAGTCAATGAAGGCATGAAAAAAATACTCATTGCGCACATCTACATGAGAGGCTAAATGTGCGGTAGACTAATTTTACTGTGCCTTAGCACGGCATGCAAAAACCATACTCATGCACTAATGTTCAGTGGAATTAGTTTACTGTGCATTAATGTCACAAAAAAGTGTGTGAGAGCAGGTCTGCCCTGGCCCTGTACCAAAACTGGCTTGAGGTGGGTGTGGGGCCCAGAGCAGATCAGCTTGTGCAGGGACCCTCCCCCACCTTGGGATCAGGGTGGTGAGTCCTAGCACCAGCTGATCTGCCCTGGCCCCCTCCTGGAGCCAGCTCGAGGTGGGTGTGGGGCCCAGGGCAGATCAGCTTATACGGGGACCCTCCCCCCACCCTGGGATCGGGACAGCAGGTTCCCCACTTGAGCTAATCTGCCCTGGCCCCATATGGTAGCTGGCTTGAGGTGGGTGAAGAGCCCAGGGCAGACCAGCTCATGTGGGGACCTTCCCCCGCCCCAGGACCGGGGCGGTGGGTCCCTGCACAAGCTGATCTGCCTTGGCCCCACTGTCCCCAGGCAGCAGCACCCGATCAGCCAACAGGCAGATCGGGGCCCACTGGTACCCCTGGGCTGGCTGCGGAGGCTGTGCCAGAGTCCTCCCAGGGGTGCTTGCCCCTGAACTGTCTGCCAGGTGGCAGGAGCCATGTGCTGCTGACTGGGGCCAGCAGCAGCACCAATCTTCCTGGTGTTGGGTGTGGGCTATGTGCAGCACCAGTCTGTCATCTGGCAGGCAGATTGGAGGCCCACACCCCGGGGAGGACTCTGGCACAGCCCCCAGAGCCCTCCTGGGGGTGCGGGCAAGTCCCCAGTCTGCCTGTTGGATGAGAGGAGCTGGGTGCTGCTACATGGGACCAGAGGCAACAGTGATCTTCCCGGCGCTGGTCCCAGGTGGCAGCACCTGGCTTCTCTCATCTGGCAGGCAGATTGGGGGCTCACAGGGAGACTGGGTTGGCACCTGGCTGGGGGTCTTATGAGCCCTCCCACCTCCAGTGCTCATTCCTGCCCATGGCAGGGGATTGGACTCGATGATCTGTCTAGGTTCCTTGCGACTGTATGATTTTATGATTCTACCCCTGGGAGGACTCTGGCACAGCCCCTGCTCCCAGGGGTGCAGGTGAGCCCCTGATATGCCTGCCTGCTACCTTTTATGTTTCTCCATAATAACCTATGAGCGAAACATTGAAACAGTGTCAGAACAGCAGAACAGTTTTGACAAAATGAAATGGAATGGTGCTTTCAAAATGAAACTCAAAATGAAACACTGTTCTGTTGAATCATCAAAATGGAAGTCAAATCGGAATAATGCAGCCCTAATGCATATGTCCTGAACATTGTTTGCAGTTCTGGTCTTCAGGGCTAGGTACGCACATTACATCTATCTTGCTCTAAGCAGGAAGAAAGTGCTCTAAAGCTGTAACTGAACAGATGTTCACAGCTCTTAGAACAGGTGTGGACAAAATGCAGCCCAAGGGGCCGGATGCGGCCTGCCAGACAATTCTATCCAGCCTGCGGGGCCCTTAAATTTAGAAAATTAATATTTATCTGCCCCTGGCTGCCTGTCATGTGGCCCTTGATGGCTTGCCAAAACCCAGTAAGCGGCCCTCTCCCCAAAATAATTGACAGCCCCTGTCTTAGAGTACTTTAAAAATGGCAGATAATGCTGGAAGTTAACTCTTGATGGATGAGATATTAGACTAAAGTGCTTTCTGTTAGAATACTTTATTGAAAGTCTATGCCAAATCCCATCGGGGTTAATTTAGAGCACAATCATCTTCATCCCAGACAGTGTTGTGCAGGGCTTTGCTCTAGCTTTGAGCAGAGCTCCTGTGTCTGTTCAAGCACCAGGTTGGCCCTGCCCCTGGACTGTCACTGATGCCTTTGGCTGGACATGGCTGCACCTAGAAGCCAATCACTTAGGTCCCTGGAGACTTGTGGAATACAGCTTCTGGGGATGGAATCCTGGGCTAGATGGACCATTGGTTTAACCCAGTATGGCACTTATGAAACTGGCCAAAGTTAGATGGGCTTTCTATTGGTAGATGGACTGAGTTATTCATGTTTACCATTTGGAGTAGTGACTGAAAACAAGAGGAAGGAAATGTTAAAGTAAAAGAGGAACACATGGCAGAGACTTATGGCTTCTAAGAATTATCACTTTTGCTTGAAATATAACAGTAGGGAGAATGTTGCAGTTTCTAGCGTATACATTATTTCACATGCTTAATTAAATTGTGAGATTTAACATAGGTTGTAAGTTCTATCTGATTAAAGCAACACTTGTATTCTATTTCATAGAGCAGGATGTGTCATGTTGATTTTAAGCTATTTAGTTATGATAAAGCAAATAGCAACAAAGATAATTTTTTTGCCCAAGTTGCAGAAAAGCTGGAGCAGCCCCAGCTTTGAGTGCATTTCCTACCATTGTCATAAACCACTAACTAGACACTTTTCTCTAGTTGCATTCTCTTGTAAATCACTGGGGTAGCTATAATGTGTTTATTCATGGAAGTGTATGCTCTGAATATTTTAGTTTGTTTCCATGTATTGATAATGTTAAAGCTACACACGTCATCATATTCTTTTTTCAGTTTTCTTGATGCAATCTGTTTTGAAAGGGAAGAGATTATTTATATTTAATCTATGTTATAGTGGTAATTTGTTAGAAGCTAATATGATAATTCTGCATCACCTTTATTTTGCAATAAGAGTTTGGCCTGTGCTAAACATTTTCTCTTTGCTAAAGATTTTGCTAAAAATGTTGTCTTCTGCTGTAAAATAGGTGATCAATAATTTACTTACATAAATTTAAAGCTGTATAGTTAAGTCAACCTTCCCCTCTCCTTTTTTGTTGTTTTGTGTTTCTGTTTTGTAGTTACTTGCTTATGATACCTGAAACCTTGCCTGGGATTCTTAGGTGGTACTACAATAGAAATACCAACGTTAATAATGTTTGAAATGAGCCTACTTAGTGGAAAAGGAACTCTGTAACATCATAGCTATCAATGTGTTATTTCCTAGAGATTACTAATTATATTTCATATTGAATCATTAATGCTATGTTTATTATGGTGCTCATAATTGTATTTAGTCTAATCCTCAGCTCCTACATTATTAAGAGAAATAACACAATACAATTTTATATTTCAATAGCACCTAATTTCCTTAGAGACAAACTCTTGTCTTCTACAATAGTAATCCCATACTCCTGTTTTACAGAGATCAGAATTAGTTTTGTGGGTTTATTTTAATCACTCTATTTTAATTAAAAAGTGCCTATACATGTGCTCTGATGCATTTTGATTAGAACTCATTGGAGCAGACTCGATTAATCTAATTATAACTAGATAATCTCATTATAGTTAGAATGCTCCAGCGTGCTGCAGCATCTCATATATTCAGTGTCCCATGGCGGTGGGGGCACTTTAACTAAAGGCTGTCAAACAAAAATAGCCCATGCAGCCATTTGAATGTGGGATGCTGAACACATGAGATACTGCGGCATTTTAATTAGAGTGGCTCCTGACAGCTGCCCTAATTACACCCCCATTCACCCCAAAGCATGTGTATAGGCACCCAAATGTTTCCGTTCCAGGTCCAATCATGGCCCCAATTTATTATGTATACAAACCTTTCACTGAAGTCACTGGGATTGTAGAGCCTGTGGTTCTGTTGTAGGGTGGAGAACCTAAATGAAATTTCCTCTAATAATGAAATGTAATTAATATCACACAGTATTATTAAATGCATGAGAATTGGAACCTGTAAATTCCATTTAAGGTAATACAAATATGAAATAGCTAACAGAATTCTTAAAAGCAAAGGCATCACAGGAATAAAAATACAGGTTCATAAATACAAAAATAAATAGGAGATTAAATAGGGAGCATTCATTTTTAATAGAGGAGAATAATCATCATGTCAGCACTCTAGGTTCCACTGGCACTTAAAAAGCAACTGCATTTCTCCAGGGAATCTTTTACCAGTTTTCAAATTAAACAGGCATGCTTCACAGTTAGTTTCTGGAGGAAACAGTACTGAAACCCCAGACTGTTTACATGTCATAAAAGGAAAATATTTATATTTATTGAACCAATAATTTGTGCAATGGTATACGTATAGAATCCAGACTTGACAGAAGATCGGAGTCTGATACCCAATACGATAAAACTGACTTTGTCTAGTCACTCAATCCACAGGAATCACTTCTGGTATTCCCTGCAGAATCAACTGGATGTGCTGTCGAGCCTCTCAGATAGATGGCTCAAGAACTGTCAGGCAGTGAGAGGGATTCTAACACTTTAATAGAGGAAACTTCCCAAGGGTCTGCAGACAGACCTCGAGCTGCTGAGCTGCTTGTACCATGTTTCCATGAAAATTAAAACAGACATCAAATCTTCCCCAGGACATAATTTCATTGGAGGCTTCAACATACAAAGTTCAAAAAGTATAGTACTTGAGACTTTGTACCTGTTTCTTAGACAGCTATGCTCTGGAGATGACTTGGATGAAGACTGTGAGAGTGACGAGTGTAACATGATTACTGTCAATTGCCTGGGACATTGTGTCCTTGGCTACAAATGGATGAAAACATATCCCCAAGCACTTGGGACTTGGTTTGACAATCCATCAAGCAACTAGGTCTAAACAGCTTGTGCAGCTTTTGCATGCAGCCGGCCACTCTGTGAGCTATGACACAGTCATGAGTGCTGACACTACCTTAGCGAATACTGTACTGGCAATGTACACAGCACATTGGAAACACAATCGTCCCAATGAATTTCAGACATGATCTGCTTGCAGGTTACATCAGATACGCTAATGACAACATAGACATTTTTGAGGAGACAGTTGATGGGAAGGAGACCTTCCATGCATCTCAAACAGCTGATTTCTGTAGAAGTGTCATCACTGAAGAAATACTAGATCTGAATGTGGAATATCAAACTAGCTGATGTGTTGATATTCCTGATGACTTCCACGTCATTTTCCAATCCAATATTGGCAAGAATAAGACAGAAGCATCATTTCAAGAACCCATCCAAGTTGAATGGTATAAGGCAACACTTCAACCGTGGTGTTACAGGCAAAGGCTATGGACATTGCATGGGTCATCACCAGACCTCAGCATCCCGAGAATCAGCATGTGCCCAGCTGGACTGGATTTAACCGACTAGTGTCCAAATTGAATACCCCCAGGACAGTTGTCAGTCCAATGCCAATAATAAATGAGTCTGGCCATGAATTTGACGCTATATGGACAGTTATTAAGAATTGCCAAAAGATGACATCTGCCTTGCTTCAGAAGTTCACTGTGGTAACATTTGATGAACAGCTATACTGTAAGGCAAAGACGCTGCAATGGTACAAGATGAATGAATGAATGCAAAAATCTGGTTGTAATGCTGGGTGGGTTCCAGATTGCATTCTGGCCTTGTCTCAGCAGTGAGCTATGGGTGAAAGCAGGATTCATACATGAATTGAATGCATCAAGTGATATGGTTTAGAAAATGTTGTAATGTTTACTTGAGGATTGGATTTTAATTCAAAAATAAAAATCAACCTAAAAACATTGTCTGTTACTTTGTTGATTTTTGGACTGCTAACTCCAGGGGTTCTAGTACTCATTTGGCAGCCTCTTATAGCATAGGATAATATTTCTGTGACATAAGAACATTAAATGGCTATTTAATTTTCCTATATTTAAGAACAACACAAGCCGATACATATTAATTTAATGTTGGAAACACATAGACTGCTGTAATTCATCTCCATATTAATTCCTGTAGTGGAGAGATGGATTGCTGGTCAAGGACACATTTCCCTTAAAAAAATATATATATATGTCCACATTGTAATAAAAAATTTGCACAAACTTCACTTTTTCAGTATCTGCACCTGGACTATCTGCACTGAAGCTTAGTGCCTCCTGCAGTTCCGGTTGGGTTGGAGCAGCCTACACTATTGAGGATGGGAAGAAGAAAAGTTACTGAGAAATAATGATTCCTGTTTCCTGCTAAGTTGAGGGCTACCAACACATTTCACATAGATTATTGTGTGGGAATGATGTACATTATCTGCTGACTTAGACATTTATACAAGATGGTGAGCAGATATTAACTGTTGCATATTCTCTTAACTGTCCTTGATCAGTCTAACCTGTAAAGATCAACACTATCTAGTATAATAATATGAGTTATTTTGTTATGGTATGTAAGTTTTCCTGGGAGTCAGCTAAATAACATGAGAGCATGCTTATCTGTAGATCTGTACTAATTTTATTATGTGGCTGCTGACTCTATTTTTGCTGGTTAGGTGTTTACATAAGAAAGTACTTTTCCATAGCATTTTCTCTTACTTTGCTGTCATTTGGCTGTCAAATACTTGCATTTTGCAGCAGAGGGTGATGAGTGAGCATCAAACATTCAATTCAGTTTCACACCAAAGAGTACAGATGTCTGTCAGGCTCTGACAGACATCCATACTCTTTGTTTCAGCTCTGGCTGGAAATCTCAGGAAAACAAACTTTTAAGGAGAATTTCTTTCTTTTGGTGAGAGCACAAACACAATGAAAACTGCTGTTCAGGAGATACTTTAATACTTACACTGCCTAGAGCTAGCAAGTAGAGAGGTATAAAAATACCAATAGGCTCCATAGTTACCAAAGGCAATTTATGGTTTATGTAGAAAAAATAAATTCCCATTGTAAAGGATCAGGTCCTCAATATTAAAAGTCTGGATGTGAATTAGTTGCATCACTTTGCTGGCCAATTACAGAAAGTAGTAGCTAGATCATTTCAGATGTTTGGCTAGCATTTTACAGGAAGAAAGGCTAATAGGAATTTGCCTGCAAACTTAGATATGGGTACTCATAAGTTTTCATCTGTTCAACTGAACATCACAAATGCTATAGATCTAGATGTGGGTGAGATGCAGAAGAGGTAAGTCCTGGTTCTGTGGCATTACTTCCCATCCATGGCCTATTGAGAAACTTTCTGCCTGCACTTTGGTTGAATGGGCTTCTCTGGCAAACAGGAGAAGACAGAACCATTTGCTGTCCATGGTAATATGCCTTGCTGCCCTCTTAAGCTTTATGGAAGTTCTCTTTGTATGTTTGTCTATAGTTTTGTCTGCATTCATTTGCATCATCACACTGCTAAAGTGAGTTCCAGCAGCTTTGCTCAGGGGGCTGCTGCCAGCAGTTCCCCTCTGGACCTGAGTCTAGGGGTGGTAATCCTTTAAAAGGCTACAGCAGACATCTATGAAATGGAACAGTTTAAAAATACTTACTTTTAGCAAGTGCCACTTTTAAAAACCAGAGGTATAACATTAAATATTGTTGTTTACTATTTATTATTGCATTTCAATTGTATACCACCCTTGGTGTTTATCAATTAAGAAAAATTAGTTACATGGGTCATAAGCTTTGCCTAGCTAATTTCATGTTGTAATGGGCTATTATTAAATGTCCTGTTTAAAGAAGTATCTGCTACATCACTTTGATGGGGGGCTGAGTTTAAGTTCCAAAGGTGGAAGCTCAGTGTTTTTAATCCACCCAAGATGCTAATTACTCAGCTTCAGGAGGCTTTGCTTTGCAGATTTTAAACCAGTTTGGTATGTAGGACTGAACACTTGGGATGACGCAACCATTTCCTCTATTTACAGGAAGTGCTGCTACAAGGAGCCCCTAATCCCAAATGTAATGCTTCACTTATGTAAGGCAGAAAACTCCACCAAGAATGCTTGCTGACAGCCTTTAAATCACTCTAAAGCTACATGACCTGTGGGATTATTTCAGACATTGGTAGTTGGGTATAGGCCTTTTACTGATTTAAAATAACTAAACATTAGTAGCGTATGAATCTATACAACTGCATGGCCTGTACAACCAATATGTGGTCTTAGTTTAGTTTTTAGTGACAAAGAAATGTTGAATAAATAAACATAATTATTCTTTATCAGTTTAAGGGAAAGGCTATGGAAGGAATAGAAGCTAAAATATCCTCAAATTCCCTAGACTTCTAGACTGTGCTTGTGGACCACTGCTGCTATCTCAGATTTTAATAGCAGGGTTCCAAGATGGAATATTAATCCTTAATTCTAGGAAGAAGTCTATTACCTGTATCTAATAATGAAAAATAACTGGTTGGTATATTTTAGTAGAAGATCCTAGACACAGCTAATAATTGGGAGTGCAGACTCAGAATACAGCATAACAGCCTGAGAGGAATGATGTAATTATTTCCCCAAAAAGCACTGTAAAACCACATGAAGTTTAAATTTAAAGGAAATCCAAACAATTTAAGGCAAAGGTCCAGCTGAAGCACAAGAACATCTGTATGCCCTGCAGAGACACAATTCAATAATCATAAAATGATGATTAATGTGTACCAGTTCATGTACACCAAATTATATTACAGTGATACTCGAGGACATATATATTTCTTTTTCTAGTTTTTAACTTGATAATAGAAATCAAAACAGAATAGAACGTAATGAAGAAAAGACAGGGAAGCATAGAAGAACCTGAAAATAAACCCCCATGTAACAGCTTAACAGAGAATAAGTATGGATGGGCATGAAAGAGGGAATGGAGGTAAAACAGAAAAAATGAATGAGAATGGCAAAAGAGAAATGGTATTACTTCATTCTTATAATCATGCAGAAAGACGGTGCTTAAATTTCAGAGCCTAGTCCTGAAAAATGACAAGCATCTGAATTTGTAAATGAAGTTAGTAAAGGTTGTGGAAACATGTCCCAGAAGCTTGCTGAGTAGAACTGGCTGGAAAATTTTCATCAAAACATTTG
Source organism: Crocodylus siamensis (assembly GCF_052110815.1). Taxonomy (NCBI): domain Eukaryota; kingdom Metazoa; phylum Chordata; order Crocodylia; family Crocodylidae; genus Crocodylus; species Crocodylus siamensis. The sequence continues at coordinate 193,842,630 of NC_143398.1, read as the reverse complement.
TTCAAAGTTGAGAGCTTGTCAAAGTATTTTGGTTTCTTTTTCCACAATAGTGCAGAAAAAACCCTCACGTGGATCTAGAAAAGAAAGGAAAATGTTGTAATTGGAATGAAGTTGCAGATGCCTGTAATGATTTTCAGTATAAAGGTTAGTTATGTGTTGGTATTATGTCAGTCAGTAATAGTAGTGCAATGTGGGCTTTATTTTGAAAATGTGACAGACTGTATATAAAAGAAATGTGGATATTTACTACTTCCAAAATGTTCATGTCACAGCATTTATTTAAATAGACTCAACTCCTGTTTTACCATGAAAGATCACCAGATGGAAGAGAAAACTTCACTATGAGATTTTTATATATTCCCACAGCAGATAAAAGGTTTTGGTCTCATTCATTTATCTCTGAAGCATCCTTAGAAGATATACATGAAAATTGATTCAATCTAGCTATGTACCTAAAAAGGTAAAAAGAGGTTTAAGTAGTCAGTGAGATTTAACAAGGCTAACATGTTTGTATGTTTTAATCTCTTATGCTTCATAATAATATATGTTTAAATAGATTTTAAAAGCCCAGAAGAACATGATAACAAAATCCAAAGACCTCACTTAATAACATCTTCATCAAGCTCATAACTTCTATTTGACTTTCTGCCACATAACATTTAGCAGGATATTCAGCCCTGATGTAAAGTCTTATATGAATACTGTAGCAAAGTTAATGCTTTAAAAGGCTCAATTGTCAGTAGTCACTAAGAAGTTTCTTTTTCATTCAGGGAAATTGCAGCCATATATTTCCAAGAAACCAATTGGTAGTGCTCTACAGTAATGTAGTTTGATCCATAAAGGTAAATAATTTGAGAGTTGATGCTGTATTTAGTCTTCCTACTTGGTGTCATCCTCACTGAATACTTGAAATTAAAACAAGAGAACCTAAGCTGTATTTTACAGTATCCCCTAATACTCTAAGGGAGTTTTGAATGATGCTTTTAATTAAAATTTAGATTATTAAAGTTTTTGTTCCTTGAAGCACCATTTAAAATGACTCTCACTGTCTGAGCTAGAGCTGAATAGAAAAGTAGAAAAATGATTAGCATAATTTTTGATTTTTCAAAATTGTATATGTTTTGTGATGTCTAAAAAGGATATGGTTTCTATTGTATGTTTTGCCAAGCATTTTTATATAAATAAGATAAGTGAATAATGGCAAGCTCAGGCTCTTCCTCCCTGGCTTCTCCCCTGCCCCAGCTGTCTGACCCCTCTGCAAGGAGGTAAACATTATATAAGGTGTTGTGTGGCTACCCCGATGTTGCGGTTGGTCTCCAGCAGGTAGATGCATTCCTTTTTCACTCACCTGCCATGCCTTGATGAAAGTAAATAAAATAGAAGGAAAACTAGTTGGGAGGTGAACTTCCTGCTACACATCTGGCTTGTGATCTGGGTTGTGACCTGCTACACATCTGTATTGTGACCATCTGGGTTGTCACAGGGCTTCTCCAGCACCTACACCCTGTCCTCACCACACCTCTGATCTTTTGGGCACACATGCCCACTTAGGGACTTTCCTCCTTCCTCTCCCCAGACTTGGTCCTCATACTGTCCTTCTTCGGCAGTTCCTTTAAGTATCTGACTGCAGCCACTTGCAATTGACTGACACTCCTCCAGCAGCTCTCTCCTTCAGGCTGTCATTTTCACAACCCCTCCAGTGTCCCTGTTGAGTGGCCCTCCAGCCTGCAACAACATTGCTTGCTAGCCCTTGTTCCTTTAGGGTCCCAGCATCTGCCTGTCCCTCTCTGTGGGGACACCCCTGCAGTTCCTTTAACCCCCTTTTGGCCCTTAGCCTTTCTGGGCCACCTTTGCATTGCACCTTCACTCCTGCTGCCTTGCAAAATGGCTCCTCCCAGCTTCTCTCTCTGTAGATGGGGCCTGTGCTGGGTCTTCCTTCACTCTGGCTGTGACATTCCTCTCCAGCATGGACATCTCCACATTCCCAGCCTCTGGCAAGTACCTGTGATCACTGTGTTGTGGTGGAGCTCGAGAGGTTAGTCTTTGTAGGGGTCTGCTCTGCCAGCCTGTGTTGTTCCTGTTGTGCCACTGGTTCACTCTCCAGGGGCTTCCTTTCAGCCGCCTTCACCCTTTTGTCCCCTAGCTTCTTCCCTGGGAGCCAATCTGCCCAGGCTTATCCTACATGTTTCTCTGCATAGGGCCTGGACTTCATAGGGAGTACCTGGGCGCCTGGCTCCCTGTATCATCCCACTTTTCTTGCTGCAGCTCAAGTGTAGTCAGTCTTCTCCCCCTTAGTAGCAGGCAACACCTGTAATGAATGAATTAGTTTCTAAACTAGGGTGCTGGTTAATTCACAAAAGTTATGGAAAGGTGGTTTGAATCTGAAAAGAGGTACCTTGAGTCTGAAAAGGTTGAGAATCACTGATTCATACACATGGAGGGATAAACTTTTTTATCCTGAATCCTCAAAATTGCACATCTTATCATGTCAGCCATTCAAGATCTGGCATGGCAAGGTGCACAATTTTTGGGATCTGGGATAAAACTCTGCAGATCCCATCATAAGCCTAGACCTTTAAAGCTGCATTGTGCAGCCTAGCAACAGGGACTGGATTGGCATGACTGGTGCCTGATGTCAGACTACGCAGCATGGCTTTAAAGGTACCTGCAGGCTGATGGGCTCCCTGCATGCTGGCAAGTTTAAAGCCACATCATGCAGCTTGGCATCAGGCTGTACAATATGATTTTAATGTGATACACATTCAAAGTAAAGTAAGACAGAATTCATATCATATCCAGCATTCTTGGATCTTACAGCTGCACCTCCAGAAATGTTATACATCTTATCCAAATGCACCAGATGATCTGATGGAAAATACATAGGGGAAACCAAACACAACTGTGAACGCGCACTGGAAATCAGTCAAAGACAAAAATACCCAATTACCTGTGGGGGAGCATTTCTCACACAAAAACCACTCACTCTCCAATCTCTCAGTTTTAATCCTCAAAGAATTTACAAAACACATTTCACAGATGAGCCTATGAACTTCACTTCAACAACCTCCTAGATACAAAAAATCATGGAGTAAATATATACATTGGATTTATGACGCATTATAACCTGCCCGACATCTGACTCCCCAGGTACCCCTCCACTATTTGCCAGCTACATGCAGTCTTTCCCCAGCTCCCCTCTCTGGTCCCCCTGTAGGGCTATGAACACCATGTGAACTTCTGGTGACCCTGCAGCCTACAAGTAGAGAGAATAGTGTGTTATGCGGCAAATATCTGCATACCATGTGAAGAATCTAGAGTATCTTGTGAAGAATCAAGCATGCTGTGTGAAGATACCTGCATGTGGTGTGGAGATACCTGTGTGTGTGTTGTGTGGAAAAGTCTGGAGTGCAGTGTGCAAAATGGATATAAAAGGTATCTTCTTCTCAGAGTCTGTGAGAGACTGGGAGTGTGTCTGGGAGTGCTTGAAGGGCGTGTCGGAGACACAGAGAGGTGGGGACTGTCAGCTGAAGCTCCTGTGAGGTAGTGCCTGGGACAATGGAAGTGCTTGAAAGACTGAGAATACTCATATGATAGAGAAGAGAATATACTCAATGAATAGTTTATGACCAAGTTCATCAGAAAGAGGAGCACCATTACTAGACCTGAAGACTACAGATGAGATTGTTTGAAGGGTCATCCAGACTTGTTTATTGTAACCCCAGATGGGCAGCTGGGGACAGTTGGGGGCTCTATTATTCCTCTTACACTTTTATGTATTTAATTGATTTAATAACTTGCTTATTAATATGAGTAAATCTGTTTCAGAACTTTCATTTTGCTTCACCAGAGTGCTGCAGGGCCCTCGAGTCCAGAGTTTTTGTTCCTGGAAACATTCAGGTCCAGAGTGCCACACAATGCCAGTGGCCCTACAGAGGAAATATGTAGTGGTTGTGTTCTTCAACTATACAACAGTAGGAGACAGAACTTGGAGTCTGGGGAAAGGCCAGCAACTCCTGCAGTATCTTTAACAATAACAATGTGTTTTTTTCACAGTGAGTGTCATTCCCTGTTTGGAAATAATGTATGTCTCTTGATATTCAGGTTGCACAAAATGAGTTAATATTAAAGCAAGAAAAAATCCTTCAGGGGCAATGAGGATACTATAGATGAAAGTAAAAGCAGATGGTTTGTTATTGTACTCATTGCCAAATGTTAAAACCTGACAAAAGTTACAACATAACTATAACCAAATTTGGGTTCTTTCCATCTCTTAACTGTAAACCCAGTCAAATAAAGTGGTTGCTGGCACTGCAGGTAGTGAAAGTTGCCAGTAAATGGCCTTCCAGTTTCTAAAGAAAGATACTTTTCCCCCATGAATTTAAAATAGTAACACTCTTTTTTGCCAAAGTCTAGGTACGTGTTTTTTAAAATGCAGTTACCAGATTTGTTATATGTACTTCTGTGGCACTCTAGTCCTGAGATCTAACATGCTAGAAATGTTAAATGGACACTGCATTGTTGAAAGGGTAGTCCTACAACAGAAGGGAGTAAATTATAGAACACATAGAAAACAGTACCTTTTCTATTCTGTTAGTCAGAATAGTAGACATTTTCTACCTTGGAATACTTAAAAATCCAAATATGCATATTTAAATAAGAACAGCATCATTTTTCTTTCTAGTTTCCTAGCAAATAGGAAGTAGGGTTTCCTTTTCCCTTTTCATTTTCTTTTGTTTGCTTTTTTGTTTTGTTTTAAGCCAGCTCTGTGTGTGACTTTTGATTAAGTAGTTTTAACACAGTCAAGTGGTTCAAACTCTGTTTTGTCTAATAAAACAGTAACTCCCTCCCTGCCGCCTCCCTCAAAAAAACCCCCCAAACCATAAAACCATAAAACTCCCTGACTGCCTGTTTTCCATACTAGTGGAAATCCTGACTCCTTTACCCCTTGCACATTTATTTGGTGAAATCCAAGATTTCCTAAAAGAGGGTGTGGCACACCACCCCCCAGACCATGGTGGGCTGGGTCCAAGGCATGGCTGCAGCCCCTGGGCTGGCAAGGGACCCCAGGGAGCTGGGCAGGCAGCAATGAATCAGCAGTGAAAAGTGAAGGCGGGGAAGGGGGGAGACTCCTGCTCACTGCCACTGCTGCCATTGTCCCCAGCTGATGTGGGGCTGGGAGGAGGACCCAGAGCTGCTTCTGCCCCACTCCTCTGGGGACAGCAAAGGCAATGCACTGTTTCCTCCTTCCAGCCCCTGCTCTCAGTCTCCCCTCCCTCCACCAGTGTCCCCCACTGGCAAGGAGCTGGTGCTGGAGGGAAGAACCGAAGCACCACCACTACTGTCCCTACCCAAGGTAGGCACCCTGCCTTGCTGCTCCTGCAGCCCATGGCTGGAGCAGGGCAGGAGCAGCTCTGGGATTCCCCCTATGCCTGCATCGGCAGCAGCAGTACACAGGTTCCTCCTTCCAGTACCTGTTCCCAGACAGAAGGGGACACTGAAGGGGAAGGGTGTGCAGCGTGAAGATGGTGGAAGGAGGAACCTGTACATTGCCAGGAATGCCTGATCAAGCCTGGCACCTTGTACAGCTGCAGCCTGTGGCTGGAATGGGACAGGAGTGGCTCTAGGCTCCCTCTATGTCCAGATCAGCCAGAGACAGCTGCAGAAGGGGGGTGGATCCACACCACAGCTTCTCCTCTGGATCTGCCCCTGCACATATATTTGCATGAGAAAGGTAGTCTGAAGTCAGGCAGAAGGCAAGGTACATGTGCATCTTTTAGATTAACTAACCCAGAGCTATGTAGCATACACTTCTGTGAGCCTCAGCTCATTTCATCAGATGGTATGAAAAGACATACACAGAGCAGTGAATAAAATGGTGAGGTTAGTTAGTTTGTAAGAGGTACAACTACAGTAGGCCTCCCATAAGTGGCAGTGTTTGAGAATACTTACAAGACATAAATCCGGCAGGCAGTGTGGTTCAGTGGTCTGGATGTTAGTCTTGTACTTTGGATACCTGGGTTTAAATACCTGCTTTGCTCCTATCTGAAGTATGAACAGCCACTTTCTATTCCATAAACTGATTGTTTAATAGTATTTGCCTAATCTCTCAGCAGTGTGGGTTTTAAAGCTGAGTCATTTAAAGGCTACTGCTGTATCACTCATTTGAATAGGAATGGAGTTTGAGCTCAGTTTTGGCCAAAAATTTTTTTCCCTGTGTTTCCCTTTGTTTTTATTTTGCATTGGTGATTGTCCATGTTGTCTCATTTATGTTTTTAACATAGACTTATAGAAACGGAGGAACTGAAAGTAGTTCATTCAAGCCACTCTGCTGCCCCAGCCAGCAATGAGCAAGAGACGTGACTTCCTAGGTCAGTCAAGTATATTATAGGCAGTCCTCAACTTATGGTGCTTTGACTTGTGGCAATCCATACTTACTTCTCTGATTTCCAAGGATTTGAAGACCAAGTGGATGAAGTCACTGCTGATGTTGTAAAGATGGCTGGCCAGCTACAGCTAGAAGTTGAAACAGAAGATGTTGAAGAACTGCTGGCCTCTCATTCCCAGGAACTGACCAATGAAGAGCTTGTCCATCTTAAGGAGCAAAAGAAGGCAGAAAATCAGACCCAGATTCAAGAGAGACCTGCTCAAGGTACTATGACAACAAAGCAGATGAGTGAGGCCCTCAAGCATTTGGAAGCTGCAATGACAATTTTTGAAAAAATGGATCCCAACCTCAAACGCAGCTCAAAGACCCACAACTTGATTTCTAATGCCTATGTGTGCTACAGGGAAATTTACAATTAGAAAAAGAGGGCAGCAAAACAAACAGCCCTAGACCAGTTTCACAAAAAGCTATCAAGTGGCCCTATATCTCCCCCAAAATCTCCCCAAAGTCCATTCCATGACCCTGGTGAAGGTGTTCCTTCACCTTCTGATTAAATAAAATTAAATACTTGATTTAAATGTGATGTTTATGGCCATTTCCATAAAAAGTTGGGCATCAGGGCCTCGGTCAGGAACATAACCCCCTATTATAACATTGTTTCTATGGGAAAATCAGAGTCGATTTACATAGTTTTGACTTACAGCGCCTTTTCCAAGAATGTAACCTGCTGTAAGTGCGAGGACTGCCTGTGTTAAAGAATGATGCCTCCAGCTCTCATGAGGATTTGAGTTGTGGAAACAGGAACATACAAGCTGATTAAGAGCTATAAAAAACAATAAACCTCCAAATCTTACCTTCCATTTCAGTTTGCATGAAATTTGTAAGTCCCTGAAGAAATATTAAAAATAACACATTCTGTTCTCCCAGTATCCTATTTTTGATTAAATGAAATGTGCTTTGTTCCAAAGGTACATGAACAAGCTTCCTGCAGGCTTCCTGCCACACCCTGGACGTGCTAACTGCCATTAATGCAATGTTTTTATTTCCTACAATATTCCCTTATAGCAGGCCACAATTGTTACTAGTTCCACCTCTTGGCTTCTGCTCAGTGATAATATAGAGGTCACATTTTCGTGTACAAATTAGCCTATTTAAATAAGGCCTCAGAAAGAAACCATTTGTATAAAGATTTTTATCAATCTGTCTCTGCCTGCTTGCTTTATTAGGTATTTATGGTGGAAAGAACACTCCCAAAACACTTGGAAAATGTTTTTAAAATCCCTTAGATGATAGATTATATATTTTTAGAAGTGCTTATTTTGAACACCAATTTAACACCTTCAGATACCTCAACTGAACATCTCAAAAAGGAGGGGCGTGTGTGTGTGTGTGTAGCAGACAGAGTGACTTTAAATAGATCTCCTGTTGCTAAGTTTTAACTGTAGATTCTATACAATGTGGGAGGGGTCCCCCCATGCCCCCCTACATATCGCCTATGTACCATACTGATGGAAATATGCTAGCCTGGCTGTCACAGGGCACTAAGGTGCCTGCTCCTCTAAGAGCAGAGATTGCCTGGAGAGAGTGCCCAGATCCGGACAGGAGCCCAGGTGCAGGTTACCATGGCTAATGAGGAAATTAGCTGCATCTGCGCCTGGTCAGCTGGCCCATACAAGCTCCAGGGCTGGGACCAGGCTGTTCAGTTCCCTGCCATCAATTGAAGGGGAGGGAGTTTCCAGGGAGGTATGGGCCAGAGCAGCAGCTGTCAGATATGCTGCCATTAGGGCTAATGGGGCTCCAGGAGCCCACAAGGTACCCTTGCCTACTAGGCACTTAGCACCAGAGAAGATGTTTTACTCTTTTAAAAGGACACAGCATACCCTGAACTTTTGTGTTACATTACAGCCCAGGGGCTCATGTTTGTTTGCTGTTTGATAACACCGGTGGTTTGGGGGAGGCTACTGGGGAAGTATGAGGCCTCGTTGGGGGCCCACTGCAGTGTGGGGACCCCAGCACCAGCGTGGGTGCAGTGACAAGGGGGAGACCAGGTCCTGGTGCCAGAGGGTGCAGTGACAAGGGGGACACTAGAGCCCAGTGCCAGTGAGGCACAGGGACGGCGCTGCGGAGAGCCCAGGGAGGACAATGGAGTCAAATTATAGTAAAGCCTAGGCGAGACAATGCCAGTACCATCAATGAAAATAATTGTGTGTGTGCTAAAGGTCCAAGAAATAAAACTAATATCAGTAGAAAATACACAATAGACCTTTAAAATATATATTTTGGGTCCTAAATGATGATATAGATACCTATATAAAATGGGGGAAAGAACTGGACTTTCTTGTGCTTCTATGGGACCATCTGAGCTTTACTGTAAAATGGAACTGGCCAGCTCATCCTTGAAGAATTCTAAATAGTATTTTAAAGGGTTAACCTGAACTTAATTCAGCAAACTCCTACACATGCTAGGATTATTTCCTAACAAAGTCAATTTTTCTGTCTTCATGGACCTGCTTAATTCACATTAAGCTAATGCACATTAAATTTAGGTGCACTTAAATACACCCAGACTATGTGTGTAAATGAGCTGTTCCTTTGTTAATGTTACCTTGCTGTGTGGATTGCTACGCCATCCATTTTGTGGTGGGAGTAGAATTTAGAACCTAATGAGGAAATAAACCAATATTTTTAATAGTTCCTCAAAATCTATTTTACTAAGTTAATTTTGGATGAAATAACTAATGATTAAGAAAGAAAGAGAGGGGGGAAACCCCCTCAAACACACAGTTTTCTCTAGGCAGCTACTTCTGAGTCATTTGGACAGAATATGAAAGGATTAAGGGGTATGAGTTATATCACAATATCATTTTTCTTCCATAGGATTAAAACTTATGTTATGACATCAAGTACATTCCATGTCTTCTCCTGTTCTTTAAAAGGTAATTGCATGATATATTTGTGTATTAATTTTACTAAATTGTATAATACTTGCAGCTTATGCCTTTGAATGCTAATTTGAAATAGTTTAATAGTTTCATAGCTGCTGGGGGCTGAAAGGGACCTTACAGATCATCAGGTCTAGGCCTGCTGCACTTGGGCAGGAAAGACAGCTGGGATCAGATGACCCCAACAAGATGGGCATCAAGATGCTTTATGAAGATTGCCAGGGTTGATGACTGTACCACTGCTGGGGGGAGCCTAATCCGAACCCTTGGCACTTGACTTGCAAGTAAGTTTTTCCTTATGTCTAGCCTAAAGTGATACTCAATCAGCTTTTGCCCATTATTTTTTGTCCTCTTCTGGGAGACCTTGGTGAACAGATGCTCACCCAGGCCCTAAAGTATGCCCTTCATATACTTATAGGCTGCCACCAAATCCTCTCTAAGTCTTCTCTTTTCCAGGCTGAACAGCCCCAAGTCTTTCAGCTTCTCCTCATATGACCTAGTCTTTAGGCTTCTAATCATGCATGTGGCCTTCCTTTGGACTCTCTTGAGCTTCTCCACATCCTTCCTGAAGTATGGCACCTAGAACTGGACACAGTACTCCAGCTGCAGTCTCACCAAGGCCAAGTAGAGAGGGAGGATGACACCCTTAGCCATACTCGAGATGTTTTGGTAGATGCATGCTGGTGTTTGATTAGCTCTGCCAGCTATGGCATCATGTTGGTGGCTCATGTTCATGTTGTTGTCTAACACGATACCCAGGTCTCATTCAGATGTGGTGCTAGGAAGCATAGCACTGCCAGGCATGTAAATGTGTTGTGGATTATTTCTCCCCAAATGGAGCAGCTTATATTGCTGCATATTAAATAGACCTGAGCATATAAGTATATAACAGAGCATATAAGCACAGAGTTTATAGGAGGCGCATATAAGCACAGATTTCATGGCACATTTCTGAAATGGGGCCATAACCTGTGTTAAGTGACTTATTTGATGAACCATGCAGCCTTTTCCACTTGAGAAGAGTCCATAAACAAATCATAGTTTAATCAAAATAATCTGCCATTTATTACAACCCTAGAATTGTTTGTAGGAACTCCTGTGTAAAGATCATATTGCAATGTTTAATGGGCCAGATCAGCCATGGGCCTGCTGCCCAAATATGGCTTGTGGGGCTTTGAAATCCAGGGTCTAGAAATTTGGCTGGGAGGGCAGGGGAGGGACTGGTAGCAATTAATGCTGTCACTGCTCCTCCACTGCCAAATTTCCTAGCTCCGTGGGCCAGAAGACATGGCCTTGCACCTGGGTTCCTGCATGTACATGGGTGATGGGGCCTCATTTGGCCCTCAGGAGTTGGGGCAGCAGGACCCAATCTTGTGCAGGCTGGGCTGCACCCCAGGTGGCAGGGCCCAATCCAGAGTGCACAGGACTGGAGCTGAGCTGACAGGGCCAATCAGTACACAGGGGGCTTCAGCTGGGGCAGTGGGCCCAATTCCATGTGAGGCCATGACCCCATATGGTATATATGGGACTGCAGCTCGATCCAACACATGCTAGCCCTGTGCATGCCAGATTGGGCACATTTTGTGGATTTGGCCTGCAGATGTACCTTGCACCTGTCAGCTGGCCTACACAGCAAAATGGTTGGGCACCACAGGTCCAGATTAATTAGATGGTGAAATTATTTTTTTTAATTGGAGGGAGAGAGGGGGCAGTTTGGACTGTATGTATGCATGGATAAACATTTAGCTCTCAGAGTAGTTCCAGTCTGCTACAGAAGGCAGGCACATACTGTATTTCATAGAAATGTTTCATTTTGTTCCCCATTTCTAATTTTCTTTAATGAGAAATAAGTGAGTTTAAGCTCTCATACGATTTTTTCCTCTGTCTGGAAGAACATAACAATGAAGAATACTTATTTCATTATCTATCTCAGAATTTACAAAAGAGGAAGTACTCTGAGGTTGTCTATGCTGTGAAATAACAATGGCTTCTAACTGATAAATCAGTCCAGCTGTTTATTGGGATATTGTGCTATACATCTGGTACAATATCTGCAATTTCCTTTTGAAATTACTTCTGCAAAAATGAAACAGTAATAAATATAAACAAACAGTAATAAATAGATGCCCTAAAAATAAGTTAAACCAGTTATATGTTTATATAAAATAATTCAAAGGACAGAGAGCATTCATTTTATCATTTTATATATATTCTGAAAAATTGAAACTTTAACTTAAGTTATAAACATTTATTGTAGACAAAAACACTGTAATCAGTATTATCTCATCAGAGCAAAGTAAACAAACGTATTTATATCAGATTATATCATGGGAAATTGAAGGTCATGTCAAGCTCAGTGCTAAAAGTAGAAGTGTAAGAGGAAACAGATTTCCCTAGGCTTTTTTTCCCCAACATTCAGCATTTTTTTTTAATTTCAAACTTAGTGTACAGCAAGTTTGGCATAATGTAGAATGAAAAAAAATTTCCATAATATGCTTCCCAAATGTGAAAGCTGGTCTCTCTGGGGAAGTTTCAGTCCCTTCTTGAAGAGGCTTGCACAAGCCAAGGGGAAATAAAAAAGGAGGATATTTCTCTTGCTTCCTCTCTAGTACTCAGCATATGGCAGAGCTGTCCAACTGGCTTTCTGGCTCGGTATCCCAACTGGAGGTGGAAATTAATTGAACTCCATCTACCATGTAGTTGCATGGTTAGTTATGTTTTTGTCCTGTCTCTGGTCTCGCCAAGTGCACACTTTTTAGGGTGTCAGGTTTCATATTATCCCTGTCATGTGGAATCCTCTGATTCTTCCACCATTTAATTGAAATCTGGGATACAATACTGTATGCTTGCTTGGCAGATCCAGCTCAGTACCTGTGGTTCTTCCCTTAGGGAGTCAGTGGTCAGTGCTGAATACAGTGACTGAGTAGCCTTTTCAGAACAAAATATTGTTTAATTTTAATAGTAAGAACAAAAAAATAGCATACAAGGAAAAAGATTTTTAAATGAGAAATGGTCTACTACCACATATATCTTACCTAAATCCCTACCATCTTTTCTTGGTAGAACAGTCAGCTATGGAGTCTTGGACAATAGCATATGCCTGTTTCAGGCTGAATATTTTCTCAACAATAACCTCCACACTGGAACCAAGAGATTACTACTAATGATGATAAAGGGCTCATAGGAGATATAAAAATTAATTTGATGAGAGAAGAATTAATCATTACAAAATAAAATACAGTTTTTTTCTGGTTTAGTAATCACAAGGAAAAGCAGAAGAAAAATAGCAGCAACAAACATGAAAAGGGAGATTTGCACCAGGTTTCAAAATTTCATTTTCTGCATTTTGTAGATGAGAGAATACAATGTGAATTTGCTACTCAGTCAAGAGTCAAGAACCACTTTAATTTCTTACATTAAGCTTATTATTATTTGTAATTCATACTATTTGTAATACCCAGAAGGCCCAAATGAGAATCACATTAAGGATATTTAATGGCCCTTTATTAACCCCATGGCATGGCTTTATGAGCACTCGTGGTACTCTGGCCAGGTGCCAGATGACTGAAAGAGGGCCAGTGTGGTCCACATCTTCAAAAAAGGGAGGAGGGAGGACCCGGGCAACTGTAGGCCCATTAATCTTACTTCGATCCTGGGGAAGCTCTTTGACAAGATTATCAAGGAGCACATCTGTGAAGGGCCAGCAGTGGGGATGATGCTCAGGGGCAACCAGCATGGTTTTACTAGGGGCAGGTCCTGTCAGACCACCTTGATTGCCTTCTACGATCAGGTCACAAAATCATTGGATGCAGGTGTTGCGGTGGATGTAGTCTTTCTGGATTTGAGGAAGGCCTTTGACACTGTCTGCCACCCCATTCTCATTAAAAAGCTAGATGACTGTGGCATTGATGTCTACACAGTCAAATGGATTGCTAATTGGCTGAGGGGCCACACTCAGAGTGGTGGTGGACGGGTCATATTCAACCTGGAGGGAAGTGGGCAGTAGGGTCCCCCAGGGCTCGATCCTTGCACTGTTCAATTTCTTTATTTGCCACTTGGACAATGGGGTGAAAAGCAACCTGTTTAAATTCACAGATGATACCAACATTTGGGGTGAGGTGGGCATGCTAGAAGGGAGGGACAGGATATAGCTGGACCTGGACAGGTTATGGGGTGGGCAAATGAGAATAGGATGGGATTCAATACTGATAAGTGCAGGGTGCTACACTTGGGCAGTAAGAACCAGCAGCATACCTGTAGGTTGGGGAATTCCCTTCTTGAAAGCACAGTGGCAGAAAGAGATCTCGGAGTCATTATCATTTCCAAGATGAACATGGGCTACCAGTGCGAAGACATGGTCAGTAGGGCTAACTGCACCTTCTCATGCATCCACAGATGCATCACAAGCAGGGCCAAGGAGGTGATCCTTCCCCTCTATGTGACACTGGTCAGGCCGCAGCTGGAGTACTATGTCCAGTTCTGGGCGCCGCACTTCAGGAGGGATGTGGACAGCATGGAGAGGGTCCAGAGGAGGGCCACTCACATGATCGGGGGACCAGGGCAGGCTGTACAAGGAGAGGCTACAGGATCTGAACCTATTCAGCCTCCACAAGAGAAGGCTGAGGGGGCACCTGGTGGCTGTCTATAAATTTACTAGGGGGGACCAGCGGGGAATGGGAGAGTCCTTGTTCTCCTGAGCACCTCCTAGAGTAACAAAGAATAATGGCCATAAGTTGTTAGAGAGTAGGTTCAGGCTGGACATTAGAAGGCACTACTTCACAGTCAGGGTGACTAGGAACCAACTTCCAAGGAAAGCGGTGCTGGCTCCTACCTTGGGGGTCTTTAAGAGGAGGCTTGACAGTTACCTAGCTGGGGTCATTTGAGCCCAGTTTTCTCTCCTGCCCATGGCAGGGGTTCAGACTAGAAGATCTGCAAGGTCCCTTCCGACCCTGAATCTATGAATCTATGAATCTATAACCATGAACAAACAAATGCTCTCCATCTCACTGCTCATTAGCCTAGTGCTGAAGGAATCAAGATAAAACATCAGAGCAGGGAAATGCCTCTTAAAGGTGTTTACCTTGTCCAGTAATTAAAAAAAAAACTTGGAAACCAGTTATCTGGATTTTGGGGAGAAGCATGTGTCATCTGATCTACAAGTCTGTCGAAAAGTGTTATATTTCCTGAGAGAACATTAATGTCTGCTGCTTGCTCTCACTGTCCTCTGCAAAGCTCTAGAGTGCCGCTAGTGTCCAACTTCAGTTGCACAGTTATTGATCCTGGTATATGGCTATAACTAAGGAAACATAATTTGGAGGGTTCTTCCATACAGTTGGCTAGGGTATAGCTTTGTCCTTGCCCAGCCTACATCTGTTCTGGATTAGCAGAGCAATATGGAGAAGGGAGATAAATGCTCAGGCATTAGTGCTTCACCAAGGCTATTGCATTCTAAAACAGCTACATGTGCTTCTAGTTTAACACAGGAAAGGACAATAGCAAACCACGAACAACTGTAGGGCCCATTCTCCTCTTTCCACTGCTTAGCATTCAGTAACAGCAGCAGATATTTGTTGTAGTTGTTAATTGTGTGCACTATCCTATTGGATTGCTTAACTTTAATGCTTCTATTCACTATATTGTATGAAAATCATTCAATAATATAAAGAAAAAGTAAACCTATCAAGACTGGTAATCTGTGTGGAATGTAAAATGGACAACATATGATTTATTAAGCTATTTTGTCAGAAAATCTGTCCAAAGTACTGAAAACAATGACCAGAGAACAATTTGTATCCTGGCATAAAGGAGGAATGAATGAACAAAGGATTAGCTATGTATTTTCCACAGCAGCTCCAAGAATTGTGTGGACATCATTTTAAATAGCTAATCTACCCATGTGCATCTTGTTAAAGTGACCTGCACTTCAGTGATTACATTCAACTACCTTTTATCTTTCTCATGATTATTAACAAGTCTATCTACATTACAGTTCCCCTTTGGCCTTTGTAGGGTTTGTTTGTCCCATGGTAAATGGTTAACTCTTAAATAAATTTTTGTGTATTAGATGGAGAATACCAGCATTCTGCACTGTAGAGGAGTTGTTGATTTAGTAAAAATCTCCAAATCATGATGCTTTTCCTCACAACCCAGGTATCCCTTTGGCTTCTGATAATGTCTTCCTGTAGTTGAAACATTCTGATCTCACTCAAGTCTGTAGAGAGGCATCATGCAAAACAACTGGCTAAAAAATAAAGGATTTTGAAAGAAAAGTCACTGAAATATACCAGTAAGTGCACATACAGCTCTTAATTTAATACCTTGTCAGATTTGTAATGGGAAAAAAAGAACTTGTACATTTTCAAACAATTCTTAAAAAAAAACTGTCTAAAAACTTTTGCTTGTTTTCCTCAGCATGCAAGAAATTCCCCTCTCCCACAAATGGATTTTTGTACTGTTGAGCTGACTACTGTATTGTTCGTTGCAAAGATGGTTTCCAGTTTGAGAATGAACCTGCAAGTGCCTATTTCTGCCATCCAAGAGGAGTGCTGTGCCATCTGAAGAAAAGTGTCCCTTGGCTTAACTGCACATTGAAAGGTAGTTTAAATCGAATTAATTGCCATGGTATATAGTAAGTTATCTGTGCTTCAGAAATATTGTTAGCTATTAGTGATGCTGCTAGAAGTTGAAAATTGTATACCACTTTTAATTAGTCTAGATTCAGCTGCCACATTTTTGCTGAATGACTGGAAAAAAAGCCCAGATTAGGAAACGTAACCCATGGAGTAAAATCAAGCTGTTCTGAAAAAGTTCCTCATTTTAGGCTTTAAAATTTACTTACACCTGTGTAATGTTCTTCTTACATCATTACTTTGTGAAGAATGATAGCCTTCCTGGGTACAAGGCATTGAGCAGCCCAATCCTCAGAGATGCTGAGCATCTCTCCAGCAGAACTATCTTCTGGGTGCTCAGCATCTTTGCGGATGACATTTGAAGATCTGTGTATAAGCACTTCTGAGAGCTTGAAGACCTTTATATGCATCAGTTGAAGGATTCCATGCTATCTCTGCCTACTTCCTTGTTCGGCTCACACCTTCTGATCTGTTTGTTATCATACTTAAATTACAGCATTCCTGCAAGTCCTTTGATGTTTTCTGTTTATCAGTACTAGTCCTAACACTTTTTTAGACTATAAATAGACATCACATTTCTCCCAGTAGATAGCCTGTTATCCCAGAATCTTACAGATGTACAAGACTACTATCCCACTTCAAGTTTCTCTGAGGTATAAGGGATTAAAATGTGCTATGATTTTTTTCCCCAGGACGTGGCTGTGTGCACCTTGGTTATTCCCAGGACATGCTGCAATATGCACTCTCTCCAGCTACCTACTGGTGAAGGAGCATCAAGGCTATGCTGGAAAGTGGCATTTGTAAATGATTTTGCCATGCCTGTTTTGATCCAGGACAAATGCCAGGACAATCAGGCCTGCATCAAATATGAAACCTATTTACATCCTTAGATGTGTTAGATCCTTAGATGGGTACTTTGCGTCGGTCTTTCATCAATCCCATAGGATGCCCATGCCTGCTACGGGACAGGAAGATCTGGGTGAGGGAGATCCCCTGCCCTCCATCAATGCTGACCTCATGAAGGAACACCTTGAGAGGCTGGATACCTTCAAGTCAGCTGTCCCTGACAATCTACACCCCAGGGTACTCAAGGAGCTGGCAAGCATCATAGCCCAGCCTCTGGCACGGATCTTTGAAAACTCCTGGCGCTCTGGTGTAGTGCCCGAAGACTGGAAGAAGGCCAATATGGTGCCTATTTTCAAGAAAGGGAGGAAAGTGGATCTGGCTAACTATAGGCCCATCAGCCTGATTTCCATTCTGGGAAAGATATTAGAAAAGTTTATTAAAGAAACCATCCTTAATGGATTGGCCAACCCTGCTATCCTGAGGGATAGCCAGCACGGGTTTGGTGTGGGTAGGTCTTGCTTGACCAATCTCATTTCATTATATGACCAGGTAACCTATCACCTGCACCAGGGAGAAGAGATTGATGTCATATATCTTGACTTCAAATAAGCCTTCGATCTGGTATACCATGATTACCTCTTGTCAAAACTGGCCGATTGTGGCCTTGGGTCCACCACGATCCACTGGCTGGGAAATTGGCTCTGTGGTCGGACCCAGGAGGTGGTGGTTGATGGAAGTCCATATCGTGGTGCCCTGTGACCAATGGGATTCCCCAAGGCTCTGTCCTTGGACCCATATTGTTCAACTTCTTCATTAATGATGTGGACATTGGAGTCAGAAGCGGACTAGCCAAGTTTGCCAATGACACCAAACTTTGGGGCAAAGCATCCACACCAGAAGACAGGCGGGCAATCCAGGCTGACCTGGACAGGCTCAGCAAATGGGCGGATGAGAACCTAATGGTGAAAAATGCAAGGTTCTCCACCTTGGGAGGAAAAACCTGCAGCATCCTTATAGGCTCGGCAGTGCTACGCTGGCTAGCACTATGGAAGAAAGAGACTTGCGGGTCATGATTGACCACAAGATGAACATGAGCCTGCAATATAATGCTGTGGCTAGTAAAGTGACTGAAATGCTGGCTTGCATCCATAGATGTTTCTCAAGCAAATCCCGGGACGTCATTCTCCCCTTGTACTTGGCTTTGGTGAGGCTGCAGCTGGAGTACTGTGTCCAGTTTTGGGCTTCATAATTCAAAAAGGGTGTGGGGATGCTTGAGAGAGTCCAGACAAGAGCCATGTGCATGGTCAGAGGTCAGGAATACAGACCTTATGATGACAGGCTGAGAGCCATGGGGCTCTTTAGCCTGGAAAAAGTGCAGGCTCAGGGGTGATCTGATGGCCACCTATAAGTTTATCAGGGGTGACCACCAATATCTAGGGGAACGTTTGTTCACCAGAGTGCCCCAGGGGATGATGAGGTCGAACAGTTATAAATTACTGCAAGACCGCTTCAGGCTGGACATAAGGAAGAATTTCTGTACTGTCCGAGCCCCCAACGTCTGGAACAGTCTGCCATTGGAGGTGGTTCAAGCACCTACATTGAATACCTTCAAGAGTAAATTGGATGCTTATCTTGCTGGGATGCTATGACCCCAGCTGACTTCCTGCCCCTGAGGCAGGGGGCTGGACTTGATGATCTTCCGAGGTCCCTTCCAGCCCTAATTTCTATGAAATCTATGAACTTTAGTCCCACTGGAGACAGTGGGAGCTTTACCACTGAGAATGGAAAATTATAGGCAACCTTGCTAGAACAGCCCCCTTTTCTTATGCTTAGGTTTGGCAAGATGTTAATGAACTTTTAGGAGCTAGTAAGCCTGTTGCAGAAACAAGTAGAGAATGAAATATGGATAACAACACATATAGGCAGTACCATGTTCTCATTAATATGGAATATAAAGAGGCATATAAAGAACATGCTCATGTATTTTTATGTATGTTTTTGATAAAATAAGAGTATTGTTATATCTGTGATACACTAAAAGATTATGCAACATGTCATAGGGACATACTGAACTTGATTAAAAGTTATATGCATGGGTAATCCCAATGAGGTGAATATGACTACTCAAGTAAACCACAGCTTTCCAGGATGAATAAATAATTTACTTTTTGTCCCATAATACAATTTTTATGAGAAGCATTTGCACTGACATTTGCATTTATTTAGGCCTAAATGGCATCTGAACTCTACTAAGAACCTGGTCATTAATGTGTGCTGAGCATTTCAAAATCTAGACCTCAGGTTTCTTGAAAATCTGTTGCAAACTGAACATGATTAATATAAATGAAAAGGGGGGACCCCTGCACTTTTCACTCAACATCAACCTCACACACATTTCTAAGTTAATCTTTTTTGTTCACCATAAATACTGGTGAACTAAATATAGCAGGAATCATAATGTTGACACACCACCGTTCTTGAGCGAATCAGTTCTTATCAGTAGGCACTTCAGCGCATTGCTTTTTTCTTCCAGTGTAGCACCCCTATCTCAGCAGACAGGAGCTAGTGGTATTTGTTACAATATGTCACTTAATGTTACTGCATTGAAAAGTGGCCCAGTACCTGAAAAACAGTGATGACATGAAATGTAAGAAGGAAATGGGCCAAAACAAAAGAGGAAAACATGTAAAAATGAAAGTTTTATTCAAACAAGTTTCTGGATAGAGCATTGATGAATTGTCTGGACTGCCTGTCCAAACTGAGCTTGAGCTCTTAAACCTTTTTGAACTATGTGTACCAAACGGCATTATTGAAGTGTCATTGAAGTGATCTGTGCCATGTATGTACACAGTGTTACTCAGAATAAACAAAAGTATCAGGCTTTAATCTGCTATCCATCTTTGTGGGGTTTTTTGAATCAGAATTCCATTTTCCTCTATATCAGAGTCCATTTATAACACAATGATGTAGCTTGAATTAATTGTGTGATGTGAGACCTCCATGGTATAAATATAAAAATAAACACTCTACTCTACTCTACAGACATTGCAAAACAAGAATGCAATTGGTATGCTGTTCTTTTGAGAGGCTGCAGCCCCAGATCAGTTGAGACATTTACAGTAGTACTGAATTCTGCTCATTACCTGTATTTTTACCGTATCTAACTTAATTAGTTATTTCCTAGACAAAGAACAATGAGACCTTAAATAGTTATCTCAATAGGCTGCTCTGAAAATTGTTTGTTTTCCAAGTACATTTAGCTTTTGGCGTAGTTCAGTGTTTCCAAGAGCCTTGCACAAGTATAAAGCAGATAATAAAAAATTTGCATTGAAAAGAAAGGTATTGAATTTTTATTGAACATTGCTTAATTCAGTTCATTTTTATTTAGAAACAAAATAGTGGCTAGTGAAGTGTTTAAAAATAAACATTTTTTGAACAATAGCTTTGCCATTTCAATGTTTTTGCTGATCTCCAGTTGGACCTGTATATTGCTATGGGCAAAAGTATTTCAGTTCAAGCATGTGTACAGGTGTTGCATTTAGATTGACCTAACCAGGGTTAGGTTGAGCTAAATGCCCACTCATGCAGGTGTCCAGACGGTTTAATACAGCCAAAAATTGGTGCAGGCTGTGCTGTTCCTACCCTCTAAACCTGGCCAGACCATTTTTAGTTCCCCCCCCTTCTAGCTTCTCCCCCCCATCCCCAAAGATCTGCAAGCCCCCCAAACATGATCCCTTACCACAGGTTGCCTATTCTGCTCCTGGGAGCAATGAAAGACTGCACGCAGTGCTCTCAATTTAGGTTTAGGTGGCTTAAATTAAGCTGCCTAAACCTAGACTAGGTACAGTGAATGCTTGTTTGCTCCCCAGATGAGCATCTCACCTTTGGATGTTTGAACATTATCTGAGCTATCCAGATCTCTTGGCTGTAACTCTGTTAAGAGCAAATGTAGATCTGCATGGTTCCTTAATATTATTTCATTCTGTTTGTAATGGGAAAAAAGAGTAGAAATATTGATGTGGACATCACGCTGTAGATTTTAATTAAAATCATTCATTTTCTAAATAATACCAGATAGTACACTTTCCTGTCTGTGTGAAATCTCAGAATTTAATACCTGTAGCTAACACTGCATTTAGACCTTTGCATGATATTCCCATAAATGCTAGAAAATGGAAACTGTTCACTAGAACAATAAAAGGAGATAAAAATTAAGAATCATGCCCATGTCCAAAAAAACCCTACAAAATAGCTGCCCTGTGTCTTTTCTATGAATCTGTTTCCTTGAGGAGCACAGAAATCTTAATACATTGAATATAGTGCAGTGCTGCCACATTGATTTGTGAGGCCCCCCAAGCTGCCTGAAGGGAGATGATTTGTCTCACATGTTATTGTTATGTGCGGCTCCACTGTTTAAGGAGAGACCACCAAGTAATTGGTTTCAGTGCTGCTGGCACAGCCAGTGAACTGCTGAGGGCTGGATTCTGATTTGGATACTGTGCCTTCTGTAAAGGAATTTGGAGGGGTAAATTATTTTACATCCCGATGGGAGCTAGTAGGACCTTAGTTCTGCCCATGCCAGATAGGATGGATAATCTTTTGTACAGACAAAATGGCATGATTTCCAGCTGATATAGGCCTACATTTGCAGGCCCTATATAATTTTCTGTCCTTCTCTGGTGCAAGGGAAAAGCATAGAGAAAGTAGTATCTCCAAATGTCTTTGAAGAACCTCTTGACTATTTCTGGCAGAGGTGTAGAGTGGTGCAGAGAGGCAAAAGCTTTTAGGTGACAACCTAAAAAACCTAAAAAAATTAGGTGACAACCTAATTTTACAGTTACATATGTGGTAGCTGTTGCCTGCAAAACTTATGCTTCTCTGAACAAGCTATTATCTAAGGTGCCACCCTGTTCTACCTTTTGTCTGACTTTAGACTAAAATGGTCACTTTTCTTGAATTTTTCCATGGTAGTGCAGCTCAGGATGTCCTTAATAGTACAAACTGGGTGTATCTACACACATGCTTTACTGTAGAGCTGATTAATTAGCTCAGCAGGAAAACATCACTGTCTACACAAGCACAGTAGGCATGATTACTAGGGCACAGTAAACTAATTAACTCCAATGTAGAATAGTACTGGATGGGACAAGTATTATTTTACAATGGAGTGCTTTTGTCTGCTGGGACTGCTCCACCCTGAATCAACTAAGTTAGGATCCTGGGCTCACATATAAGTGCTGATCCTGGGAGCAAGAAACTCTGGTGTGAACTGCATGGGAGTTTATTGCCATGTGCTAATTGCATGTGTAGATGCACCTACTATCTCAGTCAGTGTAGAACTATAGGAACTCAGCAGGATACTTTTAAGCCTGGTTGTGAAACGGTGAAAGGAAAGTCAAATTAATTGCAGTTAGTTATGTTTTCCATTTAATATTTTAAGGATGTTGATCTGTAATATTTTTGGTCAAACTTACTCCACAAAACCTGCTTAAATACTGGCAAAGTAGTAGCTGCATGATTTAATTTAGGATAATTTTTAATTAGATGTGCTTTTCAATCACCACATTTCATAAGCAGTCTGCAAATGATTAGTGATGGAGCAGTTAATGAGCATCTAATGTTTAACTACCAAATAAGTCATGAAACCAATATTATAATAATTGGGCTTCTATGACATCAAGTTTTCAAAGCCCCAAATTCACAAACAAATTTGTAAGGCAATGATCAAGGCAGCATTTTCAAGCAAAAAAAGGAAGGTAAGTGACTATTTGTCATGGTTGCACCCGAAGGCAGGACTGATTTGGGGGTTTGCTGTGTCATGCATGGCTATTTTCCTAAACTTGATTTACTACTGTAGTGTTTGGTTCCTATTTGCAGCTTGTCTTGTTATGTTCAGTTTTATCTTGTTTGTATATTATATTAATTAGTATAATATTAATTGATGTGAAAGTATGTTTATAATATTGTAGTGTGAGTTGAATTAAGCAGTGAAGTGATTGTTTAATTTGAGCAGCAGGTATCTGCCGAGCCAGGCAGAGCTAATTACACCTCAGAGCAGGGGTATTAGTCATTCACAATTGAATGCAGAGCCCTATTTGGTAGAAAGGCACCAGTCCCAAGCAGGATTTCAAAAGGAAACAACTCAGACAAAGATTGTAGTACATTTCAGAAGGTTTCACATTGAGAGGGTCTGCCTCTCTGTGACTAATTGATAGGAACAAATATAATTAGCAGTTTATCTGTATAAAAGGAAAACATTTTCAAAGACATAAACATTATTCTGCAGATAATTTCCTCACCTTAGAGATGCATCTGTCTGTTATGCCAGGTGTTATCCCCAATTCTCTGAATAGTGTATTCACAGAATGTAATAATGTTTATGTCTTTGAAAATGTTTTCCTTTTATACAGATAAACTGCTAATTATATTTGTTCCTATCAATTAGTCACAGAGAGGCAGACCCTCTCAATGTGAAACCTTCTGAAATGTACTACCCAGACCGAATAGAAAAATAAGGTATATAAGCAATGTCCTCGGATGAGGCTCATTGTCTAGAGAAATGCTTGGGGCTGATTCCCAATCCCTCAGTTGGCAAAAAGCTGGGATAATGGGGAGAGTAGCAGAGAAGCTGCTGGCTGGAAGTGCTGACAGGAGCACAGGAAAACTGCTCATTGGTCAGAAGAAAGGGTTGCTTTCTTGTAAGAAAAAGCAAAATGAGGTAAATTTCCTGTTCCTTTCTGGCACACTGTTTTTCCAGTTTACAGTTAAGTTTAGGTGATTTATTTTGCCTGTGTAATAAATCCTTTTTTTTCTGTTTTATTTATATTATTGCTTGCCTGTGGTAAAGGCTTGCTGCTTCTGTGGAAGAAGGGACATACAATTTTACATACCGAAGAGGAGTATCCCATCATCTGGTAACTTCCTCCATTGGAGATGCAAGGGTTAGTTTGGGGCAGGTGGAACTCACATTTCCTGGGGTAAGGAATTATCCAAGGGGCAAATCCACAGACAAATAGTAGAGCAGTAGAGATGGACTGAAGCAGAAGGATGCTCCAGTATTATACTTCCACAATGCACGTGGTTTGTTGCATGGTTTAAAAGGCAATTGTGAAATAAGTTATTCAAGTGTTTGAAAGGTGGGTGCAAAATGCAAGGCAAACCATGTGTTTTTTCTTTTTCACATTGGATTCTATTTCTATAGTGCATTTCTGTTCCTGTCAAAAATTGCTACCAAGCATTGACCCTGAGATGGTGTAGAGTCACTTGGAAAGACTGGATGCATTTAAGTCGGCAGGCCTGGATGACCTCCATCTGAGGGCACTGAAGGCACTGGCTAATGTTATTGCACAGCCACTGGCAAGAATATCTGAGCACTCATGGCATACGGGCCAGGTCCCAGAGGACTGGAAAAGGGCCAATGTGGTCCCTGTTTTCAAGAAGGGGATGAAGGAGGATCCAGGCAACTACAGGCCAGTCAGTCTCACCTCAATCCTTGGCAAAGTCTTCGAAAAGATTATTATGGCTCATATATGTGAGAGCCCAGCAGGAAAAATTATGCTGAGGGGAAACCAGCATGGGTTCATAGCAGGTATATCATGCCTGACTAATCTGGTCTCTTTTTATGACCAGGTTACAAAACACCTAGACGCAGGAGTAGGCGTAAATATCGCTTACATAGATTTCAGGAAGGCCTTCGATACCATATCTCACCCCATTCTGGTGAACAAATTAAGAGGCTGTGACTTGGAAGATTACACAGTCCGGTAGGTGGCAAATTGGCTGGAGTTTCATACCCAGGGAGTGATGCTGGATGGGTCGGTATTGACCTGGAAGGATGTGGGCAGTGGTGTCCCACAGGGCTCAGTCCTTGGACTGATACTCTTCACTGTCTTCATCAGTGACTTGGACGAAGGAGTGAAGTGTACTCTGTTCAAGTTTGCGGCTGATACAAAACTGTGGGGAGAAGTGGACACACCGGAGGGCAGGGAACAACTACAGGCAGAGCTGGACAGGTTGGACAAATGGGCAAAAAACAATAGAATGCAATTTAACAAGGAGAAATGCAAAGTGCTGCACCTAGGGAGGAAAAATGTCCAGCACACCTACTGCCTGGGAAACGACTTGCTCGGCAGTACAGAAATGGAAAGGGATCTCGGAGTCCTAATGGACTCCAAGATGAACGTGAGTCGTCAGTGTGATGAAGTCATCAGGAAAGCTAACTGCACTTTATCATGCATCAGCAGATACATGGCAAATAGAATCAAGGAGATGATACTTCCCCTCTATCGGGCGCTGGTCAGACTACAGTTGGAATACTGCGTCCAATCTTGGGCACCACACTTTATGAGGGATGTGAATAACTTGGAGAGGGTCCAGAGAAGGGCCACTTGTATGGTTAAGGGCCTGCAGGCCAAGCCCTATGAGGAGAGACTAGGGCACCTGGACCTCTTCAGCCTCCACAAGAGAAGGTTGAGAGGTGACCTTGTGTTTGCCTATAAATCATCATGGGGGCGCAGAAGGGAATTGGTGAGGCTCTATTCACCAAGGTGCCCCTGGGGGTTACAAGAAATAATGGCCAAAACCTAGCAGAGAGCAGATTTAGACTGGACATTAGGAAGAACTTCTTCACAGTTAGAGTGGCCAAAATCTGGAATGGGCTTCCAAGGGAGGTGGTGTTCTTTCCTACTCTCGGGGTCCTCAAGAGGAGGTTAGATAGGCATCTGGCTGGGGTCATCTGAACCCAGAAGACTTTCCTGTCTATGCAGGGGGTCAGACTCGATGATCTATTGAGGTCCCTTCTGACCCTAACATCTATGAATCTATGAAGGTGCTCACAAACACAGACCACTGAGTCTCAACCTTTTTGGACTTGAGGTGCCAGCTCTTAGCTTTTACTCATTTCTTGACCACAGAAAAATAATAGAGCAACTCTTCTGTTGCAAAGAAATCATAAAAGGGCCAGCATACTTCTGGTACAATGGATTTTTATTTGAAATCTCTGAGTCCATCTTTTGAATCATGTGTAGATGTTTGTATACCTAACAGTATCAACCTGCAGTACCTTCATGGCAAGAAAAAACAATTTTTGTGGCTTGGTTATGGCATTAAGAGCCAATTTCCTGGTGGACAGGCATATACCATAGAATTTAATAGCAAAATTCCATGGAAAGTAAATTATATCATATAATTTATCATATTATAAATCTAAATATTTAAATTTTAAAATCAATGTAAATATATTATAAATACAAATGTATGTATTATATAAATTATAACTTATACCATCATATTTTATATGCAGCATTCTATATAAAAAGTTTAGAAATACTAATTAAGACTAACTGTAATAAAAACAGTTCATTTTAGCTGTTAAACAGTAGCATACAGCACCACTAGCAGTTGCAGCTCATATCCTCTGCCTCTACCATGTGAAGACTTGTCCATACACTGAGATTGCACATTCTGCACCCACTGAATTGGTTGGAACTGTAAGACAGCATTTTACCAGGTTGTAGAGATGTGGAAACCAATCAGACACAGCCTCTCAAAACTCAGTTACATTCAAAGGCATCTGTTATTCTTCAACAAAGTTCATGTAAGCAGCATATTCATTATCATGGTCATTCTGCTATCTAGACATTGATTTAATTAGCTGGAGGTCAAAACTCAGAAAAGACACCTGATTTGGGTAAAAAATGCAAACAGCACTGAAAAAGGAGGCAGCCAGCTGTTTAAATATAGGTGCAAGTGAGTGGTTGTACTTGTAGTACTGATTTAACTTTGCAGCTATTGCCTTTAACAGTTCTTGTCTGCATTTGTTTTCAGTTTGACAGTGAAAGTTGTTGTGATGCCATATTTTTGATCCAACTTTTCAAATCCATCAGTTTGTTGTGTATGTGGTGAACCAGAACCTGCCACCTTTCAAACCACATTAAAAGCTCCATGAACTGGATCACATATTCAGCTACAAGCTTAACTTGATTTTCAATGGGTGTGTCTACACATGCAATTAAAGCACATAAATAAACTCTGGAGCTGATTGTTCTGGAGTGTTTTGCTCCCAGGTATGCCATTTGAATATGTGCTTAGGAGCAATTAACTTTGGATCAATCAATTCTGGAGTTTATTCACATGCATCATGTGGAGCAGCCCTGGCTAGCAGGAGGTGCTAGGGGTCAACCTGCCAGCCTGGGGCTGCTGCAGCAGAGCTCAATGTGATGCAAAAGGTCTGGTTGAGACACAATGGTTCTTCAGCATGGGTACAAGCTGACAGGCAGCCCCTGCACTGAAACACCCACGTGCCCCAGTCAGCTGGGTCAGCGTCTGTATGTTCGCCACTCCACACACAAAAATTCTGCAGCAGGGCAGAACTTGTGTTTACAAGTACTACCCTTGTACGGAGTTTATTAGTTTCCTCTGCCTTAATAAGAGTACATGTGTAGACGAGGAGACATTTACTGCAGAGTGAGTTAGTCAGAGCTCCGCAGTAAACATCCCATGTATATGTGCCCAACCCTGTTTTTAGATATTTTGTTTAAGTGTACACTGTGTACCGGGTATGATTTCGTGCTTGTCCCACACAAATTGTTGGTACTAATTAATATTCTTTGCATGGTAATAAACTGTTAAACCACAAATTGCACCTTTGTAAGTACTGCTTCTGGTGGAAGAGTTACAGTTGTATATAGATCCCTGCTTTCATTGGCAATGGACTCCTGGTTTTGAAGCTTATGGCCTGGACAATATTTGAATGCTTTTTTAAAAGAGAGAACCAGACTATCTACATCAGAAAAACATGTGCACCAGATATCACTTACTAGAGAGAGAATCTGTGCCTTTAGAAGTAGCATGAATTGCATTGGGCATCATTCCATGGAGCAAGTCGGAGAAAACTTTGCACATATACATTGCGTTATCAGACAGAAATGCTGAGATCTTGCTAAATACTAAGCCATAGCTTACAACAGCCTTACTACAGCTTGTACTACATTTGAAACATTTACAGACATGAGATGAGCTGGCTCTATTTGAAAAAACAGGCAGGTCGTGGTCTTTCAAGGCTCCCTAGTACAAGTAAAATATAGAGAGCATAATTACTCTGTGCAGTTGTTGCTTCTGCTACAATCAAAATTGATATTCTACCAATGCAGATTTTTCAGATGGAACATGCAAAGTAGTTACACCTGGTAGATAATCCTGGTGAAACTTGTTTACAGATGGGGAAACTGCCAGCATTGGTTATTAATTTTTTCCAAAGGTATGTTGGCATCAGTGAATGCCTGCAATTGCTTGACTGTCCCTTATCTTGTTAAACTGCTTTCAGTGGTTCTTTTAAACGTCAAGGACATTTTCATTAGTTTTTTGTTCTGACCATCAGCCTCCACAGAATCCTTTTGGTTAATATGCAAATTGGACTGTAAATGGCGATTTGATGCCGTTTTTTCTTTGATACATCCAGAGACATGTAAAATGAACACAACAATTTACCACCATCTGAGTATAAGGTACCCAGAGGGAACAAACTGTATTCCTTGATCGTGAGCTGAAATATATTTAGCTTTGTTTTAAAATTTATTTTTACTCATCTTCAGACTGCAGCATTTTATTTAACTTCTTAAAAGACTGAAAAAAAATGTTACTTCACTGACTGGCACCTTCACTTAGTCTATGTCTATGTCAGTATCAGACAGGAATTCTCAATTGTGTGATCTGTGGCTGCAGTCATTGCTGTGTTGTCTTGGTATTGCGGTAAGCATTGGGACATTCTAAAATGGCATATTATGTGAATAATAGGTTGATTTTTTGCAAGAAATCACAGCTGATCCAGTATTTCTGGGTTGGTTGCAGACGATCCTATTTTTTGTAGTTTCTGCGAAAACCATGAAACCGCAAATTAAGTAGATCGCTGCTTATAAGAACCTTGCAACGCCCTGGTTGGAATCATTCATGTTAACAGTCATATAGAGGCAGATTTTAGTTCTTTTTCCAGCTGTTTGTGCCTATTCAGCAATGCAAAACAGACAGATATCTGACATAATCAGCTAGCTAACTTGGGGTTTGTTTAGTATACGAGACATCCCTGAGTAGCAAAGAGCGAGTATGGCCAGTTCTCTTAATTGTATCCTCACATAATCGATGTTAAAGGAGGGCTTGGGAGATGGGATGATTCTTCCACCTAACCCTGGGTTTGATGGCACATACAAATACCATAAAACTCCTTCTTACTACTTCCTGCCAGCTATGTCAGGTGCATCCTATGGGGATCTGATCCCTAGCTCTGCATTTCTGAACTCTCACTTTTGGGTGGTACCAGAACTAAGTGTGCCAAATACCAAAAGAAAAATAAATGTCTACCTTTGGTAATTTACCTCCTAATTTCAAACAGAAAATATTTGAAATGTGACTTTTCTTTTAAACCCAAGTATACATACCTCAGATTTTTTTCTTAGCTTATATGTATGGGTGTGAAGACCCAGAAAAAAAATGGAAAAATTCAGGAAAAAAATATTTTTTCCCATTTCTTTCCAAGGACTTTTTTTGTCCTTTTCCCAATGGAAATACAGGAAATTTTGGGAAAAACTGAAAAATCTTTTCCATGAAACATTTTCTTTTACAGTGATGAATGAAATGCTTTTTAAGACAAGGTTTTCAAAAAAAAATGTTTATTACATTTGCCCTTTTACTTCCTCAAAATGATTTCTTTATAATATAACTATATAATATGAAGATGTTTTATGTAAGACAATCTACAATATTAGTTCATTACAGTTCCTTTATATGTTGGACATTAGGCCTGTGCAAAATAAAAAATTATTCGCTTCAGGTTTGGGATTCAGCAATTCAGAGGGATAGTGATTTGATTTGGTGATTTGAATCACTGTCCTGATCTGATTCGGCTGAATCCAAATCTGAAGATATTTGGCACCAAATCGTATTCAACCATAGACTATACAGACAGGCAGTGCTGGCAGGAGCAGCTGGACAAGCCCTGGCTTGAGCCGGCAGCTTCGGGAGAAGACGTGGCTCATCTGGATGCTCCTCCAGCAGCTCCTCTGCTGGGGTGAGGCACACGGTGCTGGCAGCCCTGAGAGAAGCTGTAGGGGCTGGGGGGAATGACTGGGGAGCTGGGGGATTGAACTGGGGAATGGAAGTGGGAGTTGGGGGGAATGATCAGGGGCTTTTCCCCAAGTCCTCGTTCAATTCCCCCAGCTCCCTGATCATTCCCCCAGCCCCTGTGGCTTCTCTTGGGGCTGCTGGCCCAAGCCATGGCTTGTCTGGCTGCTCCCCCAGCTGCCCCCTCACTGGCAGCCCCAGGAGAAACTGCAAGGGCTGGGGGAATGATTGGGGAGCTGAGGGATCAAACTGGGGAATCAAACCGAGAGCTGGGGGAAAGCCCCTGTTCATTCCTGCAGCCCCTGATCATTTCCTGCAGCTCCTGGTTCAATTCCCCAGTTCCCAGTTTGGTCCCCCCCAGCCACTGCAGGGCTGCTAGCACTGCCTGCCTCACCCCGGTGGGAGCAGCTGGGGGAGCAGCTGGACAGGCTGTGGCTTGAGCCGGCAGCCCTGGGAGAAGCCATGGGGGCAGGGGGGAATGATCGCAGAGTTGGAGAATCGAACTGGGAGCCCCTCTTCTTTCCCTCAGTTCCCCAGTAATTTCCTCCAGCCCCCACAGCTTCTCCCGGGGCTGCCAGCCTCACCCTGGCTGTGGTGGGCAGGGAGGGGGACAAGCCAGGAGAGCAGCTGGACGAGCCACAGCTTCTTCCGAGGCTGCTGGCTCAAGCCAGGGCTCATCTGGCTGCTCCCCCGGCTGCTCCCACTGGCACTGCCTAGTGCCTGCCTGTACAGTCTATGGCTGAATCTCTGAATCTCTCTGAATTGATTCAGAGGCTTCCAATTCATTTCAGAGAGATTAATGGGTCTCCTGATTTGAGTTGGATTCAAAGATTCAGCCGCCGAATCAGGCTGAATCTCCTGTGAATCAAATTGGCTACTGAAGCTTTTCACAGCCCTAGTAGACATGATACAACTCTTAAATTCAAGATGCATTTCTTCCCCTGAGGGTGCTGCCATCTGGACAGGAAGAAGGAGGAAAGATCCAGGGACTTATCTTCTTGTGTATTTGTGCACTGCCTGAAGCCTGCCTTCCTCTGGTCACCTTTTGATCTAGAGTTCAGTGGAGATAGAGTAATATGTCCTCCTCCGCGTCCTGACTAGGACCCTCAGCCTGGTCACCTCTCCCTTCAAATGACTGGGAGTAGACATTGGCAGTTCCCTGCTACAGGGAAACAAGCCGCTTATTGCTCTTCTTGCTTGTGTGAAGAAACTGCTAAAGTCCTGTTGTGGGTAGCAAAGCCTCAGAGGGAAAAGAAACCTAACGATTTTGGTAGTGGAATGGTACCTGCCTCCTCATGGACCCTGTTGCCCTGAGAGCCACAGAAGTACCTAACAAACTGCATCAAGCAACCCAAAGGATTTGAGACTAGGCTTCTTGTTTATTGAAGGGTAAGAGTTTCAGTTTCTTTGAGTTCAGTATATTAAACTATATTTTCAGTTCGTATATTTCCATAATTTATGTAATTCATAATGGAGTTCCTACCAATGTGATGTTTTCTGAGCAAATTACCCTCTATCCTTAACTTAGCAGTGTGGTGAGGTCTGAGGGAAAGAGTGCTTCACAGTTATGTTAATGAGGAGGGCTCCCTCCATCAATTACTACATTTTTCACATGCTGTAGCTTAGTGTTTATATATGT
Source organism: Crocodylus siamensis (assembly GCF_052110815.1). NCBI lineage: Eukaryota > Metazoa > Chordata > Crocodylia > Crocodylidae > Crocodylus > Crocodylus siamensis. The sequence continues at coordinate 193,811,076 of NC_143398.1, read as the reverse complement.
AACCTGGCTACTAAATTACTTACTTCTTTTTTTCCCTCAGCAACACGGTGCAATCATCTTTTAACATATGAAAGCATTTCCACACTGCAACTGCAACTCATTCTGGAAAAAAACCCTGGTTTGTAAATACTGTCAAATTAAATACATGTTCCCAAATGCTACCAGGATGACCAACACATCTTTGTTTGTATGAAGTGTCACACAAGCAGGCATAAAAGAATCCTTCAGGAGTATGAGTTGGGTAGATCATGATGACAGTGGAAGTAGCACTGGCAAATATTCTCAAATGAGAAGTCCTGGTTTTTCTAATATCAGCATCACAAAGTGTTGTCCAGTCAACATTATCAGGTATCTCAACCAATCTTAACCAAAAGACTCCTAAGAACTTCATTTGTAGACAGGATGACACCTGAAAAGCAGGAAAAAATTGACCAGGCTCTTGCAAGAGCAATATATGCTTCTGGGACACCATTATTAATCACTGAAAATGCATATTGGCATGTTCATTATTAAGACCATTGTACCATTTACCCAGAAGACATTTTTGAGGAAACTTCTTCTAGAGTCAGAATATGAATATGTAATACAATCTGTGCATGGAAAAAAAAGTCAACAAAGCACTCTGTTTTGTAGTACTTACTGTTGGGTGGACAAATATACAGGCAGAAGGAATCATAAATTTTGTGAAAACACCACCTCAACCAGTTTTTTTTTTTTGTTTAAAGAAAAGCATTGAAACAGGAAAGAAAAGACATACCACAGAGTATATCAGCAGTAAAATATGAAAAGTCCTACAGCAGATTGGGAGTGATAAAATATTTGCTTTGATTGACAACGCAAGTAATATGAAAGCAACATGGAAGATCTTAATGGACAAATATCCAGATTATTACTGCAATAGGATGTGCTTCCCATGGCCTAAACTTAATGACTTCATGAAGTTGGACACACTGAAAAAGATCTATAATACAGCAAAAGAAGTTCTAAAATGTGTAAAATCTACTTGTATTGTAGCTGAAATCTTTAAGAAGAAGTAGAAAGAAAATGGGAAGAATAAAATGGTGACATTCAAACTTTGTAGTAAAATTAGACGGGCTGGGGTGGTGATCTCATTTGAAAGTTTACTAAAAAACAAAGAAGCTCTTGAAGAAAAAGTGATAACTGAAGATCTTAAAGTAGCCTGAAGCATAAGGACTGCTGTACTTGATAAGGATGTTTTCTGGGTCCAGCTGCAGAACTCCCTGAAGAACCTAAAGCCAATTTCTTCAGCAGTCACTGAATCTGAATCAGTGTGATTGTTGTTGTTGTTGTTGTCAGGCATTCCTTACCTAATGGCTCAGATAAAGTCAACTGTGTTTGACAATGTAAATACATCTCCGCTTACAAGTACAGAAGAAAGAAAAGTGAAAGACTGCATTCACAGGTGGGAGGAATTTTGTTGCCAGCCAATTCATGCTACTGCAAATCTTTTGGATTCAAGATTCAAAGGTAGAAATGTTAGTGATGATAGCATTGCTACTGTATTTGCCTGGATTAAAAAAAAAACAACAACATACTTAGGACTTGATGTTGCCAATATACTTTCAAATGTTGCAGAATACAGAACTTGGTCAGGTATTTGTTCCAGGAGTGCAATCTGGGACTGCCAAGCATACTCCTCCTACAGCATCGTGGCAAGACCTTTGTACAATGCAGCCTCTGACTCTACTTGCTTCTTGCCTGCTTCAGATTCCTCCATCTTCTGCAATATGTGAAAGAAACTGGTCTATGTTTGGAAATATACACACCAAATCAAGAAATAAACTAACCCATGAAAGAGTAGATAAGTTTGTTTCAATTTGTGTAAACCTTCAGTTTTCAGAAGTCCTTCATTTTTATCTTCATGGTTCAGATTCAGAATCAGAAAATAGTGATATTTCACAAACTGAGTCTGACTGATTAGGCAAAGAAACTTGCAATTCTAATATTTTCAAGGATATAATTGATTGTTTAAATGACATCTTGGTTTTATGTGCCAAATTTTGTTTTCAGCCTTAGAGGGATATTTTTTCCAAGCTCTTTTTCTAAAAGTATGATTTCCTTCGGTTTCTGGAGAGTGCCAACTGTATGGAGGAGACTTTCTAAGTCCAGATAATAAAAACGTCCTTTTGTTTACTACAGTGTTGATGGTTTCTATTTTCAACTTTTTGTTTTTTTCCTAGTTCTCATGAACTGGCAAAAACTAAGATATGCTTAAGTACTTTAGGGTGCAGTAGTTTGTAGCTTCAGTAAGTAACAATAATTACAAATAATTATTTTAAATGCCTTAGTTTTTTTCAAATAATAAGGCATTTATACTTTTAAATTTCATAAATATACCAAACATTACAATTTTATGTGCTAATTAAATTATACATGAGATATTTTATGTTCTTAAAATAGTAAAGTAAATGTAGATAGATAAGAAAATAAATATTGCATATGTTTCAATTTCCCCCCAGATTTCTGGGTTTTTTTTCCCTCAAAGAAAAAAAGGGGGGGAAATGTTTGTTTTTATTTTCCATGGCTTCAAAATTTCCACAAATTTTACATCTCTATGTTTATCCAAAATTCACTTAAATGTGAGTTCTGCTCTAAAGGTCTTAAACAAAAAATACCTTTTTCAGAATTTGGCCAGCATTGCTCAAAACCAAGCTTCTGTTTCTTTGGGAGAACTACAGGGGTGGAGAAAGAAGAAATAGTCAGAATGTAATCATTATTCAGGTCATTTTTTCTAAAATATAATTTTTTGGTAGATGGAGTTTGAAGTCATGACCATAGTCTATATATTCTGCACCACTTGTGAACTATAACACCTCAGGACTTTGCTTGCACTAAAGTAATCTGAACATATTAATATGTATGAAGATCTACTGTGACTTCCTGAAAAACTTTGAGAATTTGGTTAGTTATGTTGGCATAAATTTTCTGGCCCTAATTTTGATCTAACTTGGATGCAAGTCAGATATAATTCCAGTGAATCGTTGGTGCTAAATTGATATTAAACCTGTGTAATTCAGCTTAGAGTCAGACAACCTGTATTAACCTCTCCTTATTTATATTTATTTGAACAAAAATATCTTTGTTTCTAAGGAGTTTAATAGTCTGTGCTGCTTATTCCCCATATGAAATCATGTTTATCAAAACACAGTCATTTACATAGCAACTAATTACGATATTGCAAACAGGAATATTACTTCAGCTGGGGAATAAGCATTAGGAGCAGATGAACTCTTATGGGAAAAATCTTGTTTTTCTACAAGCTGTTCCAGTAACTGATTTATATGAAAAACTATATAGAAGATATATAACCAAAGCTATCTGTCAACAAATTTCTTTTTAAAAAGCATCAGTGAAAGATGTGGCAAAGGTGACTTACAACTGAAGATGTGCTATTGCCATTTTTTGCCTGCTTTAGACTTTGGTGGCATTTAGGAGCTGCGAGAAAAAAAGACAATTTATAAGCCATCTGAGAATACGTGTACAGCAACTGTTAGAAATAGATCTGTATTTTCAAATGTAGCCACTGCTTTTAGTTGGTTCATTTATTTCCATTTTCTATGAGTAGGAGAGTTGGATTAGTGTTTAAAAAAATATTATGCTGTTATGTATTATTTTGGTATTGATTAGGAAAGTGATCCACATTGTGAAAATAGTATGAGTGCCATTTTATCTGGTGTTGCTATGGCAACTTTCTTTACTGAACTGAAATGTAAATGATTAATTATAAAACCAATGCTTAGAAAATGAGTCAGTGATTCAAGCAACAATAGTTTTAATTTCTTTATCTCAAATTGCATATAATTACATATATTTGCATCTTTTCCCTAAGTATGCATTAGCTAAAACCATTATAACCTTATAAGTTAATGAACCCAATTTGTACCTGGCTTACTGGGTTCTGCCAGCTGGAATTTAAACAACTATTCTCCAAAATTACTATTTTAAAATAGTAAAAATATAGAGGAGCAGATCTGCAATGAATAGATTTTGGCACCAACCTCCACTACTTGGGACTCTGGCTTATGATTTCAAAACTGGATTTTGCAGAGAAGCAGCACAGTTTAAGGCAGAAGCTAGGGCAAGTCAATACCTTAGAGACTAACTGGTTCAGAGAGGCATGAGCTTTTGTGACAGCCTAGGCATCTGATAAAGCAAGCTGTCACCTACAAAAGCTCATACTACTCTGAACTAGTTTACTTCTAAAGTGCCACCCTGACCTACATTCTGTTTGACTTCACACTAACATGGCTAACCAGGCTGCTATGCATAGGTTAAGGAATTGCCAAACGGTAGGGATGGATGAATCTGATAAAATAGAAACTAATCTTTATCCAGAGCGTGAAACTAAGCTGACATCAGAAAAAAAGGAGGGTCAGGGTAGGAGCTCCTTCCTCCTTGTTGGTAGGCAGTTCCAAATATCCACCCCATCATAAAGTGAATAACTTTTCTACTGCCTTTGGACAAGTCACTCCAGGAAACAGTGAACTCACAGTCCACACACCTGACCATCAATCCTTGAGTTAACAGTCTGGGCATATTCTTACCTTCGAACTCTGGCTGATTCTCACAAGTTCTACCCTACCCACTGATTGGACTTTATGGGTGCTTTCAGATGAGTGTGGCCATGTGGTGTGTGGTGGGGGAAACATGTTTTCAGTGCCACATACCACACGGTTCAGTGTTCTCTGAGCTGCAAGGACAGATATCCATGGGTCAAAAAAACCCCCACAGCGCAGTGCACACACACGCAGCATGCACTGCTGAAAAGTGGAGCTGGGCTGTCTGGAGCTGTGCTGTGGCTGAAGCCCAGCAGGATCACTGCAGCTGTAGCCCTGGGAGGCCCCCAGGACCCTGGGTAAGGCTGCTGGGGCCAGCACAGTGCTGGCTCCAGCCTGCCTTGCTGCCCCTGGGGTGACTTGCCACACATAAAAGTATGCGTGGCATGGGCATTCTCCAGGGACAAGCAGCCATCGTGCAAAGTGCACCACTGCTTGTTGTTGCAAGGGAACCAAATGTCCATTCATGTCTGGATGTGACCTATGAGTGCGCCCACATGCAGGCATATACACTTGCAGTGGCACAAATTTGTGTCAGTGATTTGTGCCTCGGCACACATGCCTGAACATGCACTTTGGTGTGAGGCAAGTTGTGCTACTTGGGGCAAACTGGCCCTGCCCAGCTCCTCCTCGATCTGTAGCTAGGGGGAGCTGAAGGTTGTGCCAGTTTAAAAAGCTTAGTATAAAAAGCTGCCCTGATGAGCAGCTCAGGGCTACTTGTTCTCAGGAGCTTTTGAGGTCTGGCCAGTTGACATATGAGGACACTAGCAGAACCATCTGAACCTCTGGGCTGGCTGCCAGCAGGCTGTGGCTTCACAGTTGGACTTTCTGTGGCCCTGGCATCTGGGAAGCTATTGCCTGGAAGATGTGCTCATTGTGGTGGCTTGCTTTGAGCTGTGAAAGCATGTCCTCCTGGCCCTAAACGGCTAGGAGGTCAGCCACCTCATGGATCCCTAGTGCAAGCTGTGGGCAGGCTCCGTAGCCTGGGTCCCGCCGCTTGCCTCACTAGCAGGAATCCTGGTATTCCCTATTTAAAAACTGCAAATTCTCTCATTAAAAAAATCCCAAATCCACTCTTTAAAGTACCCCAAAATCTGTGTTCTTCCATGATTAAAATGAAATGCCACTATAGATAGATTGATAGATATAATATGGGTAGCTTGGAAAGGTAGCATGGCTGCAGAGATGTGGCAGGCTACAGGTCAACCATTTGAGTTCCAGAGTGGAAGACAAGTTCAGGAAGCAGCATGTCTACACAGCTGCTTCCCACCATGAATTCACAGAACTTGTGTCAATCCCTGCCTCTCCAAAGGCTGTAGAAAAGTTCTTGACTTTATGGCTCAGTAGATATTTGGAACTGCCTACTAACAAAGAGGAAGTGTCTCCTACTCTGCTTCTGCTTCCTGCCCCAACTCAGCTTAGTTTCACTCTTTTGGTAAAGATCTCTTATCCTTATAGTTAAAGGGCCAAAATGAAGTGTCATCAGTATTTTTCGTCCTGATGCTACAGGTTGCCCATTTCTCCCCCCAAAAGATGCTTAAGTATGTAAGAAAGATAATAAGGTCTTTCTCAAGAAAATAAATGTGAAAACAAAGCCTGGCTTATTAAAGGAGAAAATGACATGCTAGAGCTTCAATTAAAATATTAATACAAATTAAAATTGGCCTGATAGCTGTTCCAGGCATAGTGTGCATCTTCCCAAAATGTAAGCAAAGACTTGGGGAACCTTGGCAAGTTTCAGAATCTGCTGTTAAAGCAACTTGCACAGTTCTAGCCTAGCTCTTTTTGTTTACTAAATCGTTTTCATTTTAGAGATTAAAAAAAAAAAGATGCTATTCATATGGAAGTGGAGGTAAAGGTTTACACTTGGAATTGGAGGGAAGTGTTCAAGTTGGAGGAATTCTAATATGTGATTTTAGAACTCACAACAAAATGGAGATAGATGATATTTAGCAAGCAGGGGTACTTGGGCAATTTCATCATGCATACATTTTTGTGGTTTAATTGTGTCATGCTGTACACATGCAGGGTTTTTTATGATTTAAATTTTACGATTTTACGATTTATGTTAGGTTGAGAACTGAACCACATTTGCATGTAGTTTAGTTTGCAATGTAGCCATTTATAATATTGCAGCCTTCTGACAGCCCACCCCCTGCCCTAGTGTGGGAAAGGCAGGCTGAAGGTAGAAGTACTGAGGGGCTTGATCCTTTTTAAAATGTATTTATTTAATTTTTTTGCAGAGCTTGACTGTGTTTCCCACAGCCAGGGGGTGAGCTGCTTGTGGGCCAAGGAGCAACTGAGCTACGGGGGGCCCCAGTACTTCCCTCTGCAATGGTGGTGCCCCATGGGGCTGCCCAGGTGGGCTGCTAGCTGCATGGGTGCTGCCCCAGGGTGGGCTCAGGGAGCAGTTGGATTGGGTTGGGATGCTGCCTCTGAACGGGGGCAGCATTCACTTGCTAGCTGCCCACTAGGCAGCCCCATGGAGAACTGCCATCATGCAGGGAAGGACTGGGGCCCCCCCACAGTTCAGGGCCCCCTGGTGGCTCGCCCCCCAGAAAAGAGAGGCAGACAGGTTCCACCAAAGGGGGCAAGAGGGGTGGGGAAGGGATCAACACGTTGCTGTTTTTTTTGTTTACTTTTTGTTTTTTCCACCCTGACAGACTGCCTGCATGAGCTGCTGCTGGGCTGTGCAGCTGCTGGGCTGTGCAGCTCCTGAGCTGCAGGGGGCCCAGGTCCTTTCCTCCATGGTGGTGGTACCCCCCAGGACCACCCGGGCAGAGTGCTAGTGAGCTTGGGGCTGCTGCAGAACAGAGGCAGCACCCACTGGATTGAACTGTTCTCTGAGCCCATCCAGGGAGCAGCACGCGATAGGCTCCCAACAGGTGGGCTTGGGGGAAGAGCTGGATCCAGTGGGTGCTGTCTCAGAGTTGGGGCAGCCCCCGATTCACTAGCACCCCACTTGGGCAGCCCTGGGGGGGGCGTCACCACTACAGATGGAAGGACTGGGCTCCTCTGCAGCACAGGGGCTGTGCCATAGGCAGAGGGAGAAAATATTTTTTGGGAAGGCTGAGTTTGCACTTTTGCACTTGCACACCCTACCCCCCAGCCAGTTAGTCTGTCATGGGGAAAGGGCGTTGGGTATAAGGGGGGAAGATTGAGGCCTCTGTGGTGAGGAAGGGAGTGGGGCAGGGATGAATGAGGCCCTGGGACATGTCCTGGGATGCTCGAAGCCTGGGAGGCTTATCCAGGCGGGTGTGTGGGGTGGGGGCTCCTGCCACTGCGTACATCCTGGCAGAGGCCTGGGGGACTGTGCCCCCTGGATCTGCATGAGAAGCAGAGGTGGGCTGCTGCTGCAGGCTGGGCTCTGTACCCCACTGCTGCTGCCGCTGCCACTGCCTGGGAGCTGTGTGATGCCATGTGCCTCCTGCACACAGGGCACAGAGCTTGCAGTGGCAGCCTGCCTCTGCCCCATGCACATATTCAGGGGACATGTGTCCTCCAGGCCTCCACTGGGATGCGCACAGTGGTGGGAACCCCCCAGACCCCTGGATGAGCTGCATGGGCTCCAATCATCCCACAACCCACCCTGGTGCCAGGGCTTCTTAATTCACCCCAGCCCCTGCCCTGGCCTCTGCCCCACTCCCTTTCTCACTGTGGGGGTCTTGATCTGCCCCCCCCCACCCCTTCCCCATCCAGACTTGCTTCCTGTGCTGGGCAGTGCTCCACACGCCACCAGTCTGCTGCAGGCTCTGGCTGCATGTCTGTCTGTTTACACTCCTCTCCCCTTGCTGCAGCCACTTGGAGCCCATGTCTGGGTTGTCCTGTGGCCCTACCCACTGCCCCATGTTTGTGCGGACTAAGCCCCATTAGCCCTGGCCTTCCACAACCTATGGGCTGTGTGGCCCATGATCATTTTTTCATGGAGCCTGCCCACTTCTCCTACAGCCAGGGAGCAATCTGCTAGTGGACCCTGAGCTATGGGGGGGCCCCAGTGCTTTCCTCTGAAGTAGTGGTGCCCCTGGGGCCACTTGGTTGGGTGGCTAGCAGACAGGTGCTACCTCAGCTCTGAGACAACACCCAGCCTGATCTAATTGTTACCCAAGCCTGAGCTGGGGCAGCACCTGCACAGCTAGCAGCCTACCTGGTGGCCTCGGGGTGTGCTGCTGCTGTGGAGGGAAGGGCCAGGGTCCCTCACAGCTCAGAGGCTGCTTAGCCTTCTGGGAGTTCACCCCCTGGCTGCAGGAGATGCAGTCAGGCTCTGAAGGTGAAAAAAAAATTGTGCCTGTTGCTGTAACAGTGACAGGACTCCCTAAATTGAAATGGTGGGTTTTTAATTATTGCAACTAAAAACCTGCTATTTTAAGTTACGGGACTAAACCCCCATCATATGTACAAGTGCCCCAGAGTTAGCTACAAAATTCAGCTCTGAATATGTCTCTATACAGACTAAATATTTTACAACCCAGAGGTATTTATTTGGATAACAATGATTTCATTGGACTATCCCCTTGCATTGCAATATTCAAACATTTCCATCACTGTTTTGCTCTTATATTGCAGAAAGTAAATAAAATCAATATTTATTTTTCTAAATATGCTATTGTTCTTGCATAGAAATAATACCCATTCAGAGCCTGTGAACACATTTAAATTACACAGAGCCTAAAGGCTGTAGTCTGAAATTTGTTGTATATGAGCATAATGATGACTAATGAATTCTCTCTGTGGTGTAGCAGCTTGTCTTGTTTAAGCAAGATATCTTTGTATAAACAGCTTGCTTTAATGAGAAAAGTAATTACTGAATCAAAGGCAAAGCTGTCATTTCAAATACATTGTAATTCTGGTACTGAGTGCTGTTCATAGCCAAGGCAGGAAATCACAAACATATTTTTATGAATGTATTATCAAAAAATTTTGGAGGGTCATCAGAGGATCTAAGCAAAAGCCATGTGCTTCCTTGCTAACTCCTAGTTTCCCTTGGTTTGGTTTGACTTTTGCCATAGAGCTCTCAAAGAGCCACAGTGACAGGAAAATCTTCTGCTTTTCATGGTATCTGGACATTTTGATTTCAGGTGAGAGGCTAGCCAATATTAGATTAGGAGTGGAAGTCAGACACTTTTGGTATGAGAATAGTGCTTTAGGATGAGAGATAGGAGCCTTCCTTCCCCAACACTCTTTGCTTCTCAGCTGTTGCTATTGATTCTGACAAGGGCCTCTCTAATGTGAGGGCATTAGGTTGATTTCCATAGATTCAGCACTCTCCCTCTTTTGGTCTACTGCAATCTTACATCTCCAGCTCCAAGAGCTTTGTGCCCCGTTATCTTATATACAGAAAAATGTATATGTGTGTTTGTTATAAAAAGAAATATCCATGTTTCTCCTTTAGGTAGATTTCTGCAAGAATAGGAGGGAGCATTTATAGACATGCTTCAGGAGGCATGGCAGGAGAGGGGAGACACTTTAATTAGCTTGGCTCCAAGAGCTGTGCTAATTAAAGCGCCCAGAGTGTCATATGTATTGGCATCCTTGCGCTGAAAAATGGTGGTGGGAGAGCTTTAGTTAAAGCACCCCCACCACCATTTTTCAGCATGAGGACACTGATGCACATGATGCTGGAGTCTGCTGGAGCACAGTAATTACCATGCTCCAGCACACTCAACTAATCGAGTCTGCTCCAATGTGCTGTAGTAGAAGCTCATTGCAGCAGCCTCCTTGCACATGTATACGAGTCCTGGGTGTTTCTATTCAAGCAACAAAAACAGCAGTTTCCCATTTAGCAGCTAACAACACTGAATGTCCCACAAACCAAAAAATTCTCCTCTTGCTTGCAGGCCAAAATGGAATGCAGAAATACTGTTCTCTTCATATTATAATAACAAACATAAGCTTTTGTCTTTAATTCATCCCCAGCATGCCTAGGGAGGCATGTTTCTGAGCACAGCTCACTCCTTTATCCCACTCACATGCACCAAACCTAGAAATGTTATAAGGAAGACATTCTAGGGTTTTCCCTTGCACCCACTCTGAATTGCACCAGAGACGGAGGCTTTGTGAGCACCCCTGGGGTGTACACAAGTGTTATGTTTCTACCGTTCAATTTGTAGTAATCCTTGTAGAAATCTTAGGAAATGTGCATGCAGTTTCTACTACTAGAGCCAAATAGTGGCTCTAGTAAATAAATCTACTGTCTCCATTGAGGTAGAAGTGTCCCCCAGTACAGTTTCTTTCAGTAGGAATAAAGAGTGACCTGTATGTGTGCTGAGCTGCCAGCACCTGACCCAGAAACCCCTGACCTTGACTCACCAGCATCTCACCCAGCAACAACTGAGCCCAACCAGAGTCACCTAATGTGTGCTGGAACTGGGTCCAGTGGCTGGTGCCAGAAGAGTAGGGATCTGCTGTTAGCTATTGGGGGGGAAGCTGATAGGCTTTAAAGGACAGCAGACATTCTCTGTTTCAAAGCCTGACATCTGGGATGGAGGGAAGGGAGTGCTGTGGGTGGGGAGCATGGGGCAGCCAGCCAGTACTAACCTGTGTCCTCAGATATCAGCTGTCTCCAGCAACCAGGGAAGTCTACAAAGTATGCTGGGATGTATGCACAGGGGCCCTCTGGTGGTGGTGTTGGCAGCACAAGCTGTCTGCAGAGCATCTGCCTGGCCTCTCTAACATTTATACAGTTCTCCTCTGAGAACAAAACTGATAAAGTTCTCTTGGATCTTTTGAATGCTTGTATGCACCCAGGGAGAGTTGCTTTTGCAGTGCCTTCATTGCTGCATTTATCGGTTTGGGGTATACCAGGACCCCTTCCCCAGACATATTTATAACAAACGACCTGTTTCAGAGGAGTCAGGTAGTTTGTGGAGTACATTGGATCTTCAGAATATTTGAACCTGTATTGTCAATTCATGGGACCTTTGCATCTAGGTGAAGCTAGCTAAATGCCAGATTTATACTTGATTTTTATGCCGTGTTTATTTGCACTGCACTGTTTGTCATCTGTGCCACATTTGAAATCATTTGGATTATATGAGTATAAATTAAGGCAGAATCTGATCAATAAAGTAAATAGTCATTAAAATTAGATCAAGGAGAAAAGAAAAAAAAAGCCAGAGGGGGCACAACTAAAACCAGGTTACAAAATGACAACAAAATGGGATTCCCAAAATCTATTGCAAAGTGATCTGATTACAGTGTCTACACAGGCAGAAAATAAAGGGTTATTTAATTTATCAGAAAAAGACATAACAAGAAGCAATGTCTGGAAGCTGAAGACAGACAAATTTAATTAGAAATTAGGTCCAAATTTCTAACTGTAAGTAGAATTAACTGTAGGAACAACTGCCCAAGAGAACCAACATGCTCTCCATGCCATGTTGTCTTCAAATCAAGAAGAGATGCTTTGCTTGCAGAAATGCTTTATCCAAAACACAATTATGTTGCAGTCAAACACAAGTTATTGGGTTTAATATTGGTTTAATTAAGTGAAAGTTAATGGCATGTGATAGTATGATGGTGGTCAGACTAGATAGTCAGTAGATCTTGCCTGACCTTATACTCTCTGTCTAAGTTACTAAAACCTTGAATCTGTTGATATCCTATTGTATTTAAGGAATTTGAAGAAATGATTATAGCTCCAAACCCACTTGTAAGTGGGCTCTCTCTTGCATGCCATTAAAGGAAAGAACTGGAACTGGTAGAAGCTTGATTTAAAGTATGTTTAACAGAACAGAATAGGAAGGTCATCATGGGTATTTGGAATGCTCTGTATCGTCTCCTGGTGGGACTGTACAGCATTTGTTCAGTGGGTCCATGGGCAAAATTTGCCCCATCATGGTGACAGTTGTGTAACTTGTGAAAAGCTTTCTATCTTTTGTCCATATTCAAGCAGGTTTCTTATCCATAAGCAAGCACAAAGCTGACTATTTAATGACAGCTAAACTTCCTTTTGCAGCTTTAGATATTCACTTGGCCTGAATCCTAAAGATACAAGATGACTACTGTAGCAATGGGGATTGTTTCAAGTGTTGAAGACGCCCTCCCTTTAACTTATTTCCTCCTTTATCACACACACAGCTGATTAGATAGGAAAGCATGCTGGCTGGCGCCTTCCTATCCTGTATGTTTTTGTACCTCATTGCTGTGTAGTTCTGGGTCATGCTCCTATTCATTGTTCATGACCTTTCCTCATTACACCCTTTTTAACTGAAACGTGTTTCTGTAACCTTATAGCCCTGCATGGCAGCCCCAAAAATGAGACACTGGGTTTTATGTCACTTCCTGAAAATGTTGGAAACGTCATAGAAAAGTTCAGCAAGCAGTCTTGTGAACAGCACCTGCTGTATGTATCGGTCTAGGACTATAATAATGGAGCTGTAATAATTTCTTTCAGCTTTTTTTAATGGAAAAGGATGTCAACAGATTTAAGGTTTCAGTAGCTTAGATACAGATCATGTCAGGTGAGAGAAGATCTACTGAGTATCTAGTCTGACTGTCGGTATGGTTCCTCAAATATATTTAAAGTCTATTACTAGTTTGTTTGTTTTTTTCCTCAGATTGAATAATTTCTGTCCATCTTAGACACGTGCACATGCATGCATACACACACACACACACACACACACACACACATTTCACAATTTATCACAAATAGATTATAATATATAGATAATATAATATACCACAGATATATTATATTATATTATATTATATTATATTATATTATATTATATTATATATTGGTGATAGATTTTGAAATGTTTAATGAAATGTCAGCATAGACTATTACTACATTTTTTTTCTATTGCCATGTTCCCTGTTTTAACTCATACCCCTACTATGTTTGTGTACTTTTTTCCCACAAAATCCCAAATTTGCAATGGCTTTGACTTCATTTTTGTTGAATGATAGCAACAAAATAGCTGCTATGTACTAAGCTTTTAGTATAGCCATTTGAATCACACCACCCAGCCTTACCTTTGCTGCTTCCAGTACCTGACATACAAGAAGTGCTTTTATGTCTCTGAACATAAGGCATTCTCCAGCTGACACACTTGCCAAAAAGGCTGCCTCCGATCAGAAGTCTCTAGTATAATGAAGCTGTTGCATTTTACCTCCATGTTTTACGTAGAAGCTTTTATAAGACACAAATGTTTTTTTTAATCAAATTGTTCCTAGTTACTGACGAAGTGTTTCAGGGGTATTGGTTGTTGCTGTGTAGATTTAAGTGTTGAACATTTTAGAATAACTTATATTCTGGAAAAAACAGTTCCTTGTCACCTGGTTTTAGGTACCATATATATAATCTGAGGGAAATCTGTGGGACTAATTGGGTACTTAAAATAAAATTTAAGCAAATGCTTAAATGTTTTTTGCCTAGGTCAAAGCCATAAGCTTGAGGCATAGATTAGTAGTAACACAGATGGTATACTTGTAAGTAAATCCTGCCCTCCACCTCTTCTCCACAAAAAGTGAGGTAAAGAAGTGCTGCAGATAAAACAGGAACATTTTAGAGAATGGAAACAACATGGGGTTGGAAATTAAAGGAACTGCTTGGGTAATACTACGCATCTACAACACCAGGAAAAACACCAGCAAGCTGGTAGGTGTTCTGTTTAGTTAGTCTGTTGGGATCTTACTTGGGATGCTTGGTTCACAATCCTTTTAGTTTCAAGAAAGATTTAGACTTTTACTGATAAAACTGTTTAAATTGCTTGGGTTTCTTATAAGTTTTAGCATCATCTGCTCACATGCCACTTTCAATATATTTATAGGCAAGACTTTCAGAAATTGATTTCTGTATTAACTTTATTCTTGTCAGGTAGGCCTCTCTTGGTCTGCTGTCTGGTACCATGCAAAGCAGTACAACCTGTTCTAGGGTCGGGTTGTCAGAGCCTAAACCGGTGCCCTCACCTGGGCTAGTCTGCATGAGGAGGGTGTGTGGACACCCAGCAGGACTAAAAACAAGACCTGTCAAAGGACGGATGAGCTCCCTGTGAACCCACAGCCATCCATACTTGGAGAGGAGATGGGCACCACCAGGTCACTTTGCCCGAAGAACCACCAATGATGCATGGCATTTAAGGTGCCCCAATGGTCACAGCAGCTTTGGGACTGACTTGATCTGACTTTATTAAACATACTAGCTTGTATTCAAAACTATGCTTTCTAATTCAGACATTCTGAAGTTTAAATCTCTTTACACTGATGTGGAAATATTTCATAACTAAAAACTTTATAAATTGTATTAATCATTTTTGAATGAACCAGCTCTCAGGCAGGACAGGGAGACAGGTGATGTGAGGTACTGACAGTTAAATTGCACTAGACAAGCCTTTAACTATGTTTTTCTTGCACTGCCCTCAAGTAGGTGGATTTCTGCATTCTGCAGTTGAACATTTTTATAGTACATGCATACATGGGTCCCTAACAGTAGCTTCAAAAAATGTGGTTTTAGGCTGTCAATACACACAGAAAAAGACCATCTCCACATGCAAAGTTTGGGTCAACTGCGTAGGCAGTTAAAAGGGGTTCTGGTGTTGCTTAGTGAGAAGAAAAGATATTTATTATGGACTAAATTAACTAAATTTGTCTATATTGACTTATTTTATATAGAAAATGTCTAAAAGTTTCATAAACAGGATTACCTTAAGGTTAAATATTATAGTAGTATATAGGCTCTCTGCTCTTCAATGCAAATGTGACAGGTGGGCAGGATTGGAAGTCCTGCCCCCTTGGCCCCGCCCCTTTCCCCATGTATGGTGTGTGACATCACCAGCCCTGCCCCCAACCCCCAGTCATGTATTGTGTGACACCAGCACCACAAGGTCCATGACATAAGAAGGGCAGCCCATGCAGACCCCTAAGCCCCAACCCTTCAGGCTGCAAGAACTGCCCTAGATCACGTGATGTAGTTATGGCCTATCAGGGCCCAGACTGATCTAGCCCCCCCCCACCCCCAGAGCACAGGCGTGGTCTATGGGCTGGCAGGGTGGAGGTGTGACCCCTCTAACTACCTGCCCCAACACCCCACAACCAATTGGCAGAGGTTTCAGAGGCCTCAGACCTCCCAAGAATGATGCTGAACCAATAGGAATAAGTAGAGGGGGGTGGGATTTGGACCCCACCAGGTCTATCTGCTTTCCCAAATGACCACTCTGTTTATCTGAGACTTGCTGGGTAATCCTCCCCCAGGGAAGGGTCCAAAGTGTCACGGTGAGACCGAACGAACAGGCTGGGTCTAGCGGCGGTGGAGTTCTGAGTGACACGGAAGCTGAGTTCTTTTAATAGAATGGATTTATTTGACTTACACTTGGAAGAGCACAGGTACGGAGTCTTCAGTTACAGTATTAACTCACAACAGGGGAACCTGTTATCCCATGGTGTTCACCAACAGGACAAGCCTGTCGGATAAGTCCCAGGGATGGTCAACAGTTTATAACGGAGGAACAACTGACAACACAGAACCATAACTCGCTGGTGTCCACTGAGAGCTGAATGGTCGGGTGGTCGAGATGGATGCCGAAGTCCAGAACCAGGTAAGTAGTCGAAACCGTAGTCAGAGTCCAAGGGGTGATCCGAGCTCGTGGTTAGAGATCGATGCCAGGTAGGTCGTAAGCCAATAGATCAATATAATATAACAGAAGGCGAAGGAGAAGACCGAAAAGCCTAAGGGCCTAACTGGAAGACAGTCCCTGAACAGATCAGGCTCTGTCTCCAGTTCCGTGGGTCTCTCTTCTGAGGGAGGGGTCGTCAGACCTTTTATCATAACTCTCATGGCCAATTAGATTGCTAGGAAGACCGAACTTTCTAGACAGATTACTTCATATCTATCATATGCTGGGCATGCGTAGCAACAAGCTCTCTGTTACAACTGAGCCTGTGCTTCTCTGAAAGTAGGTCACACTTGACTGACAGGCCTTCAGGTCATGAAAAGGGTGCCTGCAAGGCCCATCACCATGGCGCATGCTTTTATCAGCTTACAGAATTCTCCACTCCTGTGTTGGCAGCACACATGCTTTTTCCAAGACAAGACTGTGCTAAGGCAAGCAGGGGTGGATATGGATTCTTTCACAATGCCTGTAGGCCCACTCACTACAACCCCGAGACAGCTTTATAGAAAGCGTTACCATAGAAATAGTTTTGAGGAGGAGACACGCCATGGTTTAAATTTGTCCTCAAGCGTTTGAATGCAACACAAGGGTGCTGGGGGAAGTGGTTACCAGATATGTCTACACTGGAGGCTATATTAAAGGAAGTTTATTACTCTCCTGGTGAAGCTGGCAGTTTTGGTGGGGTGAACACGCTTTTTGAAGCCACCAAAAGACATAATAAGGTTCTGAACAGAAGTGGGGTGGCCGCTTGGCTTTCAGATCAGGATTCTTACACCCTACACAAACCAGCAAGAAGACACTTTAAAAGAAACAAGACAGTTGTTTCAGATATTGATGCGCAATGGCAGGCAGATTTGGTGGATATGCAGCAGTTTTCCAAACACAACGGTGGGGTTAAGTTCATCTTAACAGTGATAGACATATTATCAAAGTATGCCTGGGCCTTGGGTCTAAAAGACAAGTCAGGTGGTGAAATAGCTCAGGGCTTTAAAACCATTTTTACCAAGGGCTGTATACCTCAAAAATTACAGACTGATCCCATGATCACCTCTTGGCCAAACTGGCTGGTTGTGGCTTTGGCTCCACCACGATCCGCTGGCTGGGAAATTGGCTTCATGGTCGGACCCAGAGGGTTGTGATTGATGGCAGTCACTCATCGTGGTGCCCTGTGACCAGTGGGGTCCCTCAAGGCTCTGTCCTGGGACCCATACTGTTCAACATCTTCATTAACGATGTGGACATTGGAGTCAGGAGTGGACTGGCCAAGTTCGCCGATGACACCAAACTTTGGGGCAAAGCATCCACGCCAGAAGATAGGCGGGTGATCCTGGCTGACCTGGACAAGCTCAGCAAATGGGCAGACGAGAACCTCATGGTGTTTAACACCGAAAAATGCAAGGTTCTCCACCTTGGGAGGAAAAACCTGCAGCACCCGTATAGGCTCGGCAGTGCTACGTTGGTTAGCACTACAGAAGAAAAAGACTTGGGGGTCGTCATTGACCACAAGATGAACATGAGCCTCCAATGCGATGCTGATCCATAGATGCTTCTTGAGCAAATCCCGGGACTTCATTCTCCCCTTGTACTCGGCCTTAGTGAGGCCGCAGCTGGAGTACTGCGTCCAGTTTTGGGCTCCACAATTCAAAAAGGATGTGGAGAAGCTTGAGAGAGTCCAGAGGAGAGCCACGCGCATGATCAGAGATCAGGAAAACAGAACTTACGATGACAGGCTGAGAGCCATGGGACTCTTTAGCCTGGAAAAGCGCAGGCTCACGGGTGATCTGATGGCCACCTGCAAGTTTATGAGGGGTGACCACCAGGATGTGGGGGAACATCTGTTCACCAGAGCGCCCCATGGGATGACGAGGTCGAACGGTCACAAACTCCTGCAAGACCATTTCAGGCTGGACATAAGGAAGAATTTCTTTACTGTCTGAGCCCCCAAGGTCTGCCAGCGGAGGTGGTTCAAGCGCCTACATTGAACACCTTCAAGAGTAAATTGGATGCTTATCTTGCTGGGATCCTATGACCCCAGCTGACTTCCTGCCCTTTGGGCAGGGGACTGGACTCGATGATCTCCCGAGGTCCCTTCCAGCCCTAATGTCTATGAAATCTATGAAATCTATGAAAAGAATTTTTAAATAGGTCTTTAAGCAAGCTGTTAAAGCAGTATAATATTCACCATTTCATGATGAATAGTGAAGTGAAAGCGGCGGTGGTAGAGAGGTTTAACAGAACATTAAAATCAAAGATGTGGAAGTATTTTACAGCCCGCAACACCTTTTGCTACATTGATGTGTTACCAGAGTTTATAAAGAGCTACAACCACAGTTTTCACAGAACTATCCGCACCAGACCTGTTGACGTGAACTTCTCAAACTCTCAAAGGGTGTGGAAAACCGTGTACGGGGACTATTTCAAAATAAAACCAGCAGCCCCTGTGTTTAGAAAAGGAGACCACGTGAGAGTGTCTAGGACCAAAGGGAGGTTTGAAAAAGGTTATGAACAAACATTCACGATGAGATTTTCATAGTGGATGAAGTCCTTAGACGTGTGCAGACACCTGTATACCGCCTAAAAGATTATGAAGATGAACCTATCGAGGGTTCTTTCTACCCTGAAGAACTACAAAAAGTGAACCCCAAACAGGACAGAGTTTACAGGGTTGAAAATGTTCTAGCAACGAAAGGAAAGGGAAGAAAGAAGTGGTTGTTGGTGAAATGGTTGGGGTGGCCGTCTAAATTTAACAGCTGGGTGGAAGCCAACCAAGTTTGTAACATATAGGGGTACCTCAGACAGAAGACCGAAATGTGTGATGGCGACTTTTACATCACTTTGCCCAGCAACGCATGCGCCAGCATTTTTCCACAGAACACCAGCTCGAGCTTTACCATACAGCTGGTTAAACCTCTGGATCTGCTGGGAAACTGGGAGATAGGGTTAGCAGAAATACAATATCCGCACAGCTGGAACAACATCAATGAAGACACGCCTTTCAAAATCATTTCTGGGACTAAAAAATGGGGGTACAGCGTGCCTCGGGGGTATTATACAACCATCACAGAATTACTGGATCTTATAAACAATACAATTACCAACCATCCTGCTCCGCCCGAACTACTTATGCACTATGACCGAGCATTCCGGAAAGTGAGACTTAAATCCAAAGATAACACTTATAGGTTAGCTCACCATGCATGGTGAAAAAGCATATTTTGGGGATGCTACCTGGAGTCTCTTCTAAAAAACTACCCTTCCCTGCTGATATTACCGGCGGGTTCAATACGCTGTATGTCTACACGGACATTGTGGAACATCAGCTTGTCGGGGAGTTTTCGGTACCTTTGCTACGTTGCGTCCCTATCAGTGGGAGCAACAATGAGTTTGTCACCATCATGTATGACAACCCGCATTATGTCCCCATCAGCCAGCACCACATCGACACAATCAGTATTGAAATAAAGACGGATCAGAACAAACACGTCTCATTTCGCTTTGGTAAGGTGATCGTTAAGCTTCACCTACGCCCATGGAAGACTTTGAGATTTTAAAATAAGTAAAAGCATGATGGTGATGGTAAAAAACTATGGGGATCCTAATTTGTACAGAAATTATTATAAAGCCCAGGCTGGGTATGGTCTTCCCAAATATCAGGGGGTGCCCGTGATGTACGGGGCTGGAGTGGGTGGCATATTTCGCAGCCTCTTTAGAAAAGCCATTCCGGTTTTGAGAAGGGGCCTGGAGATTATTGAGCCCCACGCTAAAAATGCAGCACAAAACATAGCCAAAGATGTGATTGGTCATGTCTCCCAAGTTGTCCTAGATAAGGTGGTCAAACTGGCAAAGCAGGAGGGGTCTGCTCTCATGTATATTCAAAGAAAGAGCCTTAAAAGAAAGAGAGATGCAACAGACTCCAGACATGCAGGACCTCCTCAACCCCTTAAAAAGAAGAGGGTAAGTCAACGGGGCAGCCAGACATGAAAAACCAAGAAGCAGCCTGGGAGAAAGAAGGGACACTCTCCTGGAGGAAACAGAAATATATTTTAACCGCCATGGCCTTTGTTCACTGCGGGTCTGAAGAATGTGCCAAATCTGAACTGGATGTGTTTCAAATAGCCCCTACGCAGACCTGCATTGAGAAAAGCCTGTATGTTGAGATCCCCCCGCTCTCAGCTATTACCGAGTCCAGCCCCCTTGACTTTTTCATAGCGGGGAATGGTGAAGATTACATGGATTTGAACAATACACTACTGTACCTTTGCTTCAAGATTGTAAAAGGTGATGGAACTGATCTTGATGCCGGGGCAGTGGTGGGTTTGGTGAATTACCCACTAGCCTCTGTCTTCAGTCAGCTGGATGTCACTCTGGAGACCGCTTGATAAGTCAGAACAACAACTGTTACCCCTACCGAGCTTTCATCGAATTGGTTCTCAACTACAGCGATGACACCCTTGCCACACAATTTTCTACTGGGCTGTTTTACAAAGATACCCCCGGCCATCATGAAATGGTTGTGCGGGATGGCAATAATCAGGGGTTTCGGAGACAGGCAAACCTAACAGACCAGAGCAAAAAGATAGAGCTGATTGGTCATCTCCATAGCGATTTGTTTTTTCAAGAAAAACTGTTGCTGAATGGCGTGGATGTGAAAATTAAGTTGATACGCAGCAAAGATGCTTTCTTCTTGATGGGTACTGCTGTGGCCGGCCCCTGTAAACTAAAAATCACATCTGCCTCACTTTTTGTAAAAAAAGTGAAGGTAGCACTGGGCGTCCTATTGGGCCACGTGGAGGCCTTGCTTACAGCCAATGCTAAATACGCCGTAGACCGCATGGGTATGAAAGTGTTTAGCATTCCTGCTGGCAGCCGCGTCAGCAACCAGGAGAATTTGTTTCTGGGGCAGTTGCCCAAACTCATCGTCATAGGGTTTGTGGATAATGATGCCTTTAGTGGGAATTATGCTAAGAACCCTTTTAACTTTAAACATTACAATATTAATTTTGTGGCCCTCTACATCGATGGAGAACAAACCCCGACAAAGCCCCTACAACCAGATTTTGAGAACGGTAACTGCGTGAGAGAATACATGCAGCTGGTACAGACAGCTGGTAAACATACGAAAGACCGGGCCCTGATAATCAACCGTGAGGAGTTTGCTCTGGGGTACACCTTATTTGCCTTTGACCTGTCCCCTGACCAGGAGTGTGCTGATCATTATTCACTGATTAAAACCGGGAACTTGAGAGCAGAAATACGCTTTGCTGCGGCTTTGCCCACCACGGTTAACATGATCGTGTATGGGGTCTTTGACAACGTCATAGAAATAAATCAGAGGAGAAACGTTCTGTTTGACTATATGTGAAGATGACACCGAACAGCTCATCAAGGTTTTGTCCTCAGACCCTTATGCCAAAGAAACTTTCTTAGACGTTTTCCCCTGCGACTGGCTTCCTAAGACCCGACTGTCTAAAAGGCCCCTGAGCTTGGTGGTCAACACGCATCTGCATAATCAACCTGGAGAACACTGGTTGGCTGTTTACCTGGAGGATCGGAACCGCGGAGAATTTTTTGACTCATACGGTCACCCCCCAAACAGCGCTCTCTTTCCTCAAAACATTATATTGTTTTTAAACAAGAACGCTACCAACACTGTTTTCCAGACGAAACAGTTACAAGACCCCCAGTCTGTTGCCTGCGGATACCATTGTGTGTTTTTCCTGCACCAACGTAGCAAGGGGCTATCGTTTGAACAGATTTTAAATTTGTATTATTCCGACGATTTAGCACAAAATGATAGGGTGGTGATGCATTTTGTAAAAAGTAAATATAAAAATTTCCGTGTGGCCGGGCCTGCTCAAAACATGTTTCGACATGCCCAGACATGTATTTCTTGCTATGACTTTCACGAATGCTTTGTCTAAATAGAACACTCAGCTGATGTTGTGTAAATAAAGCTGTTGTTATTTAAATGTCTGTGTGTGTACGTGTTTTCATTAAAAAAATCCTCTGTAGACAAAAACTTTATAGCAGTAGAGAATAGTTTATTTCAAAGCATAAAACTTTACATGGAGAGCCAATGGCTTTTAGAGACAGTTTTTGGCTTTTTAGGTAGTGTTGTTGGTGTTTCTTGGTCTGAGTCAGATCCTTTCAAGCGTTCCAAATGATCACGATTCACAACGTTACCCATAACAGAAGATGGTACATTCAGTTCGGCCATGGCTTTCATAAAGATGTCCCAGCCTTTAGGCGGGCATTTAGTAGTCCCGGTGTGAGTCTGAAGGGTTCTCCGGACCAAGTCGAGCATGTTAGACCCCTTGACGAGCACTCCTTTGTAGACAAAACCCCCTTGATCATCCCAAGAAGAAATATCCTTGTGCTGGCTCAGCTTAGTGAGCAGTACTTTAGCATTTTTCCTGTATCGGGCATGCACGTTATCCAGTACTTCCTGAACGACTGTGTCAGTTTTTGTGGGGGTTTCTAGGGGGTATCCAGCTTCTGCGGGGGGGTCTGTTCTGGCAGAAATAGAGTTAATTTCCCTCTGTCCAGATCACCCTGCTTTACGTAGGTCAGGTATTTCTGAAGCACGGCTGCGTACAGTTTAGCCTTATCATATTCTGCTAAACCCGGTCTTTGGAGAATATCCCTCATTTCAACATCCAATAAGTGGGTTGCCTCTGTTCTGATATTTTCCTGAGGCGGCGGAGGAGACCTTAATTGTTCCAGCTCGTGTTTGGGCACCAGGTACATTTTTTCTGCATGCTCCATCACCGGCTAGCCAAAAGCCCCGTAATCAGAGGAAGAGCAAAACTTAGCAGAGGTCCGATAAATCCCCCAGACTGTTTCACCAGCTGTTTCTTTTTTTTAAGAGGCAATCTTTTGTTACTTAGGTTTTTTATGATCCCGCGTCTCTTTTTCAGCACGCGAGTTTGATGCGGTGTCAAAGGGATGTTTCCTTTTAAGGTGTTCAGAGCAATTTCTGAAATGGCCGCTACTAAATCATCAGAGGCCGAGCAGAGTATAGCTTTTCTCTGCTGTGGGGAGGAACGAAGAAGCAATTTTAAGAGAGCCAAATTTCTTTTTACACGGTTAGACATGTTCCCCTTCCACCATCTCAAGAGCTAAGAAGAGGCCGCTGCTACATCACCTCTTTTTATTCCCACCCGCTGTTTTTTTAAAAGTGTAAGCAGCCGGCTAGTCGGGAGGAAAAAACCCGGTTCTTAATCTAAAAGCATCCGGGGTAGAAGCATTTAAATCAACCACCAGATACCCGTAAGGTGCTTTAGTGGCATCCTCGAAAGCTTCTAGAAAGAACTGGGCCTTACCTGGGTACATCTGCCGTGCCAGGGACACTATCTGTAGCTTATCCCTGGGGTTTTTAAACAAAACCATGTATTTTGTGTTAAGGGCAATGGTGCGGCTCCTTTTCCCTTGACAGAAAACATTTTGAACTATATACATAATGCTCAGATTCCGGTGGTGCACGTACTTGGTAAAGGCTTTCTCGATTTCGCCGCTGTCACAGGCAGAGTCCATCAAATCATCTACTACAACCAGATTTATTTTATTAGGAGGAAACAAACAGTCATCGTTGAGACTGTCTGGTAGACCCTCCACAAACCTGATAAAAGGATATTTACAAAGCAGTTCTTTATACAAAGGCTGCCAACAGCTATAGCACCACACGATATTCTCAGGCATAACAGACAACATTTTATCAGCGTGATCCAAAAGGTTTTTTATAAAGTAACTTTTACCACAGTTGCTAGGGCCTGCCAAAATCACAGAAAAGGGGTGCTTCCAATGCGTGTCCATCTTTAAAAACCGTAGGGGAGGCTGTTAAAGTTTTCTGTGAGGACCCTTTTGTCATAAACGACTTTCTGCGTTTTTCTCAAGGTTTTGGTTTCTATCGTCCACTTGCTTTTGTTCCTGACAATAGAGCGCTGTTGTATTACAATTGTTTTAGGGGTGTCCACAGTAGGGTTTGCCCCATAATCTAGAACAAGATCTCTCAAGGTTTCAAAGTTGACTTTTTCACTGTTGGCCACATTCAGGGTAATCCCTTTGACCTTCAAGCAAACCTTTCCCCCAGGACAACTTGTACCCATAGGTTTTCGGACCAGCTGACACAAACTCTGTGATGTGTTCATCTGGTGGGGTTTCGCTGGTGAGCTCGCCTAAATAATCACCCAGCGGGGGGTTCCAATCTCCCTCGCGGCTCACAAATATCACAGAATCTGTGTCGTGGTACAGACACCGGTCTTGCAACCTGTCTAACAGCTCGTACAGCTCTAAGCGTGCATAAGCGGTGGTGAAACAGGCTATAAAGATGTTTGTGTTACCAGAGACAGTGTAACGCTCTTTGGCGTGTTTCCAAGACACGCAGGCTGCCTCATCATCAATAAAGTCGCAAGATGAAATTTCATAGGCGGGAGAAAAGAGGTAGCCAAAGAGTTCTTCGGGGTCTCTAACAATGCTGGTGTTGGGCAAGTTGGTTCTCTGACCGAATTTACCCCACAAAGAATTTAGAAACAATTTTGCTATTTGGCGCTTTGCAGGGTTGGGTTTGATATGCTCTGGGTGTAAGGCTACACCTTCTTTTTGCAAGAAATTGGCCACGTATCTCTCTTGTTTTTCTTGGTCAGTACACCAGGCGGGATAGCCCGAGGCTTCCTGCTTCTGTCGGAGGTGCATTTTTATGTACTCTGAAAAAAGGGTGCTAGACTTCTCAGCAAAATGCCAGACTTCATAGAATTGAGCTACTCTGTACCCCTTGGTGATAGCTTTATTCAATTCTGGTGTGCACCACGTACCCAGGAGGGCTCTGTCTTCATCAGTGTGGTTGCACTTTTGCTGTCTTGTTTCCGCACAGAGGCGGCACAGCGTGAACATAAGTTTCCCATTCACCCTGGTAGGTAGCATGGGAAAAAAAAGATTTCGCGGTGGGTACAGTTTCACCCGGGCTATTCCAAAATAGCTCGACAGGGGTTGGAAATTGTCATGAATGATTTCAGGGTGTCCGGCTGGGTATTCCTTCATTTTGTTTATAAAGGGGTAAAGACTGGTAAAATCGTAATAGTGTATTTGTTCGCTGGGTTTAGTTTGGTAATATAGACAGATGGCATTAGTTCTCCCACCAAAAAGAGCATCCCTAGGCACCAGTGGAGAAGGCAATGGGGTTCTGTTTAAAAAATCTGCCAGCTTCCCATCCATTTCTAACAGAGCCCTCCACTCGTGCTCCCAAATGGTCCTAATGGTAAACCCCTCTCTCTTGAGATAATTGGTCTTGTGCAATGCCTGATAATTCAGGAACCCAAAGGTGGTCCCTGTCAACGGGTTCTGGTCTTTCTCATTGTAGCAAGTGACACAACCGTGGAAAAAGCATCCGTTAAATTCAAACGCCGTAGGTTCCCCATCAATGTTGGCATAGCCATCTAAAAAATAGGGGCCTACCTGAAATTCCCCACCCTGTAAAGCATGTCGAATTTCAATATTTTCTTTCTCCGAAATGTACATTAGCCACTGAATAGATGGGGTTGAAAACCTCTTTTTCTGTCTGTGATAGTTGTCCGGGGGAAGAAGCGCTATGGTCTGCGGTTCCAAAAACATAAACCTGTACATGGCCATGCAGACGGAGGCCAGCGTGATGTATTGGAAAGGATCTATGCAGCATACTACATTTTGGAGTTCACCATCTACTTTCACTCGGTCTACCCGCCGTGTCATTTTCATAATCTCATCCCTGTAGAGGCAGCAGGCCTCTTTCAAAATTTTTACGTCCTGCTGGCAATAATAGGCCAGCTCCTTTTGCATGTCAAAGGTCTTATCGCGGTTATTCTGATACCATTCTAAAAACTGTCCTTTCTCACCGGCCATCATATTTTCAATGCCATAATACTCCATCTTTGGGAGAGGCCCCACATAATTCTGGTTTTCTGCTGTGTTAAAAAAATGTGGGAAATAACCTTTGCATCCTTCAAACCCCATCGCTTGTGGAAGCCTGCTAAGTTTCATTGGCAAAAAGTTTAAAGAATCTATGAAACGGATGCCTAGCCTGGTCACTTCAATACACATGAGTTTACCACCCTGAGTGATTAGTTTCACGCCCATTTTTTCCTTCAATAACTGGCTGACAACAAAGTAACCATCATAGCCTTTGGCGTTGTGAGCTATGAAGGTGTAGTCCTTGAACTTTTTATCCATAAAAACCTTAATAAAATCAGACAGGCACTCTTCGCCCTTAAACTCCCAAGTTCTTTCTGTCTTTTTGGGCTTAGCTTTACAAGCCCTTTTTGGGGTTTTGCCTGTGGCTTTCTGTGATTTTTTTCCCCCTGTCTTTAGCTCCATTGCAAAAATGTAGTTGGGTACATGCATCCCTGTCTCTTGCACACATTCAAAATCATAAAAAATGTACCCCTCGCCTTCTTCAGGCTCTTTAATCTGACACATAAAGCACCAGTGTTTGTTTACATCTGTGATTTTCTCATAACACTGTTTGCACTGCCGCCCCTTGCACTCGTGCTTTTTGTCCACCTAAGATTTACACTCATCGCACAGAGTTTTAGTCAGACATTCAATCCGTTTTTCAGAGGCCAGGCCACGTGTCTTTCTAAGCACTCTTTGGAACGACAGAACAGCTTACAATTAGGGCACCTCTGTGTCCTGCCCACGTTTTCAGAGCAGTTGGGGCTCAGGCAAAGACGACATCGGAACGTACACGTGTGGCTATGGCTGTACAACGTCTGACAAAGATCGCAATAATTTCTCATGCCAAACACCTTTTTCACATCCAAAATGCCATAATAATGTTCACCATGTAGCAGAAGAAAACAGGTGTCAGGGTATCTGGGTGCGTCTTGTGTTTTAAATAAACTCCACCCCATTTTTTCCTTATGCATCACTATGTGAATGTTAACCTGTTCAAGGTCTTCAAACAAAGGTACCTGCTGGAGCATAACCTTTTGATATATAGACAGGCCTAATTTCCTATGCAGTTCTTTGGCACCATCTAGCAGCTCAACATCCCTGGCCCCTCTACGTTTTGTAGCAGCCAATAGACTGCCTGCAAAACACAGGTTAGTATCATAGGTATTCAAGTCAATTAAATACTTCCTCTTTTTAGTAATGATCTGGGAATAGGGGATAGAGCTTATAACTCTACAGCTTCCACCTCCCCAGCCTTTCACAACGACCACAAACAGCCGAAATGTCGTATCGAGCAATATTTCTCTCTGGCTTTGTAACAGGTTACTGAACCACTCTAAAAACAGCTCTGGGGTCAAATTGTTTAAATTAATAGCTCGTGAGTACAAACAGTTTGCCATGCTATCTGCCTGAATACGTAACTGTGCATAGTCATTGCCTGTGAATCTCTGTCGGAGTTCTGCTATAATTTCTTCCACCCCTCGGGTTATGGCTTCGTATGCCACGTGTAATGGCACACGCTCCAAATTCACAAAACGGAACTCCTCAGTGTACCTCGTGCCACGAAACCTGGCTACAGACCACTCTTGCCTTCTCACCCGCACCATATGTACATCCGGTAAAACATCCTCTGATGACTCAGAAGACCCTGGGGCGTTTGAGGGATCCTCTAAACTGTCTTCTACATCAGATTCATTATCCCAACCCTCAGACCCTCCAGGTCTTGGTGGTGGGGGAGACCTAGGTGATCTGGGAACATTTGAGAGGCCCTCTAGTGGGCTTCCTAAATTATAGTCACTATCTCCCGTCTCTCTGGCTCTGGGGGTTCTGGTGAAGGGTCAGAGACTGGAAGGAGGGAGGAGGGCTGTTTGAGGGGTTCTGGTGAAGGGTCAGGACTGGAAGGAGGAGGAGGTTTGAGGGATCCTAGGGGATCTCTCTTTTTTTTTTTTTCCTCAAACAGTGTTTAGCCTTCCCCACACTCCTCTTTAAACAGGCCCTTACTTTTCGCCCCATGAGCCACTTTCTGGTTTGCCATCTGTTCTTTCCCCCATGTTTACCATGACCCCCCATCTTATGAAACAGACCACGCCTGCTGCCCGAGTTACATAGACTGCCTCCTCTCTGAGTAAAATTTACCCTTTTGCTCTGGAAGTAATCATGATCTTTCAAGGCTCTCTGTACACTCTTTCTGAGATGTATACGCCTACCAGTACCACTACAAACCTCACTCTTTTTTTGACAATAATCATGATCTTTCAAAAAAGGAGAAAGACTCTCCTCTTTCTCTAAATTGTGTGAGTAATCAGTCCTGGGTTTCTTATTCAAGGGGACCAGATCACCTGTTTTGTGGGTATGAATCCTTGTCTTTTTACATGTGGCTTTCTCAGAGGTATGTGGCTTGTTTTCCTCTGAGGAATCATACCCTTCTGTTCTGTCCTGTTGGTCTTCTGATCCTTCAGTATTATATTCTGCAGGCTGAGCATTTCTGGGGTTTTTTGCTTGTGCTTTTAGAGGCCTCTGCCCAGACCCCCACTCTTCTTCGGGCGTGGTGCATGTGATCACTTAGGAAATATAAAATTTATACCTCAGCATTGAGAATTCCCTTTCCTCACACACTACAAATTTAAAATTTGCTTAACCCACCCACACCGCTTCCCCTCCCACAAGAAACACAAAGTTTCAGAAGCTGGTTTCAGAAAAATTACCTTTTACTACTGGATAAAAACATGACTGTATGTGCTTGTTCTGGTTTTCTGTTTTAGAAGAAGAGGTTCTGTTTGAAAACAAACAGCTGTTATAACAGTGTGATTATAGTAACACAATCACAAATAACCTAAAATAATTTTTACCTTGTTGTGGTAAAAATGCTTGGGGCTTCCCCAGCTGATAAACTCTCTGTAATATAAATGAAATGATACAATAAGTAAGTCCTCTGTATTAAAAATTAAATAATAGATTAAGGAAAATAGTTTATGTATAAAGTAAAATATAACTGTATTAAAATAGTCACCACTAAAAGACAACACCACCCCTTTAGTCTTAAAATATGTAGAGATCTGAACACACCGATCAGCTTTTATTTATTTGGATCTGGTTTATCTTTATGATACATACCCGCTACTCCATACCATACACATTCTATGATAATATATATATTTTTAAATTCAGTCTTTATTTCCATCAAAAACTTTTATAATATTTAGTGATTTCTTTTGTTAAACCTTCTTCTAAGAAGTGTTTTTCATTTCCTGTGACCTTGTCGGCGTTATCTTTACAGCTGGCCTTTTGGTAAAAGATAACTACTTTAGTCTTAAAACAGGGAGAGCTCTGAACACATTGGTCATTTTTTTTTTTTTTGCAGTCTGGTTTATCTTTATAACACACACCCCTGCACCACACCCCCACCATACAAAAAGCTGTGAGAATATATATTTTTAAATTCAGTCTTTATTTCCAACAACATTTTTACAATATTTACTAGTTTATTTTGTTACCCCTTCTCCTAAGAATTTTTTTTACATTAGCTGTAGAAAACTGTTGATGTGGTTTACAACCTCACAACCCCCCACCCTCCCACCAAGATCAGGAAAAGATATACCCCCCCATTTTAAACAGTTTTTGCTAAGCCCTTCTCTTAAGCAGGGTTTTATAATCTCTATTACCAATTAAGCATTCAATATGGGGTATGAGTGTTTTATCTTCCTCGGTGATCAAATCATGAAGGGCAGCATTAGGGTCTTCTGCAGAATACACAGTGTTTAGAAGCTCTCTAACCTGAATTAAATGTTTCACAGTAATTCTGAGAGTGTTCCTGGCATACCCAATGGTTATAACAGCATTGAAAATGCTATCAAGACATATTTCCTGACAAAGTTCCTGAATTCTTTCATTTATGTCTTCATTTAACCAAGTAAGACATTCATGGGCTTCTTGACCTCCCTGGTCAAATATGCACCCCCAGCAAAGGTCAAAAAGTCTCTTCCTCAAGCAGTATTTCATTATGCCATAAACAGAAACACGAACAAGAGACTTCATAAAGACTTTACGTTCACACGATGTAATAGCTTGTGTTGTTTGGATGTCTAGATGTCTTCTGAATTCTTCAGGCTCATCCAGTCTTTGTTCTCTGCAAAAGCATACACCTCCTTCTTGTGTACTGGTAAGTAGGTTTTCTGGAGTCATTAAAAAAGCTTCATCTAACTGCAAAGGAGTTCAAATAAAGGACTTGGTTAGTTAGCTGCTGTTTAATCAGTCCTTAGCTACTTCCAAACACACACGTGCCACGGAGTGAACCCACTCTGAAAACCCTCAAGTCCCCCACAAACATGCTCCAAGTCTCTTACCAGTCTCTCCTCTGCAATGACCTCTACTTCGCATGCAGGCTCTGGCACAAAGATACCATCTTCCAAATTTTCAATGTCTGCTTCGAGGGTCTGGGCCTCCTCCATTTGCCTGTTCATTCGATCTTCCTGAACAGGGTCAGGCATCTCAAAGAGTCTTTGGGCAAGGGGCCGTGTCTCCTCCTCAAAACTATTTCTACGGTAACGCTTTCTATAAAGCCATCTCGGGGTTGTAGTGAGTGGGCCTACAGGCATTGTGAAAGAATCCATATCCACCCCTGCTTGCCTTAGCACAGTCTCAGATAAACAGAGTGGTCATTTGGGAAAGCAGATAGACCTGGTGGGGTTGCCGCCCAAATCCCACCCCCCTCTACTTATTCCTATTGGTTCAGCATCGTTCTTGGGAGGTCTGAGGCCTCTGAAACCTCTGCCAATTGGTTGTGGGGTGTTGGGACAGGTTGTTAGAGGGGTCACACTTCCACCCTGCCACCCCATAGACCACACCTGTGCTCTGGTGGTGGGGGGGGGCTTGATCAGTCTGGGCCCTGATAGGCCATAACTACATTACGTGATCTAGGGCAGTTCTTGCAGCCTGAGGGGTTGGGGCTTGGTGGTCTGCATGGGCTGTCCTCCTGATGTCATGGACCATGTGGTGCTGGTGTCACACACTATGTGCCTGGGGGTTGGGGCAGGGTTGTTGAGGCCATATACCACATGACTGGAGGTGGGGATGGTGTTGCTGATATCACATACCATGTGACTGGTGGTGGGGGTGGAGTTGCTGTTGTCACACACCATGTGACTGGGGGCTGGGGGTGGGGTTGGTGATGTCACACACCATGTGACTGGAGTCAGTGGGTGGGGTTGGTGATGTCACACATCACATGACTGGGGTCGGGGCGGAGTTGCTGATGTCACATACCACGTGACTCAGGTCAGGGGGCAGGGGTGGTGATGTCATGCATCACGTGACTGGGGTCAGGGGGCAGAGCTGGTGATGTCACACACCATACACGGGGGGAAAGGGCGGGGCCAAGGGGGCAGGACCACCCTTGGGGTTCCGCCCACCTGTTACATTTGCATTGAAGAGCGGAGAGCCTATATACTACTTATTATATCTAAATTGGATATGTGAAAATTCAGGAACCTAGAACGAGATAGGCAAAGAGAGAGCTCAAGTTTCAGAGATGCCAGGCATTCTCAGCACAACCTTCACTGAATCGGGAATAGATGTCAGTGAAAATCAGGTAGTAAAAATAGGTATCTAAATTTAGACTTAGATGCCTAACATTAAGCAGTCAAGACTGTAAAATTTGATTTGAAATCTTGTCCTAGATGTGCAAAGTGTGGTGTGTGTGAGACCACCTGTGGATTCACGTAGTAAAGGAAGCACCACTAGCTAGTGGACATAACAACTGTGTAGATACATAGCCTGTGTAGATGCTCATATGCCACCTTTTTCCATACCTCCCTTGCCCAGCTTGCTGTAGCTGACAGAATTTAGCCAGCTGTTGGCAGCTGGTGTTAATCAAAATAGCTTTAAAAAATTATGTGGGAGGGAAAACCCTGCACAAAGTGGTCATGAAGCTTGGGGGAGTGTAAACATTTTTTACATCAATATAGCACATGTTCTTAGTCACATAGTGCAGTAGAAACATATAGCACTTAGAAATATAAGAATATAATTTAGTAACTATTTGGAGAACTCTTCTGAATACATCTCCTCTGTTTGCCATTCAGTAAAAAAAGCAATTTTTTCCCCCCCTCCTAACTAGTCTGAAATAAACTTAAAGGGCACACTTTCCACATAGAAATACTCTGAGCTCCAAAATCACTTACAATAGTGATTCACCCTATTTGTAGATTACTGCCACAGCTTTGTATGGCATTAAATGTTTTTTATCTGAAAAAATATTCCCTCTAAGTTTTAAAGGAATTAATCCAAATCCAGTCTATAACATTTTAGTAATTGGTGATGAGTGAAGCCTAGGAACCATATTCTTACTGCATTCTTTTCTTTTGCAATGTATTGTGGCTCCAAGGTTATCCAGATAGCATACTCTCTCCTGCAGTTGACATGATAATGATAAAAAAATTGTCTTTTGTCCTTTTTTTCTTGTGAATTATTTAATATTAATATATAATAATAGTTTCTCAAAATATCACATATTTGAAACCTCTTATTCCAGTATATTAGCTAAGTTAACTCCTGTATTAACATGCAGTTGTTTTACTTTATAGTAGAAGTGAGAAAGTATTTTGCCTTGTACCAAAAGCACAAATATAAAATACAGTAATGATACTCAGAAGCATTCTATGATTATCAAAATCTATTTCCATACTTTGGGATTGATTATCTAAATCTACTTCCAGAAATTTTGTCACTGATGTTAGTAGGAGTAGAGTTTGGGGGGCCATTGCAGATTGCTTTGCTTTGGAAAAATCCCATGTAAATAACTGTCAGATTTCTTTATAAGGACCAGTGCAAATATACACTGTATGTATGTGGTGTAGGTAAGTGTTTATAAATTAATCCTAGACCTAACTTTTACCATAAACTGCCATCTGTAGCTTTTAAAATTCTCTCCCCAATCTAGCATGCTTTGTCAAATGTTTTTTAAGCACACTGGGTTTAATACATGGAAATTTCCTTCCATGCTTGGTAAACTTCATTGTTTTTGCTGCTGCAAAAGATGTGAAATCTTTTTTCTTTTAAAAATATATCTTCTGTTGATATATGTGCAGGACTTCTGCAAACTTTTTAAAGAAGTCAAAGCCAATATTGATTTTAAAATTCTTGCTTGTAATAATTTTCTAGAAGATGCTAAAAGACTTATTACACATTACCTTGGAGGTCCATGAATGATGGTTGTTGTGCCCAAGACAAATCCAAACCATGCCAACATTCCTGGAAACATAGTCCCTACTTTTTTTTTTGGCATTTATTGATATAAAATGATATAAAGAAGTAGTATTTGTCTTACTTCAGTGTTTCTGAGAATCTCAGTATTGTGAATGAGTGAGAGCACATGTTAAAAATATGAAAATTATTGTAGCTTTAGCCAGAAGAGTTTAACTCTTCTCTGTTTTTATCTTCTTTCTTTCTTTTTTTTCCTTAAGAATTAAAAGCTTATGGACAACTAACTACAGCAGAAATATAATACATGCAGCATAAAATGAAATAAATATACAAAATTAAAAAAACCCAGCATAATAGTAATGAAATGGGTTCTGCTCTCACTTGTAATACTGTGACACACTAACTGTTTGGAAGTCAATAGGATTTTACTCTAGGGGGGCTGAATATAGTATTGTTTTTATTGGGTTCCTATTGGTATAGTTAGCAAATGAAAACAATATTTTTTCTTTGTTTCAACATTAAATTGAAATCTGTTTGAGTATTCAGTTAAATGAACCTGTTTATTTTGGCTTGAACATAACATTTTTTTTTTAAATTAAAAATTACTTGTTCCTTTCATTAGCAAAGGACTAGATTTACAAAACAGAGGAGGAGGAAGTACCAATTTTTGTGCTACAGCCTGATGAGTACTGGTTGGATCAGTGAGACAAAGGAATCGCCTGGGTTTCAGTCCTTGTGCTAGGGTTATGAGAACATGTGGATTTCAAACTTTCTTGAATTAATATTTCTGTATTTTATACAAAGACGAACAGTTTCAACAGGATGGGTTTAGAGCCAGAGCTTTATCCCAGAAAAACATACAGACATTCAGAAAGGTTAGGGGAAATTTAAATTGCATTAAAAAATAGTTGCCTGATCTAAAGCAAGTCAGAATGCGGGGGCTAGTGGGAAGGTTGAGGGGGTGGGAAGTAAGGGGGCAAGCAGGCTCCAGGGTGGGTCACAGGGTCCACAGCAGGATAGGGGGAAAGGTGGGGTCCATGGGTAGATTGGGAGGGGCAGGTGAGTCTATGGGGGGCTGTTAGGGACTGAAAGGGTTTGGCAGTATCAGGGGGGCTTGCAAGGTCCACAAGGGTGCTTGGGAAAATGGGGGCTCTCTCCCTCATCCCCCAAGGACAGGGGCTATTTTTATTCCTCTACTCCCAGACAAACAACCCCATGTCTCTCCCGCCCCTCTCCTCACCCTGACTTACTTCCTCAGCTCTGGCAAATGCTGATAAAACCAGCACTGGGAGCTGCTTGTCAGATGGGCGAGGGGTGGTGGTCCATGGTGGGGTATTCATTGGGGATGGGGGGGAGGAGAAAGGGGGCTAAAAACAGCCTGGTGCCAGGGAGGAGGTAGAAAAAGTTCAGGGCCAGCAGCTGGGCTTTCACAGCCCTGGAGCTGTATTGGGAACTGTACAGAAATTCAGTTAGATTGGTCTTACTAGACCTGGGCTAAGTTAGACTATCTCAGAGGTACACTTAACTTAGGTCAGGTTGACCATTTTTAAACCAGTCTAACTGTTCTAACTTCACACACAGATCTATCTAAGTAGTGTAAGGTCTGTGCCTGGGGAAACTATGTTAGATCAGGTGGCTGTTTTTAATGTTATCTAACTTCTCCCTAACCTCCCCAAATGTCTGTATGTAGCCTATAACTCAGCACAGAGGCCAGCTCTGAAACAGATGGAGAAGGAACTTGAATCATAACAGAATCTCGCATGTTTTGGTTGAATTTCCTACCAATCAGGCTATGTGGCATTGGCTATTCTCCCACTTAAGTTGCTGGGTTTGTAAATCTAGGTCAAAACATCACAGTTGTTTCACCACATACAATTTTTTTCTTACATTTTAAAAACTTTTTTTCAAACTATTTGGCAAATTAGGGTTAAATGGTGTTAACCCAAACTGAATTTCTGTAGACGTTTTCACTGAAAAAATAATCAGTCATAAAACAAATGTAAATGAGAGGAGGCAGGATGGCAGGTTATAGAAAAAAGCAGCATCTTTGAGATCAAAAGTTCTCATCTATAAAGCTATACCTTAGTTCAGTTCCATTGTTATATCAATTTTATTTGGCAAAATAACTGCATTAATTTACAGTAAGACAAAAGCATAGCTTCAGAAAGATTACTTTTAGTGTACAGTGAAAGGGACCCATCTTGATCATATCTTGGAGCTCATAATTTTATTCCCATAAATTGTTCCATTGAAGTGAAGAGAACTGATTTTTTGAGTAACAGTTATGTGTATGGGCAGGACTGGGCCATCAAGAAGTAATTTGTGAAGTATGAAGGATAGGGTGGATATTTCCTGAAGGTTGATGACTAGCTGAATTGAGGGTTTGCGCCAATCTAAAGTCTCTCAACTCCCATATATTAACTATCAGGAAATACCTGGCTAAGGGTGGAGTGGGTCATTACACTATTATGCTTTTTCAGGTATTAAAATATAAATGCGTTGTGTTTGAAGATTTTTATCTTCCTAGCAATTAAAGAA
This sequence comes from Crocodylus siamensis, assembly GCF_052110815.1. Classification (NCBI taxonomy): domain Eukaryota; kingdom Metazoa; phylum Chordata; order Crocodylia; family Crocodylidae; genus Crocodylus; species Crocodylus siamensis. The sequence continues at coordinate 193,775,228 of NC_143398.1, read as the reverse complement.
CAGGACCCAAATATTCTTTTATTTATTCCAATAGTCCCATTGACCTCAGTGGAATGAATTTGAAAACAAAACTTGTTTTGTCAAGGTTTTGTTAGGTTTACAATTGTAATTAAATTAGAGTATATTACCATATGCGTAGGATTTTCAAAAGCAAGTGAGTTAGGAACACATGTAACTTTCAGAAGCAGTTGTATTCCTAATTTACTTACCCAATTATCATATCACATTTACTTCAGTCAGTGGCTGCAAAACTTTCTAGAAGCACCTATCTAGAGGCATCTAGATTCTCTAGACACTTCCATTTCAGCTTGCAGAGATCCCTTGGAGCCTACTTTTATGTTCAGAAGCTATCCATATCAGCTATCTGGATTTCTAATAGTTGCCTAAACTCTGTTATGATCTAAAAGGGTGCATCTACATGTTGCTGTATGGTGATGTTGCTATGGCTCTGTGCTTTAAGTACTTCCTGTCAGGGAAAATTCCTGAAGTTGGTGCTGGCATTACAGAGAGTTGAAACAGTCCAACACAGACAGGCCCAGAGCATGTGCCCTCTGAGTGACCTGCCAGCTGTCAATCATGGGTGACCTACTTTTTGGTGCTGCGCAGGCTCAGTTATCTCTCAGCTTTCACTCTCACACATGCTCAGTTAGAATTGTTATGAGGTAATCGCTCTGGAACTTTCCCCTTGAACAGTTCTCTGATTGGCTTAAGGGAACTATAAAAGGTTCAGGACCCTCGCCCCCAGGGGGGAGAGAATTGGGAGAGGTGTGTGGGTGTTGGTTTTTCTGTTGGCGTACGTTGAGGAGAAGATCAGAGCTGGGAGCAGGAGCTGTTGTTGCAGGGACTGCTCCTCAGGAGGGCCTTTTAGGCCACTGGTCTTCTCTCCTTTATGGCTCTTAATTGAGTTGATTGAGTTCGTTTACAGACTGATACCTTCAGTTATTGGACTGTCTCGGCCTGGACTTTGACCTCGAGTTTGGATCATCCTCATACTTCGGCTACGACTTCATACTTACCTGTTTGGCTCCTGACTTCGGCTTCCATCTCGGACTTCAGCTTTGTCTTACGGACTGTCCTTTGGACTGGCATCACATTCCTGGTTTTCGGTTCCCGGTTCATCACACCTCATGTTACAGTTCTGTTTGTTTGCAACCCCATTTAATGAGCTGTTGACCAGCCCTGGGACTAGCCAGTGGGCAGCCGCACCTATCCCTGGGCTTGTACCAGGGGTAGAAAGCAAGGGCTTGCCGGTGAACCCCGTGGGCCAACAGATCCCTTTCGTTGTTTGTCTTGTTAATATACTGCAACTGAAGAAAGCACCTGGGCCTCCGCTACCAAGCATGAGTAAATAAATCATCTTTGTTCCAATCTATACGTGTGTCCCGTGCAGCTCGAACTCCACTGCCTAGATTCCCGCCTGTTCGTTCCAATTGCCACCACCCGGCCGCACCACCGTGACCAATACCATGAGCGTGGCTCGCCAGCTCCGGTACTTTGACACTTCCTTTAGGAAGTACTAAAGCATGGCACTGTATGGGTGGTTACTGCACTGTGCCCATACTTTGATTTCAGTGCTACATCATGTAGCGGTGTGGTGTGGCTGGGGAGTGCACCACTACAGAAACAGCTGGTTATCACATGTAGACACACAGGATTGATACATCGTTGTAGCATGCCATATGGAAGCCTGATTCTGTAACCCACTGAAGAGAGCATTACCTGACAGAGAGAGAGCTGTGTGTTCCAGCTGCATACTTAGTAGCACTTTCTGTGTGGGTCTGCTTGAGTAGGTAAAATACCTACTATTGAGAGAAGCTTACAGAATTTAGAAAGGTAAGATCTGTTAAGTCATCTACTTTAGCTTTCCTTGGTACCAACATTCAGTTTCTTCTGGAGAGTTGCTACTCTCCCAGGAGAAAACACAAGTGTCCAGGTGTTCAGGTTCCCAGAGTAGAAATGGCTGCTCCAGGAAAAAAAGTAACCTGAGAAGTACCAGGGTTAAATCATTCCCAGGAGAGTTTCTTTTGGGAGCACAAATGGTCTGTATATTCACTCAGAAGAGAACATAGTCCTCCATTAAACTAGGCACTAATGCCATCTTTTACCAGGAAAACTAAGGAAGCCTGCAAAGCATGCTGAGATGTGTACAAAGTTTCTCAGCTGCACAGTGTCAACACTGTAAGCTCTGAAGGGGTGCCCCTGTTATTCAATATTTGCAGGTTAGCCTAAGCTGTGTAGACTGAACCAAGAAGCAAGTGAATAGACCTTTTGATTCCAGAAATACAGCCACACTCCTGCAGTGGCTCAGGCCAGAAGTTAGGGGATGTTAGAGCTTGTTGAGTCCAGGGGAAGGGGGACTTTAAATCCATCTCCTTGGCCCGAATGGGACCCCAGCCCTGATCTGTCTGGGGTAGCGGCCCCTGCCACAGATTTGCCCCTGCTTGAGTACAGAGTGCGGGAGCATGGTCATTCCCCAGCCAGGGGCTCACAGGCCAAGGTGGGGAGGCCCTCCCTGGCTGCACAGGACAACAGCCCAGGTCTTCCTCAAGGGAGAGGGGAGCCCCTGCCAGGCTCTGCCCTCTGCTCAAGCAGAGTCGGGGGTATGGCCATGCCTAAGCCAGGGGCTCATAGGCTGAGGTAAGAAGGTAGGGGATTTAAACTCCCTCCCTGGCCCCAGATCCCAGCCAGGGTTTGCCAGGGAAGGGGGGCAGCCCCTGTCAGGCTTTTGCTCCCACTTCTCTACTTGCTGTGGGGGGGAAGGGGTCAGCCCTTGCTGGAGTTTTCTATTGTGACACAGAGGAGGGGGTGGAACCCCAGCTGGGTTCCCATGTGAGGAGGCTAGGTGGGGTTTAACCTCCCCTCCCTTATTCTGGACCCCAGCCATGGTCTGCCCTGGAGGGGAAGGCAGCCCGTGCCACATTTCTGCCACCCCCCCAAGGTTTCCTTCAAGCTGCACGCATGTGCAGCTGTGCGTGCTTTAAAATCATTCCATGCACAAACTTATTAATGCTGCGCACCCACCTGGACAGGTGCAGCATAAAAGTGACACTAGAAGAGACCAATGGTGGGGGAAGTGGGGCCAGCACAGGGCACGTACATGAGCTTACGGGGCATGTACCTGAGCTTATGGGCCACGTAGGCTCAGGCAGTGGCTCCTCCCTAAGGTCATGTGTCTCCTTTCCAGCCCCAACACTCCTCACTCCCAGGGGCATGGTGAGGTGGGGCTGGGGGCTGGCACGGGCTCCACTGGTGCTGGAAAACGGCTCCACTCTCTGGCCCTGATACCATGTGCCTCCTCACTCCTGGAGGTGAGGTGGGGGCTGGGGCTGGGGCCGGGAAACCTCTCTGCTCCCAGAGACAAGGCGGGAGCTGGGGCTGAGGCTGGGGGCTGACATGGGCTCTGCCAGCACTGGGAAACTGCTCCTCTCTTCAGCCCCAATGCCATGTGCCTCCTTGCTCCTGAAGGTGGGGCCTGGGGCTGGGAAACTGTTCCACTCCCAGAGGTGATGCTGGGGCTTGGGCTGGGGGCTGGCAAAGGCTTTGCCGACACTCGGGAAACTGCTCCACTCCCCAGCCCTGATGCCATGTGCCTCCTTGCTCCTGGAAGCGGGAACTGGGGGTGGCACTAGTTTTTGAGCCATTTAGCCATTTTTTAGCCATTTAGTGGTTTGTCTATATTGTCCCTGGTTTATGGATTTGAATTTAAAAGTATTAAACTTAAAAAGAAGTTGCAAATGGTGTTGTTTTTCTTAGAAGAATCCTAAACTATGTAATCTGGAGTTTGGGGGTGCTAGTTACAGCTGTTTCTAAGGCCATAGGCAGACAAGGTGCTTTGGGTGCTGTGGGGCAGACCAAAGTGGGGAGCACTGAAAGGGGGAGGCTCATGGACCGAAGCGGCATGCGCACGGACCGCCACTTCTTAGAAGCAACATTGCCACCTGCCCACTTCCACTTCCTGCTCAAGGGGCGAAGGGTGTAGCCTGTGCTGGGTTTTCTCTGATGGAGCAGGGGAGGGGGGTTTAAACCCCCTCCATCTCACTGTGGCAGCCAGCTGGAATATGCCAACACCCTTCACTCCTCTGTTCAAGCATGAAGCAGGGGAAAAGACAGAAGCTGCTCTGCCTCTGTTAGGAAGACCCCAGCTGGGGTTTAGAGCCAAGTTTCCTACTACCACCCCTTTCTCATCCTGCCAGAGCTGTGATAGTGCTCTGGCTAGGGAGCAGAGGGGTGGGGCCAACCCTACTCACTGGAGCAGACAGCACAGCCCAGAGCTGCAAAGCAACCTGGGATTCTGGGGGACTGTGAGTTAACTGGAACCAGGAAAGGGTTTGGGTCAGAAGTTCCATAAACTGGTTTAACCTAAATCAGTTAAGTCTGATACTATATCCAACCAGGATTATCTTAAACCAGTTGGGCATGTCCAGACAAGTGCGCACGTGCCTCTTGCAGCATTCCAAACCAGTTTGAGATGCTGCAGGAGGCACACTGTGAACAAAAAAGTGTTCCCTGAACTGGATATTTGCAGTGCGGGCTCAAAATTTGATACCAGGAGATCTAGGTATAAAAAAATACACCAGGGAAGCCAGTCCTCCACAGAAGCATTCTAGTTTCTGGCCAGAGCATCTCTATGTGCTTCTGCTGCCCCAGCACACAGGGCATTCACCCTTAGCATGCTGGAGCAAGCAGAAACACCCCAAGGATCAAGACCTAGATGCTGTCAGGGTTAAATAGGGACTGTGTAGGGCAGAGGATTATGGGGGGATATGCTTGTGTGGGGGGGCTTGTGGGGAGAGGTTGTGTGGGTTCTCCGCAGGGTGCACAGCTCCCCCCTGCAGCAGCAGGCTTGGGGCACTCAGGGCCTGCTGCTGTCAGCCCCCCCACCCCCACAGCGTGGCATGAAAAGCTAAAGCAAAGATAAAAACATATATAGAATTTAGAATTTATTATCAAGATAGAGACACTAGTAGTCTTCCAAACTGCTTTAACATTTATTGCTATTTAACATAGCAATAAAACATTGCCCGACTCATCTCTTTCTCTTTGTCTGTCTCTAGATTATATATAGTGGTCTCTTGTTCTAATTGTGGAAGAACAGGTATTTTAAAAAGTGGATTTGTGATGCTGCTTTGGCAACGCATCTGGCACAAGGGGTAGTGTCCCTAGATACTAATTGGCTGGGCCCCACAAGCTCCTGTCTATTTGTGTTACCCAAATGCCGTAAGTCCTAAGGCGCACCCAACTAACTAGTGGTCCCTACGGTGTGGGGCCAATGAATGAATAACAGAACAAAATGCTTGGGACAACTAAGGCAAAAATAGGATGGGAGTGTTTTGTTGGTCAAAGGGTCAAAACATGAAAATAAGTGCACCTGAAGGAAACCCTGAACAGAGCCCCCTGGGCCTCACTCATCAGTCCTCAAAGGCATCTGGTGAATGCTGCCCAAAGGTGCTGTTCCTGGAAATAAGCACAGATGAGTGACAGGAAAGTGGCTCCACAGTTCCTGGGTGTCTTCCTGCCCAGAGCCTCCTTTCTGGTCATGTACTTGGCCATGGCCAGGAGGAGGTTCACCAAAAGATGCCATGACTTGGTGAGACCATGGATGGGGTGGCCAAAAATGAAAAGGCGGGGGCCCAGAAGCTCCTGTCTATTTGTAACATTCAAATACCATGGGCCCTAAGGTCCGCTCGGCTAACTAGTAGCTCTTATTGAATGCTAATGAGTGAATGCTACAACAAAATACTTGGGACAACAAAGGCAAAAAACAGGACAGGAGTGACATGAGGGTCAAAATGTGAAAATGAGTGCATCTGAGGGGGACACTGAGCAGAGCCCCCCAGGCCAAAGCTACCAGTCCTCAAACAAATCCAAGGAGCTGATGGACACTGCCCACTGGTGCTCTGCCCAGAAATGTGCATGGAAAAGTGAGAGGAAAGTGGCCCCTCAGTCTCCAGGCACCTTCCCAGCCAGAGCCTCCTTCTTGGTCAAATATAGAGCCCACTTGGCCAGGGCCAGGAGGAGGTTGACCAGGAAGTCCTGGGACTTGGTGAGGCCACGGATGGGGTGACCCAAAACAAAAAGGTGGGGGGGCAAAATTCAACCAGAACCTCAAGAGGTTCTTCCTCTGCCTCAGAAGGGGCAGGAGACTGGGGTGTCCATGAAGCTCGGCACATAGTAAAAGGTAGTCCACTATATAAGTTGTTCCAGTGGTTAATCACTCCCAGTGCGCTCCCATGAAATGTGTTCTAGCTTTAGCTTTCATGCAGTGGATCTTGCTTTGTCTACTTTTTTTCTCTCTCTTTTTTTTTGCTAGATTGAGGAGCTTTCTGATGGTAGAAATCTCTTTCCTATTCAGGCACATTTAGTCTTTAAACAAGTCATACTGGCATTACCTGTTAGATAAGAATCTATGTTTATTTCTCCTTTTAATAATATGGCCCATTAAAAACAACTAGAAGAAATTAAAGTATATATGAATTTATTGCAGTTAAACTATGGTCCCTAATTACTAAGTGCAAACATAGACTCTGTGGTAAACGCATATTCTGTTTGCTCATTCTGACAACTTTATTTATTTTCATAATTTTTAAAAGCATTCCATTTTTTTCTTGGCCTGATTCTCTATTTTAATTAATTTAGCCTTAAAGGTAACTGCTTCATCTAGGGATTTTTTTTTCAATTCATCTGATCCAGAACAGATGCTGCTTTTTTGGCACTTGGCTCATTTAATTCACTGTTTATTTTCCACATCCCTAGCTGTTATTTCCCTTATTTTGGGTAAGTGACATCTGCTTTATGTCAAAGCCTAAATATGTTGAACTTTTTCATTCATGATGTCCTGCAAATTACACTTAAATACATTTTACACAAGTTATCTGATTTTTGGTTCTACTTCTGTTTTTTCTTGTAAACTGTAAATTATATTTCCCATGGGTTCTCTGTCTGCTACTTCTGTAATAGCATTTCTTCAGTTGCAATGCAGGAAACAACAGAAGCAGTTTTAGAGTATGAGTTGCTGATATTCTGCACATTACGTTTAATTTCTAGTTCTGGATTCCCAAATTATCTACTTATGCTACTATAAGTAGATTATATGGAAAATGTCTTATGAAGGGAAATCTTTTAGTAACATGGTGGAAAATCTAATCAAGGTTTGAGATTTGAGTGTTTATCCATGTCTCTAACACCAAAAGTGGTTAATGATTTGGGGTGTCAGGTTACCTACATCTTACAAGGACCTGATTTTTAATAATAGGGTGGAAGAATGTTCAGCATTCCAGAACCCCAAAGTTAAGGAGCCTAAAGTCAGTGATTAACATTTTGGGAAGACGGAAGTCCAGACAGGAGATATTGCTTAGGTATTAGCTACATTTAAAAATGCCTCCCTTTTGGATTTCCCACTTTTACACTGGACAGATCTTAATTTGAGCTCTCCAATCATTTCCCAGATTTGGACTGTTAACAGTATATGTGTAAGCACCTCACAGAGAGGTCCAGGAGATGAGGAAACAAATGGGATGGTAGAGGAAAGGGAAAACCATGCCGTGTGTATAGCAAAATGGCTTATTTCGTTATTTTTATACAACAAGTGAATTATTTTGCAATAATTATAGCTTAGAAAGTGGCCATATTGTTTTACTTAATTTGAAAGATCCTATAACCTTGGGCGTAACACCTTGAAACTACTAGTTTGCTGGTTTTTTATTGTTTTTGGTTCTTTAAATGCTGTTTTTCCCCCCTTCCGAGCACAACCCCTCTCTTACCAATAGTTGTGGAGGGTTTTTTTGGGGAGTGCAGGGACCAGCTGTTATATATGTAAATACCAAAGAACACTGCGGTATTATGTAAAATTAAATTGTTTAAAATTGAATCAGTGCAATTCAACTAAAATCCCATGAGACCGGAAAGACATTAATAAGGAACAATGTAGGATAAGGATAAGGATAAGATCTCATAACTATAAGCTTTTGCTGGATCATTGTAATAATACACCCACTTTCATAACAGTGCTCAATATCAACTATTTATGCCATGGAAGGGTGGGTATTATTATATAAACTATGTACAATGCCTCCCAACCTTTTTAATTAATATAAACATGTCAGTCCAATCCTGTTCCCACTAAAATGAATGAAGACATTTCAAAGGGAACAGGAACATGTTCTTTATAGTTAAACTAGCACGGATGGGAAAAATGTGACTGTAGTCATTATTTACTTGTTTCATTGTAAACAGCAGGGTAATGAATGAATGTCACTGTATTGCCATAGCATTTACTTGGGGAAGGACTGGCAAATATTCTGCCTTTTTAAAGATTTTCTTCTTTAATATGAGGAAGCTGAAACTGCGGTTTTTGAGGTGTAGCAGCAGATTAACTCAAAAGTCTACATTGATTTCTGAAGGCAAATCAAGTTGAAAAGCAATGTTCCGTATCCTAAAGATATGGAACGCTCTATGTGAAGTGGCTTGAGTCAAATCTGTCTCATGATCTCTGCTCATTTTGGCTGAGTACAGATGTTCAAAAAGCCCCTGATGAAAGTGCTTTAAAGTGCTACAAGTTAGAATGAAAGTAAACCCAACAAGTGTTTGCCATTCAGTGGCAGGGGCTTGAAGCCTGCCCATGCTGGCCAAGGCCAGCAGCCTAGGGGCAGTCCCTCATGCTGCCCAGGAGGCCATTGGAGTGGCCCTTTCCCAAGAGCTTCTCCCCCACCATCTGGCAACTGTTAGCAGACTGGGGGTGGGGGGCAGAAAGGAGGAGTAGGGAGCCCCTGTATCACATTGCTGGGTCAGGACTTGGGAGGGCCTGGGTGAATCTGCATGACAGGCATGGGCTCCCTTCCCACATCTCCAGTTCCCAGGGTGACCAAAAGCTGGGCTAGGCAGTCTCTTGCTACAGCTGCTGGCTGCAGCTGTTAAGAGACTGGGATGGAATGGGTGAGGGGGAGGGAGTCCTTCTGCCATGAAGTCCCACCCTGATTGCTGGGTTGGGGCTTGGGAGGGGGGGGAAGGCTGGATCTGCACAACAAGGGGGTTCCCTCCTCCACCCCCAGTTCTTAGAGCAGCCAAAAGCCAGCCTGGGCAGTCTCATGCTGCAGCTTGTGGATGCAGTTGTCAAGAGGCTCAGGTGGTGGGTGTGGGGGAAAGGAGCCCCCCCCACTATGGGGACCTGGCCTGCTCCACCCTAGTCCTAGCCCAGAAATCAGGGGAGCCTCACACAGCGTGGGGGATCCCTCCCTTCAACCCTTCCCCCCCTCAGTCTCTTGACAGCTGCACCCAGCTGCCCAGCCTGGCTTTTGGCCGTGCTGAGAAGTAGGGGTGGGATGAGGGATCCTCCTGCCCAGGCTGCAGTGAACCCTGGGGATGGGGCTGGGGCTGGGGCTGGGGCTGGGCCAGTGGCAGGGAGAGAGAGACCTTTTCCCCTATGGCGCCCTTGGCCAGGCAATGGTGCACCACAGGACTTGGGCTGATGTGGGGCAACAGAATTCAGACCCCTTTTCCCCTGGCCCTGGGGTGTGCTGCTGCTGTCAGGAGGGGATTGTAGAGGAAAGGGGCCTAGGCTTTGTGTTTCTGAAACAGTCCCAGCCTTGAAGTGTGTCAGCCTTGAAGTGTGTCATTCTTTCATGTCATTTCAATTCTAGAAGGGGTTTGGGTCTGGAAAAGGGAACATGAGAGTGGCAATGTTCCATTTATAGTTCTAGTGGTTTTTCTTATCACATCGGGTTAGTTATGTAAAAAGATGATGTACTTTTTGTCGGGGAACAGTGGCCCCAAGGTCACGGTGGGCCGAGGGTGGTATTGGATTGGAACAGGCGGGATTCGCGGCGAGGAGTCTGAGCGGTACGCAGACTCGTGCGGGTTCAATTAAAGTGGGTTTTATTTACTTACGCTTCTGGAGCGTAGGCTGAGATGCTTGCTTCAGTTACGATTACATCGAATTGAACGAACAACAAAGGAGACTGTTGGCCCACAGGGTTCCCAAGTGAGCCCTTGCTTTTTACCCAGTGAAGAACGATGCCGAGATCAGTGCCGGATATGATAAGATGAAGCTGTAGTCGAAGTGTGTTGGAGGGACAGGTACCCATAAATCATCTTCATGGCCAGATTTGCGGCCTGATGATATACGATATGGGCCCATAAGTCGTCTGGGTCACCGGCTGGATGGACTCCGCTGTGCCATGGGCAGCTCTGAAGCAACTCAGACTCAAACTCGCCTCCCGTGTATCCTGTTCATGATGCCATGTCGGGGAACAGGATCAACGGACACCATTATCCTGTTTGTGACGCCATGTCAGGGAACAGGATCAATGGACGCCATTATCCCGTTCGTGACGCCAGTCCAAAGTGGACGAAATGGGTGGTCATTAAGATGCCGAAGTCGATGTGGAGGTCGGAGTTACGATGTCGTAGCCAGTGGTCAAGATGCGGGATCGTGGTCGAAGTTGAAGCCAGAAATTAGTTCATTAGCCAGAGATCAATACGGAATAATCAGATCAAGACAAATCGAATAAATCACAAAATCGTAGCTGTGAGGAGACCAGTGGGCCCAAAGCCCTCCTGAGGAGCAGTCTCTGCAGCCGCAGCCTCTGCTCTCAGGATCGGGTCGATCTCTCCCTGTGAGACAGTCTCTGCTAAGGCAGTATCTGTTGAACAGGTCGAGCGTGGTCTCCCCTCCTGAGGAGTGTCAGAGCAAAGTTTTGATTAAATGCTGCCAACACAGAAGATTGAGACTGACATGCATATTGGACTTTGTGAGTGGAAAGTTCCAAGGCTCACCCAGCCCTTGCCCCCTGGGTGACCTGCGGACCTGTCAACCATTGTTGACCTACTTTCCCCACAGATGCATGCTCAGATTGTGTCAGCTTCTGACTGAACCTGACATGAGGTAATCTGACTAGAAATTTCTCTGCGGAGAGCGTTCTGATTGGCCACTAAATTCAGATAAAAGTTCAGTGAGCCCCTCCCTCGGGGGGAGATCACGTTAGCTGGAGACAGAGGCTGGTGCTCCAGGGACTGTCTCTCAGTCAGGCTCTTAGGCCTATTGATCTCCTCCCTCGATTTGGCACTCTATGTCTCTCAAGACAAATCTTCCCTGTCAGAACCAAAAACTCTCTCTCACTCTCTCTTTCACTAAAAAAACCCCTTGGGAGGGGCCTCCAAGTCTTTTATGACAACTGGGTAGCCAATCAGGTTGTCTTCTCTAAAGAAATTTCTAGTCCGATTACATCATGCAGTCTGTAGACTGAGCATGCGTCTGGTCAGATTTACTTCATCTGCTGAACAGAACTGAGCATGTGCGTTGTTACAAAACTAGGTCAGTTGTGACTGACAAGCCAAGGGTCGGACAGGGGGCACATGCTGGGTACACTGTGGAATTTTCCATAGGCCTTGCCTGCTTTTCTGCACATGATCAAACTTAACTCTTGTGTTACCAGCATACGTTTAAAATTTGGTCCGGACACTTTTAATTAGTCTGCAAATTTAACTTGGGATCCAGAAATCAGACTGCGTATTTTCTAACTTGAAGACTATCTTTAATAATGAAGATTGTGCAATTGAAACTTCATAATTGTGTTTACAATATTTAAGCCAATGAAGAATGAATGATTGGAAAAGGGCAAATGTAGTGTCCCTATTTGAATAGGGGAAAAAGGAGGATCTAGGGCTGACAGATGTGTCAGCCTCACCACAGTTCCTGAAAAATTCATGGAGCAGATCCTCAAGGAATCCATTTCTAAGCACTTGGAGGAGAAAATGGAGATTAGGAATAGTCAGCATGGATTCACCAAGGGCAAGTCATGCTTGACCAACCTGATTGCCTTCTATGATGAGATGACTGACTCTGTGGATGTGGGGAGACCAGTGGATATGATATATCTTGATTTTAGCATGGCTTTTGATACGGTCTCCCAAAGCAGTCTCGCAGGCAAGCTAAGAAAGTACAGATTGAAAGAATAGACTGTAAGGTGGATGGAAAACTGGCTGAAGCATCAGGCTCATAGAGTAGTAATCAATGGCTCAATGTCTAGCTGGCAGCCAGTATCAAGTGGAGTACCCCAGGGGTTGGTCCTGGGGCCAGTTTTGTTCAGTTTCTTCATCAACAACCTGGAAGATGGCATAGAGTGCACCCTCAGCAAGTCTGCAGATGACATTAAGCTGAGGAGAGTAGTAGATATGCTGGAGGGTAGGGCAAGTATTCAGAGAGATCTAGACAAATTGGAAGATTGGGCCAAAATAAATCACATTAGGTTCAACAAGGACAAGTGCAAAGTCCTGCGCTTAGGACAAAATAATCCCATGCACCAGTACAGGCTGGGGGCTGACTGGCTGGGCAGCTCTGCAGAAAAGGACTTGGAGGTTATAGTGGACAATAACCTGAATATTAGCCAGCAATGTGCCCTTGTTGCCAAGAAGGCTAACAGCATACTGGGCTTCATTGGTAGGAGTGTTGCCAGTAGGGTAAGGGAAGTGATTATTCCCCTCTATTCACCCCTAGTGAGACCATATCTGGAGTACTGTGTTTAGTTTTAAGCTCCCACTACAGGAATGATGTGGACAAATTCTAGACAGTCCAGTGGAGGGCAATGAAAATGGCTAAGGGGCTGAGGCACATGAATTATGAGGAGAGGCTGAGGGAACTGAGCTGATTTAATTTAGAAAAGAGAAGAGTGAGAGGGAATTTAATAGCAGCCTTCAATTAGACTGCTTATTCAGTGGTGGCAAATGACAGAACAAGGGGCAGTGGTTTCAAGTTGCAACAAAAGAAGTTTAGGTTAGTTATTATGAAGAATTTTCTCACCAGCAGGATAGTAAAACACTGGAACAGGTTACTCAGAGAGGTTGTGGAGTCTCTATTCTTGGAGGTTTTTAAGACCTGGCTAGAACAAGCTTTGGCTGGGATGATGGGGATGGTCCTGCCTTGAGCAGGGGGCTGGACTAGATGAACTCCTGAAGTCTCTTCCAATCCTAATTTTCTATGATTCTATGATACTCCCATAGTTGTATTCACTGCAGTATTAATCAAGGTAAAAAGAGTAAAACATTGTTTTTTCTGCTGAAGTTGCAATGGATTCAGATGACATGACCTCACAGGCAGAAAGCTTCTCCTTCCCCTTAACTGGTTGTCTATCCAGAGTCCATCTTATTCCAAATCAAACCACTTCTCTTTCCTCTTGGTTTTAATTTGTGTATTATTAAAATTAAGAGACTTCTGTTTAAGATATTATGAATATCAAACAAGTTAAAGATTACATGTTTTCAGGCCCTTAAATTAATGGAACGTGCAATAACAGCTTAATGATCTATTACTAAGACATTCAAATTGCATGCATTTTTGGATGTTTTTTGCTTTGTTCAAAGTGTGTGACTTCCTATTTGATATACATACAGTTTATAACTTTCATTAATGTTGTCATAATGGCTTATTTTTCATGTGTTGGACAAATGTTCTTTTCTTTCTTTGTTAGTCGTGTCATTTTCTGGTACTTTTCCTTTTGCATTCTCATCAGTTTTCTTATCTTTTTCCACATTTGTTTCCTTGCAATTTTGTGTTGTTCAGTGCATTACACCCCTCCTGGTTCCTTGACTGCTTAAGTTCATTCCTCCTTTTCTTTTTCTTTTACGCAAAGCTTTTGTTTTGTCTGTGATTTATCTTCCCTTGTGCCAGTTGCCTTCCTGCAATATCAGTGATGTAATGTTTTTTCTAGTGGTAGTGATCATTTGTTTTATTTATTCTAGTGTATGTTTTTATCTGGAATTTCTACAATGTAATATGGTGATTCTTTTTATTTCACCATTTCAACTCTTTGTTCTTGCCTCCGGAATTAATTTTTTTGACAAGTTTAGCTATGCCTGATTCTGCACGTACAAGTCTTCAATATACTGTATAAGTCCACCATAAATTTCCCCACCTATGATTTCTCTAGCAAACAGATTTAGCCCCTGCTCCCTTAATATGTTTCTATTTAACTTTAACCTTCTTTAACCCACACTTGGAAAGGGAAACAGCTGCTTAGACTAGAAATATATTTTCCCTAACTAAAAAACCCCCCAACACTTTAAAACTGTGGTAGTGTTGGAGTGATGTTATAGCTGTGATGGTCCAGAAGATAAGCAAAGATTTTTTGGAGTGATATCTTTTAGTAGACCAACTACATATCTGGGTGAGACTTAGAGGGTACCTACATATGTGCCAAATGCTTGCTCTGATGCATTCTAATTAGAATACATCAGAGCAGGCTTGATTAATTGAGCTTTCCATAGCGTTCTAATTAGAATGCTCCAGCAGCTTCAGCATCATGTATGTCCAGCATCCCCACATTTCAAAATGGCAGCAGGGACACTTTAACTGAAGCTCATTGAACAAGCTTTAGTTAAAGTGCCCCCTCTGCCATTCTGAGTTGTGGGATGCTGAGTACACAAGATGCTGTGGGTGTTTTAATTATAGTGGCTTCCAAGAGCTGCTCTAATAATAACAACCTGCCCCCACCCAAGAGCACATTTAAAGACACCTAAATAGACTTTAAGATTGCCCAATTTAAGTGCAGTGTTTTTACTGAATCCAGCATTAAGAGCTAAGGGATAAGTACATCTTTTCTGTAAATACTGTGCTATAGACAGAACTACACCATGAATACATTTATCACCAAAAGAAACTCTTCCATGGGCCTTACTGTTATTTAATACTTAAGTATTTTGGCAGGGTTTGGGCTGTTTTTAAGTATGTTTTGCTATTTCTTCCAAAATATGCCAAAGAAAGAGTTTCCCTTTTGGTCATAATGGGTGCATCTACACATGAAATTAATGTGACACAATAAACTCCAGAGCAGTTTGTGTTGGAGTAAACTGCTCCCAGGATCAGGTCTACATGTGTGCCCAGGACAGCAGCAATTTGAGCCAGGGTGGAGAAGACCCCTGGCTGGCCAGACTTCCTGGGTGCAATTTATGTCCATGGTCACTGTCTACATGTGCATTTCAGTGCACTAAATGACTCTGCCATGACTTGTGGCAATGTTCATTCATTTACTGCACCCTAATACCAGCACAGTGTGAGAGAGTGACACTTTATTAATTAGTCTACTTTATAGTAAGGCACACCTGTAGATGCATCCAGTGCATGGAGCAATAACATAGTGGATTGCATTATTTGATGTGTTACTTGCAAGTCAAGAATAGTGATTCTTCTGCTCTAGTACTGTCTCCAGTTGTGGGTCCCATTCTTCAAAAAAGATATGGGCAGACGGGAAAGATTCCAGCACAGAGTGACAAAAATAATTAGGGACCTGGAAATCATGACTTCTAAGGAAGGCTGAAAAATTAGGGTATTCAATCTGAAGGGGATAAGTCTGAGGGGGTATCTGATAACAGTTTTAAAAACCTGAAGGGTGATCGCAGAGAGAATGGAGATGGTCTTTTCTCTGTCACTACAGGTCACGGGAGTAGGAGCAATGGCCTCAAATTTCAGCAAGGGAAATTTTAGGTATTTGAATAAGAGGAACTTCCTGACTATGAGGGTAGTCAAGCATTGGAACAGGTTACCTAGAAAACTTATGGAATCTTCATTCCTGGAAATTTTCAAGAGCAGGTTAGAAAGGCACTTGGTTCTGAAGGTTTATTTGGAGATGATCCTGGCTTGAGCAGGGGGTTGGACTAGATGAGATAGTGAGATCCATTCTAGCCTTACTTTCCTATCATCCTACAAACTAAAACATTTAGGCAATTGTACTGCTAGAGAAAAGTAGGCCAAATACAAAGCTATTTTCATGCATGTCTAATTTTTTCAACATTTTCAGTCTATCTCTGCAAAAAAGTAGAAAAAAAGTAATGGGAAAATTTAATTTTTGCTAAATCAGGGGTTTCAAACCTGTTCTTGGCCCTGGGCCAAATCCAGATAACAGCGATACCTCATGGGCTGGATCCATGGAGCCACATTTGGAAGGAGGCATGGTTTCAGGGGTTTATTCAGGCAGCACAAAGCCTAGGGCTTGCAGCAGTATACAGTGTACTCATACTCTGTCCAGTCAGTGGAACAGGGCTGGAGCATGCGGTGGCACAGAGCTCTGGGTGGATGGCAGCACAGAGATGTGTAGCAGCATGGAACTCCTCTAGCCAGGTAGTGGCATGGAACCAGGGGCACACAGCATTGTGGAGCTCTGGCCGGGCACCTGCAGATGTGCCACCTCACAAAGCCATGTTTGGCTGGCAGTATGGAGCAGGAGCCAGGGTCATGCAGCAGCATGGACACAGATTTGACTATCGGTAGCAGCCCCCCAGCTCTGCACTGCTGCCTGAACATGCCTGTGAGCTGTACACCCTTGGCTCTGCACTGCTGCATGCCCCTGGCACTGAGGACTGGCCAAACTTCTAAACTGCCATCTCAATGCGACTCCATGCAGCTGCCTTGTGACAGAGTTCTGGCTGGTCTGCAGTGTCAGGGGCATGAAGTAATGCAGAGCTGAGAGCGTGCACTTCTGGGCCAGATACAATGGTTCTGCAGGCAGGATTTGGTCGGTGGGCCGTATGTTTGACAACCCCCAAGCTAAACATTTTGCAAATATTTTACTTTTTTTTTTTTGACCACCTCTAGTCCTAGATAGGTAAATACTTACCAAAACAAAGGGAGAAAAATTCCAATTTTCTCTCTAGCCATAGACTTAACATATATTATTGTCACAGAGACATAGTCCTGCTTTTTATGGAATTAAATCACCCTTTGAATCTGTCTGTGTAAAGACTCCTGAATTGGACCCAGAATGATTAAAAATAGCTTTATTTTGGACTATCAATCAGATTCCGGTCCTTCTTCACCATAATGATAGGTTCTGGCTGTTTCACAAATGAATGACTTGTCTCACAGTGCACTCATCCATTAGAAAAAAATATGCAGATATACCTAGCTATTAGATTGCCTGAGGAACAGTCTATGTTTTGTTTTCAAAGAAAAGCCATTTTTTTCTTTTTTTTCTCTTAGTACATTCCTTTCTGTGCATTCTTCATATTTTTAAAGAAGGAATGAAATATTTTGTTAGTATGGGAAGTGGAATACAACACATTTCTGCAATAGCTGCAGTATTCTTAATGCATCACTTTCCTTTTCTTCCATCATTGTGCTTTTGGAGTAGGTTGTATTACTATATATTGGCCAAACCAGGAATAAAGTGGAGAGAAAAAGGGATAAGACAAAAAAAAATCCCTTCCTACTGAGGGATAAGACAAAAAAAATCCTGTTATGAATAAATATGTCCTTGTGGGCAAATACTGATTGATAGTTAACTATCACAGTGCATTTGCTCCAAACCAAACTACAATACTGTACTTTGTGGCACAGTTTTCTCTGGCTTTCACTTTGGACATGTATATTTTAAAAGTGGCATTGTTACTGATTTCATTGTACCATATTTACTCAAAAAAAAGACAAGATTTTAATTTCCCCCTCCACCACACCGCTGCCACTTACCTTTCCACCACAGTTCAGGCTCTGGCTGGGGCCCCACTCCAGCCCAGACAGGGAGCACAGAACACATGCATGGCCAATCGGGAGCTGGAGGCAGCAGCAAAAGCAGCAGCTCTGGCTCCAGCTCTGGGGCTGGGACTGGAGCCATGCATGCTGCAACAGCTGGTGCGTGGCCTGGCTGGAGCCTATCTGCTCCCTGCCCAGCCAGAGTGAGGCCCCTGCAGGAGCTGTTAAGTGATAGCAAATGGGGAGGAGGCTCGGGGGGCAGGCACAGGAGGGTAGGGAGGAGGTGAGAGAGGGGGCAAGTGGTGGTGGGAGGGGACAGGTACACCATGGGAAGAATTAGACATCTGGGAGAGAAGGCGGGCAGGAATGGTAGAGGGGGCAAGAAGCAGGGGAACAAGGCAAGCATGATGCGCATATGCACCAGGAGGAGGCAGGCACAAGGGAGGGCAAGTGGCGGGGGGGGACAGGTGGCAAGAGGCAAGAGTCTGGGTACTTGATGCTTGCCCCTGGTTGACACTTGCCCCACTGCAGCAAGAGGGAGGGGGGTGAAATTAAAATGACCCTTCAAAATTATATTGTACACATGGAAAATAAGTTTTCCATGTCTAGAATCTAATTATTTGGGAAGGTGGGAGTCACCTTAAATTCAGAAGCATTGTTATATTGGCTACACTCCAACCACGTGAGGAGTTCCACCAGGCCTCTGTAATCCCTACTAGGCCATAATGCCCACTGGAGAGCAGGAAGGCTAGCTCTTCCTTCTTCCCCATACTTTTGGCATTCGTGTACAGGCACCTGAGTCCTCCTACTGAGACTCCTGATTTCCTGCCATGCTGAAGGAGAGCTATTCCCTATGCTCCCACAAGAGTGGCTCTCCTAGTGTCCGTATCTACAGAGCTTTCAAGCATCCATGACACAAGTTTTGCCTGTCAGCACCCAGAGGTGCAGGGCCCCAGAACCCCTGCACCTATCTTCTTGACAGCTGGCAGGCTTCATGGCCTCAGCAGGGGCTAGCAGGCCTGCAGCTTTCACCCTGCTGCGACTTAACACGAACAGTGTCACCTATGTCACAAACTTTGCTTGTCTGCAGCTTGAGGTGCAGTTTCCCCAAACCCCTGCACCTATCTCCTTGGAACTTAGCAGACTTTGTGACCTCAGCAGAGCTAGTACGCCTGCAGTTTTGACCCCACTGTGGCTTAACATATACACGTGACATGAGTTTTGCTCTCAAGATTTTGGGGTGCAGTTTCTCTTAACCCCCTGCACCTGTCTGCTTGAAACTTCACACTCATCATGACCTCAGAAGAGGTTACCATTTTTGCAAGTTTAATTCAAATCTGGCCAGGAACGACAAAGTTATAGGCTGTTTCAACCTTCCCCATTAAAGCCTATGCGTGAAACAGTGAAACGTTTCGACTTGCCTCGTTTTGTTTCAATGCTGTTTCAACCATATCTGTTCTGTTTTGATTTTGCTGTTTTGACCTTGAAACAGCATTGAAACAAAACTGGTGGTGAAATTTCGCACAGCCCTACTAACCCTGCCTGCCTCCTGCTAGCTGCCTGCCACTGAGCAGCAGGCCAAGGGCCATCATGGTGGCTAGCAGGAGCTTGGGGCACTGATTGTCATTACCAGGAGCTGGTGCTGGAGCATCCATGGTGCAAGGAGGCAGAGGCAGCAAGGATAGAGTTACTGCTGCTGGCTCCTGGACAGGGAAGTGGCTGACCAGGGAGCAGAGTGCAGGGCTGGCTTTTCAAGATCGCTGCTTGCTGCTGGCAGGTACAGCCAAGCCTCAAGCTCCCCTTGGTGGTGGCAGGGGCCCATTGCAGGGCCACAGGAAGTGGATCCATTTTGTTGCTAAGAGCAGCGAATCTGCTGCCACATCTGCACATGTGTAAATCCCCTGCCTGGGATAATTTCTCACACGTTGTTTACTTGCAAGTAATCTGAGCTTGGATCAAATGCATGTGTAGACACACCCAGACTGGCCAAGCACAGAAGCAAGCAAAGGTTGAGGAATATACATATCTGAACAGTCATGGGCTTGGGCATCTTTTGCCCCTGAAAATGCGCACACACGTTTTCAGTATAGATGATCAGTTTGTATGGGCATAAAGGTGAAGCCATATCAGTAGAGACAAGTTCCCAGGAGTACCACTTTTTCCAAAATCTCATTGTAACAAAGGGGTATAATATGTGTCATTTTTAGGTAGGATAAAAACTGTAGGCTTTTGCCACATACAGTTTTAAAACGTGTCTAACCTGTTTTTTGGACAATTTCCAGCTCAGGTAATTCTGGTGCCTACTTAAATTCCCCTAGCAGCATCAGTTAGATATAATATTCATTCTTGGTCCCAAACTATTGTGTAATATTTCTGGATTCCATCCCAGAAGTGTCTGCAATTCAGTTGTCAGTGAAATGAATCCAGCATTTTTTGGACGATAGTGTATAAATTATACCTCTCTTAGCACTCATGTGTAATTCCCATTTGTGTAAATTGGCATTATACATTTTTTTAAAAAGCTTAATGTTCTTAAGCAGCTGTTAAAGAATAATATTGGAGTAACTGAGTGTTGGGCGGACTCCATTAAAAATGGTTGCTGACAGTATCTCAATATTTATTTTCACTCTAATATTTGCAGTGTTCCCAATATTTGAATAGTAAGTATGACTGACTATTGCAGGTGATGAAAGTCTAATTTTAGTTGGATTTCATGTCACTGAATTGAAATGATCTTATAATTCAAGTGTCTGTTTTTGATTTAGCATCATGCCTGAAAATCCTGCTCTACATAGAATTCTATTAGATAGATGTCGTGTACCTCATAGAAGGCAGAAGGATTAACTGTTAGGCTATAGCTAGGAACAAACATTGCACTTACCCTCGAACCAGTTGTGCCTGTGTTTGTCCTGGAACAGAAAAATCTCAGGATCAGCAGAATGCACTGCTGCTTTTCTGTCATTGATCCAATGATGCAAAACCAGGAAAACTGTTCAAGTGTTCCTTGTGATGTCCCAGGGTAAACTGTTAGCACTTATCCTGCAAACTGTTTTTAAGGGTTGTCCCAGAGCAACAAACATTGATGTCTGAATGATTGTACTTTGCCTTGGGAGAAAATGGGGCATCTGTAGTCTATAAGGTGTAAATCTACCTTTTCCTTCTCCCTCACTTCAGACTAACACAGCTAACTACTGCTCTCTGCGCATATCTAAGAGTGGGTCTTGAGTTATATGTATTGACTGTATCTAGCAAAAAGCTAAGAGATGATTTCATCACAATCTGCAATATATATAAGAAAGACATTTCTGATAGCAATCATGCCTTTAATATAGCAAAAGGCATAACAAAGTAATCCTTTCTGGTTGTAACATTTTGAATGTATCTATCATCTCTCTTGAGTACTCTTTTTTTAGCCATGTATATCTTAGAAAGCTGCAATAAGTATTAGCTTGATTCTCCACCATGCTGAAAACATGCACCCTTCCTGTGGTCCCAGTGGGAAATGTGGGTGCTTATTACATCTAGAAGGCAACCCATATTCATGCATACACAGAGACTTTAAATAATGGCTTCAGGGATTTGGCAGGGTATGTCAAGGTTTACATAAAAGCAATATTCATGGCCAAGATAATAAAATGAGATCAGCAGACAGAGATGTTGGAGAGACTGACTGAAATACAGAATTAAATTTCCTAAAGGGAGCCTATAAAAGGGAGCTATTGAGCTTGGTGGAAGTGATAAAAGGAAGACTTGTTGACTATATCCCAACTGCCAAGCAAAGCTGTTTTTACTGTATGCAGCAGAGCTATTTGGCTGTGGTCTTAAACCCAGGGCCTTAGCCTGCTCAGCACAGCAGCTCACCTGCAGACTGTCTGGCCATCCAGCGGTAGGGAGTGGGCATGAGCCTAGGCCCAGATGGAGGGTTCTAGCCCCAAAGTCAGCTGGCCTCTTATCCCTTCCTATATTGCCTAGACACTTCTCTCTCTGTATCAAGGGTTTATAAGGTGCAACTTTGTACCTAGGCTGTGTTGTGATGCTACTGACTGGGCACGTGTACAGTATGCATTAATGTGCCTTTTCTAATGCACATTAAATTTAGTACCTCCAATGTGAAGTACTAAACTAATGGGCATTAGACTGTGCTAACACACGGTAATACATTTACATCTTTTTTTAGTGATGTTTGATGCGCAGTAGACTATTTTACTGTGCATTAGCATAATGTCACTTTTTATGTGATGCTTTAATGAACAGTAAAATGGTTTACCCTGCATTAAAGCACACACATAGACATACCCACTGTGATGGATTCTCTGGATATCTAACCTGACTAGCCCCCTGACCTCGTGTTCTGCCTAACCCTCTGGATACTTGACCTGGCCCTGGCCTGACCTCCTGGATAGCTTCCTCAGCTAGCTCTCTGATCTCACGTTCCACTTGACTCTCAAGCTTGGTTTCCCAGACAGATCTCCTGGCTTCTCCCTACCCCAAGATGACCCCCAGACCTGGTGGTCTATGGCTTGGCATGACAAGATGTGTCAAACTCAGTACTTCTTGTGTACCAGATCTGGATGCAGCTGCAGGAATGGGAAAGAGGGGAGCAACAGTGGGGTGAACAGTGGAGTGGCATAGGCATTAACACAGCTGTCTGCTTATCCCCTCCTACTGACATGTGTCCCCAATGGGGCTCCATATACTGGATTTCAGCAGAGAGCCCTTCTACTCACCCATCCCGTAAATTCATGGAGTAGATCTGGTCCATGGGTCATATATGTCACATCCCTCATGTACAGTTAATGCTTGTTTGCTATCTTTTGGTAAAATCCTAAGGGGGGCGGGGGAGAGAGAGGCAAATTCAATACTATGCTTCTCCCCAGCTACAATATAGTAAGAAATACCTGTGCCTCCTGTCCACTAGAGTTTATCAGTGAAATGACTAATGCATGTTTAGTTGTTCTGGTGTAAAAGCATATATTTTTGGTAAGACATAGCCAGAGTTTTTTTTCTTTCTCTCCCACCCTCAGTAATGGTTCCACCAGACCTCCAACAGAGACAGGAAAAGGAATGGCCAAAAAAGTGAGAAAAAAATCCTAGTGGAGAACACGATCAGAAAACCAATGAAGGAACAGGTGGTGGTGGATGGGTCCATGTCAACCTGGAAGCGTGTGGGCAGCGGAGTCCCACAGGGCTTGGTCCTTGGGCCAGTGCCGTTCAACGTCTTCATTAGTGACCTGGACAAGGGTGTGGAGAGCACCCTGTTCAAGTTCGCTGATGACAAGCTGTGGGGTCAAGTGAATACATCGGCAGGCAGGGACTGCATCCAGGCAGACCTGGATAGGTTAGAGAAGTGGGTGGATCTGGACAGGATGCAGTTCAACAAGGACAAGTGCAGGGTGCTGCACCTGGGGAGAGGGAACCAGCATTATGGTTATAGGTTAGGGGCTGACCCTCTTGGCATCACAGAGGCAGAGAGGGATCTTGGAGTCAGGATTGACTCCAGGATGAATATGAGTCGCCAATGCAATGAAGCAATAGGCAGAGCCAACCGCACCCTGTCCTGCATCAACAGGGGCATCACTAACAGGTCCAGAGAGGTCTTGCTCCCCCTCTATGCGGCACTGGTCAGGCCGCAGCTGGAGTACTGTGTCCAGTTCTGGGTGCCGCACTTCAAGAAGGATGTGGAGAACCTGGAGAGGGTCCAGAGGACGCCACTCGTATGGTTGAGGGCCTCTGTGGCCAGCCCTGTGAGAAGAGGCTGAGGGACCTGAATCTCTTCAGTGTCCGCAAGAGGAGACTGAGGGGGGATCTTGTGGCTGCCTACAACCTTATCATGGGTCAGCAGCAGGGACTCGGGGAAAGCAAGGCCCCCCTTGGAGTCACCAGGAACAATGGCCACAAGCTGAGGGAGGATAGGTTTAGGTTAGATATCAGGAAGAACTACTTCACTGTAAGGGTGGCCAGAGCCTGGAATAGGCTTCCTGGAGAGGTGGTGCTCTCATCTTTCCTGGAGATCTTCAAGAGGAGACTGGATAGACACCTGGCTGGGGTCTTATGACCCCTGCCACCCCCAGTGCTCCTTCCTGCCCATGGCAGGGGGTCGGACTTGATGATCTCTCTAGGTCCCTTCCGACTCATTGATTCTATGATTCTGTGAACAGATTTTAAGGAGAAGGTAGTGAATAATAACAAAACAAAAGCCAAGAGGTCAAGCAGATAAGGAAGAATTACAAGCCCTGAAATTTGGTCATGAAAATGTTCTTAGAAACTTTGGTAAGAGCTATTTTGGTGGAGTAAAGAGGTCAAAAGCTGAATGGAGAGATTAAGGATGGAGTCAGGTGAACAAACAGACACTGTTGAGGCAGCTGTTGATGAAGCATTCAGAGAAAGAGGACAGCAAGTGGGGGAAGCTCATAGGATCCAGCTGGGTTTTTTGAGCTTTTTTTCCTTGTAAAGGGAAAGAATCAGGGGAGAATCAGGGGTTAGGAACTGGGTAAGGCTGAAAGTGAGGAAGTTCAGTATATGAAGAGGATGCGTTTACCGGGTGGTTACCTTGATGGGGTCATCTGACCCCTGTTGTCTTTTCTGCCTGGTGCAGGGGGCTGGCCCCGACGATCTTCCGAGATCACTTTCAGCCTTACAGTCTATCAATCTATGGAAAGATGGAAAGAGAAGGAGAGAGGTTAAAAAATAATGTTGGTAAGAAAAGAGGTTATCTCAACAGAGGTCAGAGGGACAGGATAGGACAGAAGTAGTGGCAGAAGATCACACTGGATCACATTACTCTTACCACATATTTTGTGCAATGAACATTTATGTTGCAATTTTAGAGCAAGAAGACTCTGGATCTCAGAGGAAGCATACTGTTACGTTATTTATCTTAGATAAAATGTCTACTAGTCTTCCGAAGATTTTTCTCACAGATACAGGCTTCCATGTAATAGCCGTTGCTTTCCAATGCCAGGTGCTGCTGTGCCTGAATATCTCAGCTTTAATATGCAAAGTAGTATAACCATGGCATTTCCCAGAATGCTGCGATTACTGTGTTTATATGATGATAAAATGAGAACTGGTTCTAGAGGAAGCAGCTGCAATACCACCCTTTCTGCTCATTCAATTTGGTGATATTTGTGGTGGCATTTTGTGTGATGAGGACACTTGTCTGTGAAGAGCTGGACTAATTTTATACCTGCTGTACAGCTATCAGATAAAGACTTTCTGGTCACTGTTGTTATAAGACAGACTTAAAGATGAAAACCTCAGCATTTCATAATTATTCCCCAGAGCCAGCTAGTCTTTCCTGCTTCCAGCCACATATATGTGTCTGTTTGTAAACTGTGCAGGGCAATCAGTGAAATTCTGGAACCTGTCTTATGCAGAAGATCATATTAAGGTATTGTAACAGTTAATTCTGCCCTTAATATATTGAAAAATTTCAGGAAGATTGGGGTATATGTTTTTTTCTGAAGTGCTGCAGCTCTCCTACAGTTAAATTTGGTCACCTTGTTGGAGTCTGACCCCAGTTGTCTTTCCTGCCTAGTGCAGGGGGGGCTGAACCTGATGATCTTGCGGGGTCCCTTCCAACCCTTACAATCTATGAATCAATGAAATTTGACAATCCTATTTTTAAAATAGTAACCAAAATAGTGCTTGTAATATGTCAATCGAGCAACCAGAGTGAATAATAATACCTCTAAATGTCTCTTTGTGATGTAAGAATGACATTCAGAACTTGTATTTGGAAGCCATTAGAAGCAGTTTTTTATAATTCCTACTGCTCTATTCTTAGATTACTGGTAGCTTCAAATCAAAAACTGTCTAGGGAGATGAAAAGTAGATCACGTACTAGAAATTAACTTTATTTTTAGTAAGAAAAATATAGAACTTGATGACAATTGTAGTGTCTTACTGCTTTGTACTGTGATAACATCTAGGCTCCTGGAAGATATTCATTTAGTTCTGCAGCTGGGATCTGAACTATCCTGGATATTGAAATTATTCTGGATCCCAAAAATCCTGTAATGCCAAATGTGTATGGCAGGCCACATGCTTTTTGGGATCTGAGATAAAATCTGCCAGATCCCAATTGTGTAACTACTAATGTGCAGGGGGCCTGCTATTAGGGACTAGTCCCTGATGCCGCATTTCCCATGATGTCCTCTAAGCTTGCCAGCACACGAGTAGCTCATGGGTCCATTAGCTCCCTGTCTCCTGGCAAGCTGAAAACTGTGCAGTGCAACTCGACATCAGATCACATCAGCCATGTGGCTTTAGTGGCAGCTCTTGGGGAGCCTATCAGCTCATCACGTGCTGCCAAGTTGAAAGCTGCGTGGTGAAGCCCTGCATTATAATTATTTTACTTACTGTAACATTTGTGTCTTATTTATGTCAGGGACAGCCTTAACGGGGTTAGAATGTATTCCACAGAGGAAAACGCAAAAGCCCTGCTTTTAAAATTAATTTAATAAAACCATTAAAAATATTAATTATTTCAAACTATACTTTTTAAAATGCACACATACACACACATGCACATACGTTATACATACACACATACATACATACATATATACATTTAATATATATGTGTGTGTGTTTAAAATAATATATGTGCATGCCATTTAGAGCCATGTGTAGCAAAGTTAGGACCATATTTATAACAGAACTTGTCCGAAGTTTGAGATGTTAGGTTTGAAATCTAGAAAATAAGCCACTAGAATCTACTATAAATGGACAACTTGCCAAGTCATAATCAGTATTTATTGTATTTTATTTATTGACCTTAGCAGCTTGGTACATTTCCATAGAAGAAGGGAAAATAAATAATTAGAGAAAATGCATCAATTTAGAAACCTGTGAAAAACAAAAATAAAAATACTTTTTTAGCACGTAATTAGGCAGTTATTCAGTTTTGGATGGTAGTAATATGCATCAATATGAGATAAGGAATGATGCATATCAAGGACAAAGTTAAATTAGTTTTAATTTGGATAACTACCTGAAAGTTTGAATGCTGTTATGAGCCACAAAACAAATTCTCTGGAGGACTACGGAATCCCTCTAAGTTCTAGTCAAGCTACACATCCCTTTAAAAGCAACCTTCTTTGTGGCATTGTGATATTTCAGGTAATGGTCAGGAACTGATGTTAGGTGCAAAAAATAGAAGAAAACAGAAAATCAAAACTGTGTTTTGTCCTTCCAGTGAAGTGTCTGACTATGAGATTGGTTAAGCATTGGAACAGGTTACCTAGAGAAGTTGTGAAATCTCCATCTCTGGAAATTTTCAAAAGCAGGTTCTATGGACACTTGGCTAAGATAGTTTAGTCAGGGATAACCCTGCCTTGAGCAAGGGGTTGGACCAGTTGAGCTCTTGTGATCCCTTTCAGTCTTACATTTCTATGATCCTAAGTTTGTATGGCCATCTTGCTTGAGTTTTGGGGACAGTTCAAGTTTCTGCAAGTTTTATATTAACAATACCAGTTTTCGTCTTCCTACAATCAATATTTTATATGCATCCCTAATTAGCATCTGATTTGTGAAATTTATTTTTTTTAAACATTGATTTCCCAGCTCCCAGACAAAAGTATCCTTGCATTTGTTTAACTCCCTTGAATAGCAAAAGCATGAAGAACTGGAATACAGAAGGCCCACCACAAGTTTTAGTAACAACAATGCCATCAGTCTATTCCTTCCCACTACCTGTGCAGGAAAGTCATAGCTTCTACCTTTCTGCTTTTTGGAAAGTCTCTGTTGCTTTCCACTGCCTAGGTGGAATTGCAACAGCAGTGTGGTAAAAGAACGTGAAGGGATGCTGCATCTTTTTGAAGGGATCAGTTATTTATTTACACTGTAACATTTAGGAGTTGCAGTCATGGACTAAGACTCCAACATGGTAGGCACTGAATAAGCAAGGAACAAAAAAGAATGTTCTACTTCAGAGACTTTATGCTTTAAGAAAGCATACTGTTTTCACCCTATATGCTGGGTTTCACAGAAAGACATTGTGTCCTATCAAAGACAGAGCTTCCCAGAACTAATATGGCTTCATGTTGTCCCAGTGCCGGCCTGTGACTTAATGGTAATATCTGGTCTAAAGTAGATGATAATAGGTGGAGATGAATGTTACATATAAACTTATACTACATTTTGCAGATGCATGTGAAGAATAAGACCGTGATAAGTTAGTTTGTATTTCCCATGTTTGCTGAGCAATCCCTATAATCCTGTAAGTAGTATTTGTAGGGAAATCCGGCTGATTTCAGTGAGAACTTTCTAAGTTGAGAAATAGGCCTTAGTTTATTTTTTTTCCTAGTAGTTTCAGAAAATCTGATATTTGTTCATATGGTCATTCTAGTGTTTCAGAGGCGGGCGTAAAGATAAATGGATGGTATTTCCCTACAGCTGTGCTTCTTAAACACGGTGACACAGGAGTTCTTTGAGAACCTTTCAAGAGAGCCACGAGGTGCCCTGCAATGTGAATACTGATAGGTATGAAACATGATTCACAAAATAAACCTAGACATTTCAAATAGGAATTCATAGTATTAAAAACTTTCTGACTGTTGTGGTTTTTTGAGTTCTTTGCAATAGCAGAATTGCTCTATTATTTTCCTATAGTAAAAAATTGATTGAAAACTAAGAGCTGGTATTTTCTGAAGGATGCCTTGAGTCTAACAAGGTTGAGAACCACTATTCTAAGGGATTCATCAGTTAAAGGAAGCTAGCTTTCTGTCTCTACCCTTTCAGGCTGTGCTCCATGACAAGAAGATCATTCATTAAAGTCCAACTGGAAGTAAATGTAAACAAGCATCAAAGGGAAGCAGATAATATGGATAATTCTGGGAAAACATTTCTGAGTAAATTTGCTTCTGCATTTGTTTATAAGTGTATATAAATATGCAGGAATGAACATTAGAAAGGAAAGTGGCTGCCAAATCTGGTTAAAGCAGAACTCACTCAGAATAAGACGCGATAAGTAAGAGGGCACAGTTGTAAACACAAGAGTGGAAAATTCCATGGAAGAGACGGGGATGCAGAATTATTATTTTTATGCTGAATATCTTTACTTGCCTACCACCTGGAAAATTTCAGAAGTTTATCTGTAGCAAGAATTCTGCTGCTACCTGCCATTGTCTTGCTTAGCATGCTGTACCAGAAAACAAACTTGCTGTACTTTAGAGTAGGTTTCCACTATTTGGGGAATGTATCTTTTGGGGAAAAAAATAATTTTTTTCTATACAAGGCATTCCATAGGATTGATTCCCTAATGTTGGACTTTCAGGTATGTACACAAGAACATGTCACTCAGGGCTTTTTTTCTTCAACGGCAGTTTGAAATAAAGAACATAAACATATTTTAAATGAAATTACAAAGCCATCAAACTATACCAGATCAGGCAGAACAACTCTTCTATTACCAGTCTTGGGGACATGGATTGTTTTGCCTATTTTGAATACAGCTTTGGTCAACAGTAATTGCAAGTCATTCAATATTAAGGCATTTTGATACATTGCATGATGTTGGCAGGGGTTGTAGTCTGGTTCTCAGTGCTGAATTCTAAAACTCACAGGTACAATTGGCACTAGTTACCATTTCTCTTACAAACAAAGGGTGGGATCTCTTGCTGACAAAGGATGGGATTTTCAAATGAATTTAAGTGACTTAGCAGTACAAGTCCCACTGACAAGCAAGGAAACACTTTATTTGTATTGCACTTTTGAAAATCTCACCCAAAAAGAATATTGAATGGACATGGAGACTGAATGTAAAGTGTCAATGACTCTACTCTCACCCCTTAGAAATGGGTTTTTCTGGATACAGTTTTGGATCCATTTAGGCACTTTTGAAAAAATTGTGCTACCACTTGTTTATTTACTCTTTAAAATAGGAATCACTCCTAGGAGTTGTTACTCTGATGTGTTTCCTAAGCATTAAATGGACTATAAAAATACTCAAGTTTTCCTCTTTTTTCATGTCTTGACACACAGTCAAAACTATATGGTCCACAGGATCAGCTCCTATTTTTGAGAGTTTTCTGTTTTCCCTAAAAGCTGGAAAATGTATTTACATAATAAACTTACTTGTTAATCGCATAAAAATCATGGGATAAATCTTCTCATTGCCTATCTTAAAAGAGATTTCATAGATTTCATATGGGACCTTGGAAGATCATCGTGTCCAGCCCCCTGCCCCAGGGGCAGGAAGTCAGCAGGGATCATAGGATCCCAGCAAAATAAGCATCCAAATGTGTCTTGAAGATGTTCAAAGTGGGTGTTTGAACCACCTCCAGTGGCAGTCTGTTCCAAACCTTGGGGGCTTGGACAGCGAAGAAGTTCCTTCTTATGTCCAGCCTGAATCGGTCACGGCAGAGTTTGTGACTGTTCGATCTTGTCATCCCTTGGGGGGCTCTGGTGAACAGACGTTCCCCCAGATCCTGATGAACAACCCTGATAAACTTAAAGGCGGCCAACAGATCACCCCTGAGCCTTCGCTTTTCCAGGCTGAAGAGGCTCTCAGCCTGTCATCATAAGGTCTGTTTTCCTGACCTCTGATCATGCGCGTGGCTCTCCTCTGCACCCTCTCAAGCTTCTCCACATCCTCTTTGAATTGTGGAGCCCAAAACTGGATGCAGTACTCCAGCTGCGGCGTCACCGAGGCTGAGTACAGCAGGGGAATGACATCCCAGGATCTGCTTGAGAAGCATCTACAGATGCAAGCGAGCGTTTTGCTTGCTTTACTAGCCGCAGCATCACACTGAAGCCTCATGTTCCAAGATCATTTTTTCCCCTTAGTTAGACATCTGCATTCCTTATTTGGATCTGAGTATTCTTCTGAGAATGAGAGGCATTCCAAAGCATATATACATGTGCATGTATGTTTTCAGTCTCTCTCTCCATCTCTTTTCCTCTTGAAAATTGAATATGGGCATCTCTGATATAGTGTAATTAAAATTAGGAAATTTAATTAATCCAAGTGTTTCCATTAAAATGGAACTGTCAGAGCTTCCCAAACTCTGACACATTGCACACCACCTATTTAAAACAATACAACCACCAGCAAATTTTTAAGTACCACCAGCAAATTTTTCAGTTCAACCTTAAGTGCCACCAGCAAATATTTGTCATATAAAGTAATTATAATAAATCTGTTAACATGTACCAATGACACATGTACCACTGGTGGTACATGTATCATAGATTGGGAAATGCTGTTGTGGGTGATTTAATGTTCTTGAAAACTGGAATAATATCATTTGCTTGAATCAAGCTCATTGTAGGTATGACACACTTGACCTCAAATTCGGCCAGGTGTGCCTTTGGGAGACACTTCCAAGATATTGTTAAATCTTCAGGGGTGTCCTTCAGCCCCAAAACACTCTGCAGCCTACTGCTAGACCACAGAAAATCAGGTGAAATGTGCCAGGAGCCAGTTCCTTGACCTGTGACACCACACCCTTATGTGTCTCACCCAGGCCTTGCCAGTTCTTAGCAGAGGAAATTTTGCCAGCTAGAAGAGTAACACTCTTGACAGGTCACATACTCAGAAATTATAGATACCTCCTTCCATAGAAGAGAGCTGCTTGTATGGTCAAATACTCTGGAATCACACTGCTGATATTAAGTGAATTATAAAGAACAACAAAAAGATTTATTAGAAAACCAAGAGTAATCATAAGCAATCAGTAACCTAAGTTGAGATGCACACAGAGGTATAAAAATAGGCAAAATATCAGAACAATAATTTTACCTTAGGTCTGCATCTTAGACCTGAACTCTAAGAATGCAGCTTCTGCTCAGCTCTACAGTTAGCAAACAGCTGCTGCCTCTGACCTTTCTTTCAGGGTTTCTTGCAAATCCCCCCATTCAGCCTGCTTCACCCAGGGTGTTGTTACCACTTACCATTCTATAAAGATAGCATGTGTTAATTATATGAGGTATTAAAGTTAGAAGTTGCAGATTAAAGTTTAATACAATCTCTTACCTGCACAACTCTGACACTGCTAGAGGGTTGTTGAGCTGGGGTGTGTGTAGGTACAAAGATGCCTGGGTTTTATCTCTGCTCTGGCCTGTGAGACCTCATTAAAGGGGAGAGGGGGATGTGAAAAGGCTATACAGTAGCGAGCCCCTGAGTTGAGCCCAACTGGCTAGCGCTGTGCCAGGCAGCTCCACAAATTCCTAACCCCAGCCCCCACTCCCCTTCCAGAGACCAGGCACCCAGCCTGTCCTAGAGAGGGCTGTGCCTTTTGCTGAGAATTGCACGGGAGCTACAGATAAATTCAACTGAGCAGGGTTACTCTTGGCGAATTACAATTGTCCCACACTGCCTGGCCACATTTTCCCTGAGCTGCATCAGCTCTTTCCTGGCCAGGCATCTTGGTGGGGGAACTGGCTATCATCTACAGCCCCCCCCCCCCCGCATTCATATCCTGAGATGAGGGCTTTGAGGGGAGAGGCTGTGGCTCTGTGCTTGTAGGGGAAACTGGAGCACTGAACTTCTGGGAGTGGGGTTGCACAGCAGGAGCATGGAGCTTGCCCCTCTCCCTCCTGGTAGTCCCATGCTTTGGCACCCTAGGAGCATGAAGCTACAGCCACTGGGAGTGGGGTTTAATGCAGTGGGAGCATGGAGACAGCAGAAGGCAAAGTAAACTGACCTGGGAGTATTTGCATGTGTAGATGTGCCCAGTATTTACTTTTCCTAACTATGTATGTTTTCATTTGGGTAAACTGAGTCTTGGATTCAAATAAATACAGTATTTGTCTCTTATAGGATCACCTAGATACCCCAGGAAAGATCAGGCCCCACTGTATAGGTATATAGCAGGAAGAGTTTAAGATTTAAATAGTTTGGATAATAATGGAACTATTATCAACCCCATTTTAGGATGGGTCTAAAGAACAGAACAATTACATGACTTAGTACAGTTCAGGTTCAAGGTCTTTGCCTGGGAACAGAATCTAGGTCTCTTGTCTTCTAGTGTAAGGTCTTAACAAAACCATCATTCTTTTTTCAGTGCAGGTTTATTCCAAGATGAAATAAGTGTGAATAGCATGAATAATAACCAGCGTTTGATGAAATACAAATATGTTGTTTATCCTGCTAAATTAATCATGTTAGTAACAGTCTAAATCAAAGGCACTGAAAGGTCAATTTATAATAAATACTCACTCAAAAACATGAATAACTTGGTTTTAATTTGGGTGCATTGCTGCTGTATTAATACTTCCAGTAATCAAATTGAGTATATTGTGCTGACAGATATTTCGTACTTATTTTTCAGAAAAAAAAAATGAAAATGTTGGCACAGGATGCTCATTATGTGCTGTCTTTTCCCCTTGTTAACCTTTATAGTTGAAACACATAGGCCAAGGCTGAACCAACAATTATGTTCACTTTTGTTTTATTTCACAGGCTCTGCCCATAGTAGTAGTTCTGTGGAATGTAATGCAAGATCCATTTCTTTCAAATATTTACCATATCTATGCTGCACTTTCTAAAACTCTTCATTTTAAACCAGCGTTTATCTGCAATATACAAACAGAAAGTTTTAGTGTTATATAATTTAGATACTAAAGTCTCTAAAATGATGAACTATATTCTAAATTGTATACATTATACTCTGCTTTGGAGGGAGATTCTATTTCCTATATCCCTGTCTAAATGGTGTAACAGTGGAGACTTAAGAAAGCTTTTTCCCCTCCCTCCCCTGTCCCATAAGACAGATTTACCGACTGAGTATATCTTAGTATGGATTGCAGCTCCCGGAAGGAATTGGTGCCACTTGCTAACTGGTAGTCTATAAGAATATGTCACGGATTTTGAGGGGATAACCACCCACTTTTTCTGTGTTGTCATAATCTACTCCTAACAGAATTTTAGAAGGGAATTCAGAGTTTACACCCTCAATTTTGGTTATTTCTAGATAGGAGCGTTAAAGGTCTTAACATGCTTTGCTTATTGAAAATGTAAGTATTTCCATAACAAACAGCATGAAAGGAAGTCCAGACACTTTTGACACCCCGCCCCAAATGACCATTTACAGCTGAGACAAATTCTCAAATTCATATCTCTAGATCTATAGCAGAACATCCTAATTGTTCAACCACCATGCACTAAAGAAAGGATTGGCTAACAAGAATTGTACTTGACCATTGGAGGAAATCTGACCACAGGAAGGATAGACAGTCTACCCACCAGTGAGGAGACTCAGCTAAGATTGTAAGCTCTTTGGGAAAGAAATCCCCTTTTTGTTCCATTTTGGTGCAGGGCATAGTATGAGGACTGGAGGTCATAGACTATGGAGAAAAAGCAGATAACAGGAAGCCAGAATGCATGACTGATGTTTTGATTGCTATGATCTACCAAAAAAAACCCCACTCCCAAAAAACAAAACAACAACAACAAAAACTTGATTGCACTCTTTCTTTAAGAGGAAAGGAATCTTCCTTTCTATCACTGCTGTATTCAAAGAACTTCTCACATTCACTATCTACTGCCAGATGGAAGTTGACAGGTGCCAAAAGATGATTCTCTCTGTGTAAAACCTGGCAGTTTCTGTTCTGCACTGATACTTTTGACTGTTTTCTTTACAGTTAATGCATATGGGTTTATACCGTCTCCCCTCAAATTTTCACTTTAAGATTTATGTTGGAATGTACCCAGAATTGCAAAGCAAACCTCAGTGGAAATGGTTGTTTTTCCAAGCATTGAGTAAAAACTATTGGAAACAGTGACTTGTTCACGGTTTCAATATAAAACCACAAATCGGTCCATATGTCCTATAAACTGGGCTCGTATTGTCTGTAAAGTTTCATGGATGTTTTCTATGGATGAAAATAATTTATAGATTTCATAGACGTTAGGGCTGGAAGGGACCTCATGAGATCATTGGCTTCAGCCCCATGCCCAAGGGACAGGAAGTCAGCTACAGTCAAAAGATCCCAGCAAGATAGGCATCCAAATGTTTCTTGAAGGTGTCCAGAAGAGGTGCTTGCACCACCTTTGGTGGGAGTCTATTCCAGGCCTTGGTGGCTTGAACAGTGACAAAGGTCTTGCAGGACTTTGTGACCACTGGACCTTGTCATCCCTTGGGTGCTACTCTGGTGAAAAGGCATTCCCTCAGATCCTGATGCACACCCCTTATGTACTTATAGGCTGCCACCAAGTCACCCCGGAGCCTGCACTTCTCCAGGCTAAAGAGTCTCATGGGTCTCAGCCTGTCTTCATAAGGCCAATTTTCTTGCCCTCTGATCATGTGCATGGCTCTCCTCTGGACTCTCTCAAGCTTCTCCACATCCTTTCTGAATTGTGGAGCACAGAATTGGATGCAGTACTCCAGCTGTGGCCTCACCAAGGCCAAGTACGATGGGAGGATGACTTCCTGGCTCTTGCTTGAGATTCATCAGTTGATGCAAGCAAGAGTTTTATTCACTTTGCTGACTGTGGTATCACATTGGTGGCTCATGTTCCTCTTGTGGTCAATCATGACCCCCAAGTCTCTTTTGGCCATGGTGCTAGCGAGTGTAGCACTGCTGATGCAGGTTTGTTTTTTTTCTGAGGTGGTACACCTTGCATTTCTCTGTATTGAATACCATCTCTGTATTTAAGTTTGTAACTATCCAAAAATTGATGAAGGTTTTTATTTTTTACTAGTGAATTGCTCATCAAGAATGACGGGGCGGGAAGTGGGGCAGGGATGGAGTACTGCCACCTACTACCCCACGCCACCACCACCTTACAGGAGCAGGGGGGAAGCTTGTATGTGGCGGCCACTGCTGCTACCCAGCGCCCTGCGCTGCTGCTGGTCCACATCCAGCAGTGCTCCACACCTTCACCTGTTCCACATCTGGCCACCCCTCCCCCCCAAGTGTCTGGTTCCAGTACTTTACTACTATCTGTCCCCTAACCCCCTCTCCAAGCTCCAGTGCTGTCTTAGGATGGCAGGGGGGAATGACAGGTGAGAGAAGGGTTTTCCCGAGCCTGCTCTGGAGTGGGGGAGGAAGGTGGATTGGAGATGAGAGTGGGGTGGCTGAGGACTGTGTAGCCACACAGGCCAAAGGTTCTCTATATAAATCACCAAAAGGATCAGACCTCAATTTTTTAAAATTGTTTTTCATTTTCTTGGCTTTTTCTTTTCATTCAGTTGAATGAAGAACTTGCTCCATGATTGATTTATATTTTAGTTTACTAATAGTTTTGCTTTCTAGTTTGGCAGTGTTAGCATAATGCGATACACTGAGCTTAATATGACAATAAATAAATAACCATATAAATCTATATTCACTGATGTTTAAAAAATATATATATATATTTTTTTATGTGGACCTGAAAGGTTCAGAATGCCTTCAACTTAGTGAATTAGAGTCCTCTGAAGCTTTCTTCTCTCGGGGACAATGTCTCAGCAAATTTGAAGACATTTTAGGTCTGATAACATTCAAAAGAAAAACACTGTAGAAGTGGTAGATTTGTTTGATATTGAAAAATATTTTATTTAATCTCATTTTTATTTTTTTCAATTCAGTGATGTTTTAACATTAGCCATGAAACCTCTGGTATGTGCCAAGGTGGATATATGCTGAAACCAAGTTTTACAAAACCAGTCAATGATCTTGAGTACCTCCATATTTGAGGGTCTGAGCTTCAACAAGATATTATTTAACATTTATATTTTCATAAAATATAGGATGTATCTATGCTGTTTTCCCAGCAGTCTCAGGAATGCTGCTTCAAAGCATGTCCTGCCCACCCATTCCTCTATATGCACCAAACCCTGAAGTTAGTCTTTCTGAAGGAAATCTTCATGGATTCATAGAAAATTAGGTTTGGAAGAAGGAAACTCCAGAGGTCATATATCATCTCAGCCAAGGCTTTGTCTACTTGGGTCTTAAAAACCTCCAAGGATGGAGATACTACAACCTTTCCAGATAACCTGTTCTGGTGCTTTACTACCCTCCTAGTGAGAGAATTTTTCTTCATCTCTCACCTAAACTTTCCTTGCTGCAACTTTAGACCATCACTCCTTGTTCCATCATCTGTCGCCACTGAAAACACTATAGCTTAGGGGAAGGCAACTCTTTGGGCCCATGGGCCACATAGGCAGTTCTGGGGAGCTACTGTGGGCCAGTCAGCACTCCCTACAACAGGAGCTCATACATCTTGCAGCTTCTCACCAACCCAACAGTACATAGTCCCAGCCCCAACCCTAGCCCACCCTGTGCCTACTCCAGACTTGCCCCAGCCAGAGCAGACCAGTCAGAACCTGTGTAAACAGCCCTAAACCTGGCCTGCACCTGCTCCAGATCACCTCCCCCCCGCCCCAATGAGCAGTGGCAGCAGCCAGGCAGAAGCTGCTGCTCAGAGTTGGGGAAAAGTGGCCTCCTCCCCATCACCATGGCTGGGCCCTTATTGCTGCAGCTGCCCAGAGCCTGCACCCAGGCTGCCCTGTGGCTGCTGTCCATTGCTGTCACCGCTGCCAGGTTGCCTAGCAGGGCAGCGGTGGCAGTGCAGAGGAGCCACAGGGCAGCCTGGGCATGTGCTCTGGGCAGCTGCAGCAAGAAGAGTCTGACAGTAGTAAAATAGAGGGGCTGCTTTTTCCCTGTGATGAGTAGCAACTTTTGCCCGGCCACCACTGCTGCTGCTGTTGTTGGTCAGCATGGGCAAGTGAGTCTAAAGCAGGTGTGGGGCAGGCCAAGGTTGGGGCTGTGTGCATGGGTTCTGGCTGCTAGTCTGCTCTGCCGGGCCAAGTCCAGAGTGGGTGGGCTGGGGTCAGGGCTGTGACCACAGGTCCCTGCCAATACTGCAGGGCTGGGGCTGGTTGTGGCAGCTTAGAAGGGAAGCCCAGTCACAGCCCTGCTGCATGTCCAGGGGGCAGCAGGACACACCATGGGCTGGATGCCACCTGGGCCAGGCAGGATCAAGGGACCTGCTGTGGGACAGATAAAGTGCCTCTGCAGGCCAGATCCAGCCCATGGACTGTATTTTGCCCACCCCTAGTCTAGCTCCATCCTCTTTGTAACCACCCTTCAGGTAGTTGAAGGCTACTGTTAAAACACCCCTCAGTCTTCTCTTCTCCAAACTAAATTATTGCAGTTCCCTCAGCCTCTCTTCATAGGTCACGTTCCCCAGCATTCTAATGATTGTTGTTGCCCTCTGCTGGAATCTCTCTAATTTGTCCACATTCTTTCTTTAGCAGGGGCTCAAAACTGGACTCAGTACTCCAGATGTGGCCTCACCAGTGCCAAATAGAATTTTCCTCAATCTGCTAACAGCAAGCTGGAATGGAGCCCAGTGTCCCATTCACCTTCTTGGTAACAAAGGCACACTCTTGGCTCATATTCAGCTTATTGTCCACTGTAACCCCCCAGGTCCTTTTCTGCAGAGCTGCTGCTTAGCCAGTCAGTTTCTGGCCTGTAGCTGTAACATTGCATGGGAGTGTTTCATCCTAAGTGTAGGGCTTGCAGCCTTGCTAAAGTCAAGGTATATCATGACCACTGGTCTCCTGACATTCATGGTGCCAGTCATCTTGTCAAAGAAGGCAGTATGGTTGGTCAGGCATGATTTCATCCTTGCATGCCCAAGCAATACTCTTCTACTCCTCCCTAGACATTTGTCCAAGTTTTCACTTCTTGTAAGCTTCCTTTTTGTGTTGTAGCTCACTGAAGAGTTGCCTGCTAAGCCAAGCTGGTCTTCTATCATACTTGCTAGTCTTCCTGTGTATCTGGATGGTTCATTCCTGCACCCTCAGTAAGGTTTCTTTAAAGTAAAACCAACTCTACTGGACTCCTTTCTCCCTCAGATTACCCGCCCATCAGTTCCCTGAGTGAATAAAAGTCTGATTTTCTCAAATCCAATGTCCTTCCCTCCTTTCCTCAGGATCCTGAACTCAATCATCTCATGGTCAGTGCTCAAGTTGCTATCTAATTCTACAGTCTCAACTAATTCTTCTGCATTTGTGAGCAGCAGGTCAAGAAGAGCATAGGCCTCAGTTGGCCTTTTCAACATTTGCATCCATGACAGTACTGCAGTCATGCAAACTATTTCACCCCAAGTATCTGTTATTTCAGTCATGTCATAGTTCTGTGACTGTGCAAAAATTTCCAGTTCTTTCTTCTTGTTTTCCAGACTCTGTGCATTTATGTACAGACATCTGAGGTAACTCGCCAATTGCCCTACTTTCTCTGGAAAAAAATGAGAGGGCCTCCCTTCCCCTGTTGTCCCTTCTGGATTATGATTCCTTCAGGTCCCACTTACCTCAGGGCTTTAGTCTCCATCCCCTGCTGAACCTAATTTAAAGCCCTATTCCCTAGGTTAGTAAGCCGAACTTCAAAGCTGCTTTTCCCTTTCTTCATCAGGTGGATCCTGTCTCTTTCTAGCAGTCCTTCTTCTTGGAAAGCTATCCTGTCTATCATCAAATAAGCCAAAGCCCTTTTGGGAAAACCATCTGTGCAGCTGTGCATTGTTCTGCAGGATCTGTCTGCTCCTGCGTAGGCCCTTTCCATTGACCAGAAGGATCAAAGACAACACCACCTGAGCCCCTGTCCCCTTCACCTTTGCACACAGAACCCTGTAGTCACTTGATGTGCTCAGGGTCAACCCTGGCAGTATCATTGGTGCATACTTAGATGAGCAGCAAGGAGTAGTAGTAAGAGGACTGGATAAGTCGGTAACCCTTCTGTGACATCTTGGATCTGGGCTCTGGGCAAGCAGCAGACCTCTGGAGACAACAGGTCAGGCTCATAGATGGATGCCTCCATCCCCTGTCACTTCCTCTTGGTGG
This sequence comes from Crocodylus siamensis, assembly GCF_052110815.1. Taxonomy (NCBI): domain Eukaryota; kingdom Metazoa; phylum Chordata; order Crocodylia; family Crocodylidae; genus Crocodylus; species Crocodylus siamensis. The sequence goes on along the minus strand of NC_143398.1, from coordinate 193,736,006 downwards.
CAGTAGTCTCGATCCTCCCAACCTTGGGGATGCCCTGGTTTCCTCTATCAACAGGACATGCTTCTCCTCCTCTGATGCTAGGGTTCCATATCTGTTCGCCAGGCAAAATGCTGCAGGTGGAGATAAAAACTTCTGCTAGCTGCCAGAGGTCACAAGCTTCCAGCTTCCACCTTCCTGGAAGGTGGAAATTAATGTCCTTTTCCTTTTCTAGCACCAGCTCTGACTGTCCTTCATCTGCAGCCTTAGAAGTCTCCCCCAGCATCGAATCAATGAAGTCCTCATGGTGGAAGATGCTTCAGAGCCTCACCACCTTCTCCTGTAGCTCTCTTGCCTGATCCCTGAAGGACACCACCAGGTGACACCACACACATCACAGACATTTCCTCACCTGGCTGTCAGTGGAAGGAAGCTGCAAGCCATAGTCTGCACTTAACTTAAAGGCTCCCTTTCAAATAGGAAGGTGACAAACTGACCTGTGAACTGCCTTGTGAACTGCTTACAAACCACCCCATTTGCTGTCCCTGTTCACTCCCTCCCTGGTCACTTGGGGAGTCTCCTTTCATACCTGCCTGGGGCCCAGACTGGCTCCAGGCTTTGGCAAACACAGGCAGCAATCACCCAGCTAGCAGCTCTCCCAGCTGCTCAGAGCACACACCCAAACACAAAGCCCACCAAACAAACATGGAGCAAGCCAAACACATAGACAGCCCTGACTCTCACTTAGATTGGTTTGATGCATGCAAAGTAGGAGCCAGTAATTGGGGTGTTAAGAGTCCAAAGCTGTCAGGGATTGGCCACACATAGCTAATGAACTGAATCTGGCCCAGGGAGCTACTTAATTTGGATTGGAGCCAGGGACATTGGAAGCATTTGGTGGCTTCACTTGTGCCATACCATGGCTGAACAGTTGGGAGCTTCTTGCTGCAGCCAGGAAGTAGGGAGAAGTTGCAGCAGCAGCTGGGTCCTGGTGCCAGCTGACACCCAAGCTGGGTCATTCCAGCCTGCTGCCAGAAAAATGTTGGTCAGTCCTGTTCTACAGACCCCTGTGGAAATTATAGAGACAGACACATGGCCCTCAGCCAGACTTTGGGCATATTGTGATGAATATTGTGTGTGTATGGGGTGGGGTGTTCAGCACTTTCTAAAAATCAGATGTCTTCATGGTAGTTGGGTCTCCTAAGATAGCGAGTCCTGATATTACATGCAATCTTGACATTCATAGCCCAAGTAAACAGGCATTGAAAGTTCTGGCTTCAGAGGTATGTCATTAGCCTCTCTTTTAAAAAAAAAACATATTAAGACAGAGTATTGGCACTGAGTAGGCATGCATATCTATGTCAGAACCATTAATTATATCTTTTTTACTGGTATGAATTGCCTTAGAGTTCAAGGGTTCATATCTGCTCCAGATCATATCCATCTCTAGTGTATATATTATTGCACAATATAAAGAGAAGCTTCATCTTTGACAATTTCTTGAAATGTTTTTCTATGATATGCAATCCTGTAGAGAGATTAATGAAATGTTACACTCTTCTGCTCTTACAGAGAATCAGAAAAGGTCTGAGATATGTACGGCTCATGCAGTAGGGCATGGAGCTACAGCAGTGAAAATTAAATGACCAAAAAAATCTAAAAAAACAGGTAATATTTCTGTTAGAGGAATGAAACTGGATGTCTTTACTTGGAAAGGAATAGAGATGGGCGTGGAGGAAAATGAATTTTACATTTTTATCTACAAATTTTATGATCCAGATCTTCAGCCGTTGTAAATGGTGATGTCAGAGGAGTTATGCTGATGTAAACCAGCTGCATATCTAGTGGCAATTTGGGTAAATTAGACCCATGACGCTAAATATTCCTGATTTTAATTTTGTGAATCAAAGCCCATCCAGTGAGGTTGGGCCAATCTAAAAGACTTTTGTCAGAAAGTGAATCAACTTTAAAGCATTCTTATTTCAACATTTTTTCTTTCTGCTGGGGCTTAGGATTAGGGCTGTGTGAAATTTCCCCGACTGTTTCAATTTGACACTGTTTTGATTCATTTTGAGCTCAAAACAGTGAAATCGAATGGCAACAAAGGGCTTCAAAACAGCCTCAAAGCAAAACAAGGCCAGCTGAAATGTTTTGAAAGTTTCATAATGTTTCAAGTTTCAAAGCAGCCAGCAGTGAGGTGGTAGGAGACAGGGGAGAACCAGGGCTGCACTCCCAGAAGCAGGTGGGAATGCAGCCCTGGCTCTCCCTGTCTCCTGCCACTGGGCTGCAAGAAGCTGATCAGAGTGCAGGGGAAGGGAACTAAGCCCAATCACTCAGCTGACTTCCCATCCCCAGCCCGATGTAGCACTGGGGAAGGGAACTGAGCAATTGTGTTTAGTTCTTTTCCCCAGTGTCAGGCGGCAGCACCGGCTTCCCTCCCTCATCTGGCAGGCAGATCAGCCTGCAGCCCCCATCTGCCTGCCAGATGAGAGAGGGTGTTTCAAGCTTCCTCATTATAGCTGATGGATGAAACATCAAAACAGCCTCACTGTTTCAATGAAGCAAAACGAAATAGTTTTTTTTAATCAAAATGAAATTTGAAATGAAATGGTGTTCTGTCAAAACCTTGAAACTCAAGGTAAGACGGAACAATGTTGTTTCGTACAGCCCTACTTACGAGTATATATTTGGGGTTTGTGGTTGTTGAAAATTAGGGCTGTTATAGAGATTGTAATAGTCATATTTATGCTACACCGATATTTTATTAATAATTTGGGATCACGAGCAAGTTGATTAATCATTGTTTTTATGCTTGTCTCTAAAATATCATGAGCTGAATGTTTGATGTGAAAATGAAATTATATTGAGATACATAAAGTATAATAATAATAACCCATGTGAAATAATTTCCACTGTCAATAAAATAAAATATATATGATAGCACTGGAAGAGATTTTTAAAAATGCATAAATAATTTAAGATCATCCTTTCAATCTCTACATATAACATTGAAACTTGTGGGCCTCTTGGGCACATTTAAAAACGTCTTCCAGTACAGGGCAAAGAACAATCAAACAAACATGAATCCATTCTGATATAAAAGCAAAGACATGTTATATAGCTCCTATTTAGTAAAAAATATGATAAAACTTGGCAGGGGGCTTATTAAGAGGGTAGAAAGATGATTCATTCTTCTATGTAGTAGGAATATTTATTTTTGCAGTTTTAAGTATTTTAAAACATAGTATTCTCTGAAGTCCAGCTGGTTGTTTTTATTACTGTATTAAATCTTGGAATATAGTTATATTTTAGCTGAGAAAAAGTTATCCTGCCCTTGCCATGTTACTTGTCTGAATTGCAATATACATGCTTATATATTTTTCCCTGTACAGTTTTGCATCTCCCGTTCTGGTAAAGTGACCAAGGATTGGAAGAAGGCTCTCCCTTATCCAGGTGCCAATCTTCAAGACGGAGAGGAAAGTGGATCTGGCAAACTACAGGCCATCAGCCTGACCTCTGTTCTGGGGAAGGTCTTAGAAAAGATTATCAAAGAGGCCATTCTTAACAGACTGGCCAATGGCAGCATCCTGAGGGATAGCCAGCACGCGTTTGTTGCAGGTAGGTCTTGTTTGACCAATCTTATTTCCTTTTATGACCAGGTGACCTATCACCTGGACAAGGGAGAGTTGATTGATGTCATATATCTTGACTTTAAAAAAGCCTTCAGTATGGTATCCCAAGATCACCTCTTGGCAAAACTGGCTAACTGTGGCCTTGGCTTCACCATGGTCCACTGATTGGGGAATTGGCTTCATGGTCAGACCCAGGGGGTGGTGGTTGATGGAAGTCAATCATCATGGTGCCCTGTGACTAGTGGGGTCCCTTAAGGCTCTGTCCTTGGGCCAACACTATTCAACATTTTCATTAATGATGTGGACATTGGTATGAGAAGCAGACTGTCCTAGTTCACTGATGACACCAAACTCGGGATAAAGCTTCTACACCAGAGGGCAATCCAGGCTGACCTGGACAGGCTCAGGAAATGGGCAGATGAGAACCTGATGATGTTTAACACTGAAAAATGCAAGGTTCTCCACCTTGGGAGGAAAATTCTGCAGCACGCTTACAGGCTTGGCAGTGCTATGCTGGCTAGCACTACAGATGAAAAGGACTTAGGGGTCATGATTTACCACAAGATGAACATGAGCCTTCAGTGTGATGCTGCAGCCAATGAAGTGAGCAAAACACTGGCTTGCATCCATAGATGCTTCTCAAGCAAATTCTGGGACGTCATTCTCCTATTGTACTCGGCCTTGGTGAGGCCGCAACTGGAGTACTGTGTCCAGTTTTGGGCTCCACAATTCAAAAAGGATGTGGGGAAGCTTGAGAGAGTGCAGAGAAGAGCCACACGCATGCTCGGAGGTCTGGAAAACGAACCTTATGATGAAAGGCTGAGAGCCATGGGACTCTTCAGCCTGGAAAAGCGAAGGTTCAGGGGTGATTTGGTGGCCGCCTTTAAGTTTATCAGGGTGCTCACCAGTATCTGGGGGAATGCCTGTTCACCTGAGCGTCCCAGGGGATGACAAGGTCGAACAGTCATAAACTCCTTCAGGACCGTTTCAGGCTGGACATAAGGAAGAACTTCTTTATAGTCCAAGCCCCCAATGTCTGGAATAGACTGACACCAGAGGTGGTTCAAACATCTACTTTGAACACCTTCAAGAGAAATTTGGATGTTTATCTTGCTGGGATCCTATGACCCCAGCTGACTTCCTGCCCCTGTGGCAGGGGGCTGGACTTGATGATCTTCCGAGGTCTCTTCCAGCCCTAACGTCTCTGAAATCTATGAAATCAGGACAGAAAGGGTTAGAGCACAGGAAATCTTTATCTCCTAACATGGAACTATGCTGGATATCTTTAAAATCAAATAATTTTGCAAGTGGAAGATAAACTTGACAAACACATTAACCACATGCCCAAGGAAAAAATAGCCTAGAGGTTATGAATATTCCTAACTATCCAAACTGCTGAGGCACAGAGTTAGCTGTATGACTTGCCCAGGATAATCCATTTTTAGATTATATAAGCAGTTATAATGGTGCATATAGTTATTATTCATGTGTTATTATTAATATAATTATAATTATTATTGTGAGGCTCATGTTATATAGGGAGTCTGTAGCAAAGGCAATTCTGAGTCTGAATCATATGCTCTATATCAGTTGAAAGATACATGAAGTGCAGTTCACAATGTGTGCATTTGCTTTTCCTGAGGAGTATGTGCAGGGTCCTTATGGAAGAGGACCATTCCCCATTCCCATTACAGTACTAGCAAGACAGTAATTGGATGCTTGTGTATGAATGTCTATGAAACCATGAAATGATATGATCTAATATGATCATTTATTATTACACTATTAATATACACCATTCCTAAAGAGTTGTGACTTTATTTCATACACATGGTAACATTGCTATTAGGCGTAATTTTTTTCAATGATAAAATACTTGGGTACTCAAGCATGAGTCATTCTTACTCTCCCCTTAAAGCTGTTCCACTTAGTGCAGCATGCTTAACTAGTCTTTGGACCATAGAGAGACAGCCATACAGCCCTCAGCCAGATTTTGGTCATATTATGCTGAATATGGTGTGTGTGGGGTGGGGGAGGGGTGTTCAGCACTTTCTAAAAATCAGATGCCTTTATTGTAAGTTGGGTATCCTAAAATAGTGAGTCCTGATATTAAATGTAATCTTGACAATCATAGCTCAGATAACCAGACATCGAAAATCTTGGCTTCAGATGTAAATAATTAGCCTTTCTTTAAAAAAAAAAATAGCACAGATTATTGGCATTAAATAGGTGTGTGTCTCTGTGTTCGAACTATTAATTTTGTATATTTTCCATTCCCCATCCCCATTACGATACTAGCAAGACAGGAATTAGATGCTTGTGTATGAATGTCTATTAAGACCTGAAATGATATGATCAACTATGATCATTTATGATTACTCTATTGATATAAACCATTACTAAGCAGTTGTGATTTTATTTCATATGCAAGGTAACATCGGTATAAGGCATAGTTTTTTTTCAGTGATAAAATACTTGGGTACACAAGCATGAGTCCTTCTTGCTCTCTCCTTAAAGCTGTACCACATTGTTTCATAGTATGTAGGGTCGGAAGCGACCTGAGCAGATCATCAAGTCCGACCCCTGCCATGGGCAGGAAAGAATGCTGGGATCAAACGACCCTGGCTACGTGATTATCTAGCCTTCTTTTGAAGACCCCCAGGGTAGGAGCAAACACCACTTCCCTTGGAAGTTGATTCCAGATCCTAGCTACCCTGACTGTGAAGTATTGCCTCCTGATGTTTAGCCTGAATCTACTCTTGTTTAGCCTGAATCTACTCTCGGTCAACTTATGGCCTTTATTCCTCATTACTCCCAGTAGTGCTCGGGGGGAACAGGGACTCTCCCATTACCTGCTGGTCCCCCTTGGCCAGTTTGTAGATGGCCACCAGATCCCCTCTCAGCTTTCTCTTGTGAAGGCTGAACAGGTTCACTCCACTCATAAGGCCTGCCTTACTACCCCCTGATCATGTGAGTGTCCCTCCTCTGGACCCTCTCAATGCTGTTCACATCCCTCCTGAAGTGCAGCACCCAGAACTGGACACAGTACTCCAACTGCAGCATGACCAATTTCTCATAGAGGGGGAGGATCACCTCCTGGGACCTGTTCATGATGCATCTGTGGATGCATGACAAGGTGCGGTTAGCCTTCCTGACAGCATCCCCACATTGGCGGCCCATGTTTATTTTGGAATCAATAATGACACCAAGATCCTTTTCTGCCTCTGTGCTCGCTAGAAGGAAGTTCCCCAGCCTATAAGTATGCTGCTGGTTCTTCCTCCCCAGGTGCAGTGCCTTGTACTCATCAGTATTGAATGCCAGCCTATTCTCATCTGCCCACCCCTGTCTAGATCTAGTTGCAGCCTGTCCCTCCTCCAGTGTGCCCACTTCTTCCCACACCTTAGTGTCATCTGCGAATTTGAACAAGGTGCTTTTCACCCCCTCGTCGAAGTTGCTGATGAAGATGTTGAACAGTGCGGGCCCAAGGACTGAGCCCTGGGGGACCCCATTGCCCACATCCCTCCAGGTTGAAAAAGACCCATCCACCACCACTCTCTGGGTGAGGCCCTCCAGCCAATTTGTGACCCATCTGACTGTGTAGGCATCGATGCCATAGTTGCCTAATTTCTTAACAAGAATGGGGTGAGGGACACTGTTGAAGACCTTCCTAAAGTCCAGAAAGACTACATCCACCGTGACACCTGCGTCCAAGGATTTTGTGACCTGGTTGTAGAAGGCCACCAGGTTGATCTAACAGGACCTGCCTTGAATGAACCCATGCTGGTTGCCCCTAAGCATGATCTCCCCTGATGGTCCCTCGCAGATGTGCTCCTGGGTAATTTTCTCAAAGAGCTTCCCCAGGACTGAGGTAAGACTAACGGGCTTATAGTCTCCTGTGTCCTACTTCCTTCCTTTTTTGAAAACGGGGACCACATTGTCCTTTTTCCAGTCCTCCGGCACCTCACTATGAGTGCTTATAAAGCTGTGCCAGGGGTCCTGCAATGACCTCTGCTAATTCCCTCAGCACTCTGGGGTGGAGATTGTCAGGACCTGCTAACTTTAAGATGTCTAGACCCACCAGAAGTTCCCTGACCAGGTCCTCACTGACCCTGGGCCTGGAAGGGCCTCCCCTGGGTCTGTCAAGGATCCCAGTGGGGGGGATGCCTCGGTCCCTGCTCAAAAAGATGGAGGCAAAGAAATTGTTAAAGAGGTTAGCTTTGTCATCTGGTGTGACCACCAGATTTTCTAGCATATCCTGCAGATGCCCTACATTACCCGGTACCTTTTTTTTACCCCCTATGTATTTAAAAAAGGACTTCTTGCTATCCTTGATCCGGGTTGCTAGCCCCAGTTCCTTCTCCACCTTAGCCTTCCCAACAAGCCCCCTACAATCTTGGGCAATGGAGGTATAATCCTCTTTCGTGATGGCCCCTCCCTTCCATTGGGTGTACGCCTCCTTTTTAGCTTTGAGATGTTCATGGATGCTTTTGGTGAGCCATGGGGGCTTTTGAGCACTCCTGCCCCCTTTGATCTGTGTGAGGATTGTTACCTTTTGGGCTTGGAGGATCGTCTCCTTAAGGAATGACCACTCTTCCTGGACTCCCAACTCCCCTCCCTCCAGAACCTCCCTGATTAGTCTCCTACCTCATTAAAATCCTCTCTCCTGAAGTCTAGGGCTGTTGCCTTGCTGCAGGCTTTTCACACTGTATGGTGAATTCCAGTAGGTGATGACCTCTATTGCCCAGGAGGTCAAGAACCTGCAATCCACTTACCAGGCTGTCACCCATAGCCATGACCAGGTCTAAGAAGGCATTTCCCCTGGTGGGACTGTGCACCTCCTGGGTTAGATAGAGGTCCTGTAACTCAGCTAGAAACCTACGTGAGTGGTCAGACCTGGCTGACTGCTATTCCCAGCAGATGTCTGGATAGTTTAAGTCACCCATGATGACCACATCCCTTGACTTAACTGCCTCTGTAAGCTGACCTGAGAATTCCCGGTCCAGCTTTTCCCCCTGGCTGGGTGGCCTGTAGTAAACCCCTACCATTAAATCCCTTAACAACATGCTTAACTAGTCTTTGGACCATAGAGAGAGAGGATGATGCTTTTGCCATGTTCTACTGATCATTTGCTTATCCAAAGTGGAACAGATTGAAGAAAAGAAATTAGCATGACTTTACCTCAAAGCACTTTGTAGCACAGTAATTGGAGTATGTTCCTGAAAAGTAGGAGCTCTGTGTTCAAATACCTGCTCCTGGTCAGTAGGCATTCACATCCCACTGGGATATTTGAAATAAGAAAGGCATTGCATTTGATGTAAGAAAGGCATTGTATTTTTTTCTGAGAAAGAACAGACATCGATTCTGTGGCCAAATCTAAAAGATAGTGGCTGGGAATCCAGGCAGAGTTGGGAATCTATATCTCCCTAATTCCGGAGGCACCTAATCCTCCTTGAATTAGGTTTGAAAGGTTAAATTCCTTGCTTCAGCATTGCACTAGTTTCTTTGAATACTATCCTTTATAAAAATAGGATTGAAACAGGTCTGAATATTCACTTAGTTCAAACCTCTGCACAAAATACACTCATCTCATGCAAATTCTTATATAGTCTCTTCCATTGAAGGAAACAATTAATGAAAACACCAAACTCTCTCAATGTTTTGCATAGGGGAACTTTTTCATGTAAGACAGAGACATGAATTCCACTAGATAGCAGAACATCTAATTTTTAGGCACTGCAACATCAAAGTCCCCTTATGAATCGATTCTTAAGTACTCAAGGAAAAGCTTTAAAAACAAAAAGCAATCAGTATTTTAAAGCTACACAAAGCAGAAGAAAATAAAAGAATACCCAATTTTTTTCTAGGAAACTTCCACACTTTTTAATACTGGATTTGAAAATACTTGAGAAATACTTACGTTACAAAATAACAATAATCTAAAAATATGGCTTGAAGGTCTTAACTATGTTTGAATTCAGTGTTTTACAATTAAGCTTGAGTTTTATTCAAAGTTTTGGAACCTGTGCATTTTAGGGCAAATTATGTTATCCTTTTTGTATTGTTGAACACTTAAGTAAATAGTGATCTTGTTATTAAAGTCAATAGGACTAATCACTTTGGTGAAGTGTAGACATCTGTGGGGGGACATTCTATCACAGTAAAAATGGCCACCCAATCTAACTTAGTTCACCCAGATGTGGACCTTACATTTAGACCCAGTCGCAGTGATCAGAAATAAATCTAAATTGGTAACAGTACGATGTTTTGCACATACACCATAACAGTACAGAAATTTTGTGCATAGACCGGTCTAAAAATGGTGGGACCCAGTCTAAGATAGACATGGATTGATGTACACCCAAACTTAATTGATTTTGGTTAGATTGGTCAATTGAACTTGAGTACAATTACGTGCACAGCCCCAGGACTGGGAAAGCCCAGCCACTGGCCCATGTCCCAGGACTGAGCTCTTCTTACCTGCCCCCCTGACACCAGGCTACTTTTAGTCCTCTGGTCCCTTGCCCCACCCATGTGGACCAGTCAGCCAAAAACAGAAGAAGAACTGTGGAACTGCCAAAGTACCTAGGCTTTGAAAATGATTTCATATTATGAAAAAAAGAAAAGAAAAAAGATGCGTATATATGAGCTCTTCAATAGAAGATATAAAAAACAACACCAGTTGTAAAACGCTAATTTTCTTTCTTGAACAAACTCCCAATGCATCAAACTGAACAAAAGTATCAGTCAAAACCAATAGGTGTCCAAAACTAAATGAGTGACATGTTTCATGGAAGGAGGTGTTTTTCTGCAAAGAATTCTGTTCCACAGTCACAATTCTGAGAGTCAGAATCTTCAGCCCCAACTTTAAGTAGCTCATGCACAGTAGAACTGGGCATATGGCTATGTAGCTTGTGAAAAGTAATAAGCATTTAGCTTGCCTCATTTATCAGTTCACTGGAGAGACCAAGCATGAATCTCTGACCAGTAGTAGTGGGAAAACAGAAATATATGGATGTGCTGAACACCCTGCTGAAGAGCATGTGACACTGAAGAGCTGGGCATCTTTACACAATGCTCTTGTGTGTGTGGGAGGCATTTTAATTAGACTGACTCCAAGAAGCCGTTCTAATTAAAAAGCCCATGGCATCTCATGTATTCAGCATCCCACACTTCAACATGGTGTTGGGGGCACTTTAACTAAAGCTCATCAAAGTGCCCGTGCTGCCATTTTGAAACATGGGGACACTGAATACATGCGACACCATGTGACATGTGACACCAAGGCTTCAATTTAATTTAAGCCAGCAGACTAAATTTAATTAGACTGGATTAATCATAGGCAGTGGAAGGCTGGGGCTAATGGGGTTTAGCCCTCCCCCCACCCCAAATACATTACAGTGGGTAGGGCCACAGGGCAGCCAGGGCTCAGGCTCCAGGCAGTAGCAGGATGTGTGTGTGTGGGGAGGGGGGTGCACAGAGACACAGACATGCAGCAGGTAAGTCTGTCGTGGGGAAGGGGCATTAGGGGGAGCTTAAGGGAGGGAATGGGGCAGAGGGAGGGGCAGGGGCTGGGGTGAATGGGACCCTGGGGCCAGGGCAGGTCATGGGATGCTTGGAGCACAGGTGACTCATTTAAGGACATGCCCACCACTGCACGCACCTTGTCACAGTGCCCCCTGGATCTGTGTGCAGGGCAGAGGCAGGCTGAAAAATAAGATTGTCAAGGATAGGCATAGATTGAATATTCAGCCAGATTATCTGAGTGAGCTAGCTAAAGATCAATACAGATTGCAGTCAGTTTCATTGAAGCTATGTCGTCTGGGGATTTGCCTTGATGATTATACTAGGATAACTGTGTCCTCTGTGTCAAAGGGGGGAACAATCACAATTCCAATTATAATAGTTGTTCACGTAAAAATACTGTACATAGACTCATTTACAAGACTGACTTTTAATAAGAATTAAACCCAAGATCCTCAAAGGAAGTTCAGCATCTCCCCTAATACATTTACTGATCATGGCTTAAGTCTCTTTTGGATATGGCATGCAGTTCTGAAGCAACTTTAAACAGTACCCATTGTTAGATGGATAACACAAGCAGAGGTGGGGTGGGAGGATGCAAGATAAACAGTGGAACCATTCTTATTTGCTTTGTAAATAGCATTGTTTGTTATTGTGGGGAGATTAGTAGACGTTATCCTAAAGATAGACTTTTGATTTGGAGAGACATCTGTCAGTGCCCAGAATCTGGCACATTTAATCAAAAACTGAAGTAATGTGTTAAATGCTATATATCAGTCTAAACTTGATGATAGTTATGTTCCTATTAAACCATGTAGAACACTTTCAGAATAAGGCCTATGGATTCTATTGGTATGTTTTCTCTGCTCCCCTTGGTTAAGACAGATAGACAGGAAGCAAGGAAGGAAGGAAAAGAATAGTTGTGGAGTGCATAAAACAGAAAAAGAGGGTTGTGGGAAATTTCATACTTACAGGATAACAATGTCAAACTTTATTTGTATATAAGTCTAGATTATCTTAGTGTGGAGAAAAGTATAAGTGATAATGACAGGGAGTGAAAGGAAGCCCTTTTTCCTGAGCATAATAGAAAAGGGAGATAAATCAATCTTCACAAACATTTTATGCTTCTCTGCCTCCTAGAAATGTTCTTGTTCCTAAAAATAAAATCCTAATGTGATCTGAGTATCTTTATAAGTAAATGGATAGAGTCTGAATTTGTTAATTGTTCCTAAGGCCATCTACTGATGTTCAAAAAGCCCAAAAGAGGAATCAGTCTAAGATGTGTGGTTTTCTGTAAGGTGCCTAGTTTAGACTGGAGTGAACAGAACACACATTTGCCTTTGGCAGAGGTAGTCATGCAGGGTGCCTGTCCTGGCCAAGGCCTACAAGTTGTGGTCGCTTCTGTATATCTCCCAGCATGCCCTGTGGCCTGATTGGCTGCACGACATGGGCAAGCATACTCCCAACCCCCTGCCAAATCACTATGGACCCTCCCCGATGCCCAGACCTATGCTTCCAGAAAAGCCCCAGAATGTGTGCCCTCCATTGTGAATTGCAAGTTGCTTCCATGTCCTTCCTGTCCACATCCTGCCATTGTGTCCTGTCATCTGTGCCTAAGCACAGAGACCCAGGAGCTGTGACATTTCTTGCTTGTTGCCCTGTGAAACTCTCACTGGAGGTAATGGGACATCATGTGCACCCATCTGGATCTGATGGGGCAGCTGGTCACTATGGGGCATGGCTTCATGCCCCTGATCCAACAGCTGGATGTTCCGTGTGAGTCCACCTGCCATGCCCTGCATGCGCCAAGCGTCCTGGGCTAGGTCACTGACTGTCATGTGGCTGAGAAGGATGAGGTCACCCAGGATGCCATAGACACTTGGGAGCTCTGGCACCACCTCCAGACCATTGAGCACAGGTTCTGGGCCTGCATCATGACAAGTGACTGGTGGAAACAAATCATCCTGGACACCCAAGATGATGAAAAGTGGGTCCAGACCTTCCACATGCCCCAGGCCACTTTCATGGACATTTTCACGCAGCTGACCTCCCACATCACAAGTGAGGATATCAGCATATGGACACCTTTCACTCCAGAGAGTGGGTGGCCATTTCCACCATGAAGCTGGCAATGACCACCCACCTAGCAGTTTCCACTTCATCCACATCTTCACTGGCTGGGCAGGCAGCACCCATAATACATGCATCTTCTGCAACTCCCTGCTTCCTGAGATGATGGAGAATGAGAGCTATGCTCCCAGGGTCCATGATTTAATCATTGGTGCTGTCATTATCCCTCCCCTCATCACTGGGGACCCAGGCTATCCCAACCTGTCCTGGCTTGGCATAGAACAGCTGAACTGTACTGGAAGAAACACTTCAACTACTGCCTGAACAGGTGCCACATGACATGGCACCTTCAGCTGTCTCAAGGTGCACTGGTGGACTGTCAGCATGCACCTTGAGGTGGACACCAACCTGCCATGACTCATTGTTGCTGCATGTGTCCTCTACAACATCTGAGACACTGGGGGGAGATCTTTTTGAAGCCTGAACAAGGAAGGCACAGAGAGTGGACTAGGCATGGCAGGTCTCACATACACAGAGTGAAACCCCTGCTGATATTGGGAGCACTGGCCCCATGCAGTGGCAGACAGTCTGGATCCATGGAACCCTTGCCAGCTGTCTCATCCTTGAGGATCAAGAGCCCTCTCCAGACAAGTAGAGCTGGAGGTCTTTGAGTGCCCACACAATGGCATGGGGCCATGGATCTTCTGGCCTAGGCTTCTCTGGCTCTGCATCCTGGTCAGTGTTACCCACAGCCCAGGCTGCCATATGTTGAGATGCAAGGGGAATGTGGCGTGATGAACTGACACCCATGGATGAGTTTGTGATCATCATCATTACTGATGTGATGCTGAACCTGTGACCTGACCCTAGAAGAAGTTTCTCAGATCCCAGCTACCTAAGAAGAGTCCTCACTACCATTGACTTTCCAGCACCATTCTTCTATTTTTAACATTCCAGGATGGCATAGGGGTGGGAGTGGATTTGATTTCAGGAGCTGGGGTGATTGGGGAGGATGAATCTAGGACTAGAATGGGACCACAATTGTAGGAGGAGGGTGCAGGGGTTGCCTTGAGGGGTTGTTATGGTGACAGCCTACCCATGGACCTTCCCCAGGGACTGGATCAGAGGGGAGGAGGGAAGTGGGGAAAGCCTCTCCAGGTGCACAACTTGGGAGTCATCTTGGCAGTGGGGTATCTGACATAACAGTTCCCATGTGGGACTCATGCCATCACATCTGTGCCTTTCTTGGACTGGGAGGGAGGGATGGAGGGAGAGGGGCTGTTTGGCAAGGGTGAATTTTTTTCATTCCTGCTGTACTGCAATTTCAGTGGTTCTTAGACTGCTGTGTGTTATCTTCTGTCCCTGATCTCAGTGTCCTCCCTGCCATCATGGGCCATTGTTCTGCCAACAGGTCAGGTCACTGAGCACCAACACTTGTACCTATTTTGTACACTTTGTCTGCAGAGGCACTAAATTCTTTTAGTGCCTTTCCATGAGTACAAGGAGGCAGTGGGGGAGAGCGGAGAGGGTTCAGCACCAGTGCTCTGGCCACCTGGAAGGATGCTCTGCTTCTTCTGTTAGAATCATGGGACCATAAAACATAGGGTTAGAAGGGACCTCAGGAAGTCAACTAGTCTAACCCCCTGCTGGGCATGTGGGAGTCTGGGGGGGCTGTATTCGAGCATGGGGTCATGGGGGTCTCTGGCTGAGTGTACAGGAGCTAGGGCTGGGGTCTGAGGAGCTGTGCCTGAGTTAGGAGGCATGGGGGTCTCTGACTGGGTGTATGAGAGCCATGGTCAGGTTCCATGCGGTTGTTTCAAAGCATGGGGGTTCTCCTAGGTTAAGTGTCAGGTCTGTGTATACATCACAGGATGCTTTGTGATGGGGTGGAGGGGCATAGCCTGGTGACTCAGGTGCCCAAATTCCAAGGCTCTTGTAAGGAAAATAGATACCTCCCTTCACTCCACTGGTTCCCCAGTGGGGCTGGGGAGAGGGATAGTGCTAGATCAGCTCTGGGAGAGCTCAGGGGCAGGGCCCACTGGGTGCTCAGCCAGAGAAGCTGAGAGCAGGCTGAGTGTAAATGTGCCTCCCTGCAAGGGAGGGGTAGCAGGGGTTACAAAGGAGGCTAGGATGCTGGAAACAGCAATCTGACTTGAATCAATAGGGAATGGATACAGAAGTTCAGTGCACCAGTCTAACCTCGATCAATCTGATTTGAGTGTTCCTCAAACTAGGTCTATCTTAGACCACTTGCACCATTTTAGACTGGTCTATGTGTACAGATCTTTTGTACAATTACGCTTTAGAGCTATTCCTGATCACTTAGACAAGACTAAGTGTAACGTCTTTACATGGCCTAAATGAAAGCAAGAATCAAGTGAATTTGACAAAGAATTATAGAGTATCAGTGATAAATTCTGATGGTTGAAAGTGTCTATTACTCTCATTGCAGTTCTGTTGTTAAAATCATAAATTCAGAAGACATTTTAAAAATTTTCTTACAGTTTTTCTTGTTCATATAAATCTTTTCTTACTGGCTCCCACAAGATTTATATTTGACATCAAATATTTCTCAATGAAGGCAAAAATTAATAAAAAGGGAAAGCACCAGCATTGTTTAATGCTGAGAAAAATCCAGCTCAAACTATGAAAAGGGAAAAAAACAACAACTTGTCTTGTAACTGCTGACAACTACAAATGAGAGGTTAATAACCA
The DNA here is from genome assembly GCF_052110815.1 of Crocodylus siamensis. Taxonomy (NCBI): domain Eukaryota; kingdom Metazoa; phylum Chordata; order Crocodylia; family Crocodylidae; genus Crocodylus; species Crocodylus siamensis. The sequence goes on along the minus strand of NC_143398.1, from coordinate 193,720,092 downwards.
AGTGGTATGAAATTACCACATGGTATCATACTCAGCTTTAAAAAAAAACGTTCTTTAATTTTTACTAAAATGTTTAGGCTGAAATTAAAAGTATTCCATGTCTTTATACATCAATGACTATTAATCATCTGTCATTTCTGTTGTCGTCACCAAATTCTCCTTGAAAAATTTTCAATAATATATTATTCAAATATAATTTGATGCAGTGCTTTTAACCACCTATGACTTTTTTTCCCTTAATAACTGGGATATCATAACTCAAATAATATTTTTAGTTGAAGAAAAGATGTTAGGAAAGACAAATAAACTAAAATAATTTGGCTTAAAAAAAATTAACGAGCAGAAACTGATTTTTTTTCTGGCCAGCTTCTGCCACTGTTGTGGAAAACAGTTGGAATTAAAATTATTTTTGTAGAGTAATGCTGTGCATTTGACAAAAGGCACATTCAGAATTAGATGCTTATTTCACTGTTGGTAACTTGAAAGTGATAATATAAGTAAATGCTACACAGGGGGCTTAGTTTCAGCCTCACTTTCATTCCATGAAATCAATGAGACTACCTGAGCTCAATAAATCACTGTAATGGTTGGTCAAAAGCCTTTAAAGAGACTTTCCTGAACATTTTGATGACAACTATTTTTGTTTTGAAATTGTACAGCTATTTTGGGGCTGATTCATTTTCCGATGGTCCTAAAAAAATACTCTCAGCAGTACAGTATCTCTCCTCATATAAATATATATTCCTGTTAGCGTACTGCGTGTGTAAGAATTAGAGGGAAAAAAACAAACTTGATTAGTCTTCTGATAGATTTTACAGAGGCCACTGACAGATATTAAATGGAAGTCATAATGGGATGCAATGCATGATCCAACACCAGTGTTTCCTGCAATGCCACACATGCATGGGAGGAGGTGTGATTGTTGGATCAAACATCAGATCCCATCACACCATGATCCTGGGCTCCTCCTACACTGTCAATCTTCACCTCCCATGGCTGGGAGCCCTCTCAGTTGATTGGAAATCCCAGCCCTATGGGTGCACCATGCGCTCCCACAGTGTGTCCCCATGGCTGAAAGCTCTGATCAGCTGATGAAGCTCCCTGCTGCGGAAGTTCAGGGTGCCCCACCATGGCTGGAAGCTCTGCTCACCAATGGGGCTCCCAGCCATGGGGAGAGAAGAAACTGGGGAGCGGGGGGAGTGACTAGCAGAGACTGCAGGCATGGGGCAGAGGTGGCAGGGGGGCAGGCACAAGCAGGGGGAAAATTGCTAGACCTCCCCACAACACCTGTCTCTCTACTGTCTGCCCTCCAATAATTGGATTCTATACATGGAAAATTATAACAAACGTATACATTTTCCATGTATATAATTTAATTATTGGGGATCATCTTAAATTCAGGTTATCTTTGATTTGAGTAAATACAGACTCTTCATGCTTTCTCCAGTCTGCCCCTTAGTGAAGAAACATACTGCATCAACTGGCATGGATGATTCATCTTCCACTTTCTTATCTTGCAAATACCTCCTTAAGACCCACTTTTGCATTGAAACTTATAAGGGATCAATCAGCTAATAATTGTCTAGAATGAGTAACGCTGATTTTACTTATTTTTTATGTAAGTTATCTGTTTTGATCTTTTGCAGAATAAATTATGTACTGTTAGATAGAAAAATATCTGTATTTAAAATAGCAGGACCAAAGTGCTTGCTTGAGGCCCCTAGTTATTACCAAAATACAAATAAATAGTGATAATAAAATAATGATCTTCTTAGTTAGAACCTGGTGATCCCTGGTCTGACTGGAATTTATTTATTTTTTGGTGGTTCAATAAAGTTTACAAAAAGAGAATTACCCATAAAAGTTCATCATCTTTGTTCTCAGAACAAGAAAATCATTTCTGCCAAATCTGTGTAAATGGAGAGGAAAATGGCTCTGTGCCAAAATAGTGACAAACGGCTTGCAAACAGATGGGAGAAAATTGCTGTTTATGGACTTTTGCCCCAGAAAGAAAAGGTGGGGAACTGGAGAGTGAAAATGCTCTCAAGTGAGTGATACTTTGCTAATATCATATCTAAATAGCTTGTCCTGTGCAGTCAGGAATTTATAATTCTTTTAAAAAAAATTACAAATCACAATATTGCCAAATAGCCAAAAGTAACTGATACAGGCATGTAGCTGTCTTATAATTTCTTAGAAGAGTTTGGACAGCCACTGGCTGGGCATGATGTAGGCATGGCTAAGCCTATGATCAACTGCAGGTATTTCCCATGCTTCTGGGCTTTGCTGGTTGCCATTCCCCTACCTCCCCCCTTACTACTATGTATCAGGGTGTAAAGCCTTCTTCAGAAGCATTGGGTGTTGTCTGCATCCAAAGCTAGGGATTTTGACTGGGGTATGCCAAAGCTCCTGCTAGGACTACAGGCAGAGGTTATTGGCTAGAAGATCTTGCCCCTCCACTCAGGGTGAGACTGATCACCCTGTTCGGGGTCAGGAATTTTCCCCCAGGGTCAGATTGGTATGGATTATGGGAGTTTTTGTCTTCCTTTGTAATTGGGGGAGTGGCCCTCTACCTGGGATCCTTGAGCATAGATTAACGCCTTTTAAAGAAACAGAACACTGGCTGTTGTGGTTCCCTGCTTTACCTATGACAGCTTAGGGTGTTGTGTCTTGTGTCAGGGCGGATGGTAGTTGTATGAAGAGTTTAGATTATGGATTGTATAGGATGGTTTGGATAGGGATGTTAGGGATAGGCATGGGGTTGGACTAGATGACCTGTGGAAGTCCTTTCTAGATATGATTTCCTGAGGACTGTGATTTGAACACCACTTTACTTTGGGTGCTGAAAGGTCATGTAAACATTTCTAATATATTTTTATTGTTCTAACAATCTAATTGAAAAGATGGCACCCCAGAATCTGGATGATGGCCGATTTTATATTAAAAAATACGTTAGTAAACAAATCACTTTCCTCCCTATTTTACTTTCACTTGCAGCTGAAAATATTTTAAAGAATGAAAATTGCACTTTGGAGTCAGAAAGTATGCAGTTTCTTTATTTTTTCTCTAAAGCAGTATCATGTAATATTATATTGAAGATTGTGGCATTGTCATGCTTAAAACTAGGTGGTAAAATACAGTTTAAGAGATATTGTGCCAAATACTGTACTTGAATGTGAATATGGGCAGATATAAGCTGTGGGTGTGGGAGCAGAAACTGGTGCTGCAAGGGTGGCTGTATCCCAGCTCTCAGCTTCCTTCCCATCTCCATTCCCTCCCTCCCCCCAATCCAGGAAGGGCAAATAATACTGCAGGAGCAAAAGCCAGAGCCTTTTTTTAAGTTCCTGGATCAGGTAAGAGGTATGGAAGAGTGGGTGCAGTTGTGGCACTGCATCCTTTTGGATTGACCTTTGGTTGTGAATATATTTCTTGAAGTTTTGGGACTGCAAAGGTGTAATTAGAAATGGTGGTCTTCTTGCATTCCTAGGGTATTTATACATGTGCTCCAGGAGCGGGGGGTGGCTCTTGGAACTGATCTGATTAAAGTGCCAAGAGTCTCACGCGTATCAGAGCCCCCCCCCCATTTTTCAGTGTGTTTTGATTAATCAAGTCTGCTCCAAAATGCTGTAATTACAGTGCATTGGAGTAGCCTCCCTGCATGTGTATAGGTGCCCCTAGAGAGCTGCATACGATGTAGTTTCCCACAAGAAACCCAATTGACTTTGGGTCCATGCTTTCACCAAAGACTTCTCTACATTGATCAAAAGGAATGTCAGGGTCAGCCCCTAATAATAATGATGGCACATCACAAACCTATTCATGGGGGACCACCCCAAACCCTGAGTTTCTCCCACTGTGCTGCTACTTGCCCCAAGGAGCAGACTAAGTTTGCTCTGCAATAACTCCTTACCCAAGCAAGCTTCAGCTTCATTGCCCTTATACTGGACTCCACAGTAAGGAAATCCCTGGCAGTCCTAGGTGGCCTCCCCTTTCAGCTGTGAAAGAAATTATAGTTTCTTCTTTCTACAGAAGGGGCTATCATGGAATATCATTTGGCCAGAAATCACTCTTTCTGGATGCAATCAGTATGGACACAAAACAGCAAAAGGATTTATCACTTAATAGAAAAGAATTATACAAGCAAAACTGACCATAGATTTGGAGACAGAAAAACAAAACAAGTAAAGTTTCTTAACTCATATCTAGCTATACCCTAGCCATCCTGAAAGTGCCTGTATATCCAGAACTCAGCCTTCCTGATGGTTCTGTCAGCGCTGGCTGCTGGGTTTATTGAAACTACAAAGCCTGAGATCCAAAAGACAAAGCATAATTCCCTAAATCATTTCCAACCAGCCCACTGCCATTCTCATGAGTCACTAGAATTGTTCAGGAAGTTCTCATCTCCTTGAGACACCTGCAGCTCCTCTGGCTAAAGGGCCATTTTTTCTCAGTTGTCTCTACTGTGGAAAGACCCCACTGCAGGCAGACAATACCCTGGGGAACCCAACATGATAATATCTCCTTCTTCCTGTGTCTGGGAATGGAAGTTGTCTTTAAGTAGGCAAGCCTTTGTTGTTTGGCCTGAACCATGTCCAAAATTATGATGATATACATAGGTGGCATAATATATTCTATAAAGCAACAAGAACCTTAGGACACATAACACTTAAGCTGCAGTTAATGGTGTAATAAAACAAGGAATAAACCATCAAGTTATTACTCAAAAAATGTGTATTAACTTTGTGGCTGGTTTCCATCACACCATTAATTGTATGTGTGGCCAGGCTGGGGCTCCCAACTGTGGGGTGTGCCACTGAGGCTGGCAGCCATCAGCTGATGGGGCTCCCAGCTATGGGGGCATGCATGCCCCCACAAGACTGGGAGTCCAGATCAGGTGGGGGGTTCCACTTATGGGAGTATGTAGTGCACCCCCAATCCTGGGAACCCTGTCAGCTGAGGGGGTTTCCACTTGCAGAAGCTTGCTACTTGCCAATGAAGGGGGAGTCTGGGATCATGATCTTGGGCTCTCCCTGTATTGGCAATAAGGTGTGATGGGTTCTGATGCTTAATCCCACAATCATAGATTCATAGATTGTAAGGCCAGAAAGGACCTCAGAAGATCATTGGGTCCAGCCCCCTACATGAAGCAAGAAAGATAACTGGGGTTTAGATGACCCCAGCAAAGTGACTGTCTAGTTTCTGCTTGAAGATTTTCAGGGTAGGCAATTACACCACTTCTGAAGGGAGCTTATTCCACAGTCTGGACACTCTGACTGTGAAGACGCTTTTCCTAATGTTGGGCCTGAACTGATCTTCCAGGAGTTTGTGGCCATTAATCCTGGTTTTCCCTTTGGGTGCCCTGATCAATGGTTGTTCTCCAAGCCCTTGATGTACTCCCCTAGTGTAGTGGTAAGCTGCTACTGGGTTCCATCTCAGTCTTCTTTGCCACAGGCTGAAGAGTCCTAGATCCCTTAGCCTTTCCTCATATGGCTTGCCTTTTAAGACTCTGATCATATGGGTGGCTATTCTTTGGACTTGCTCAAGCTTGTCCATGTCCTTGTTAAAGTTTGGTGTCCAGAACTCGATGCAGTACTCCAGCTGTGGTCTCACCAGTGCTGAGTAGAGCAGAAGAATCACCTCCTTGGCTTTGCTGGAGGTGTGTTGATTGATGCATGCCAGGGTATTATTGGCCTTACTGACTACAACATCGCACTGCTAGCTCATATTCATACTGCGGTCTATTATTACCCCCAGGTCCCTTTCATTTGTGGTAGTGAGTTTGGTGCCACCAAGCCTGTATGTGTGTTGGGGATTGCTTGTCCTGAGGTGGAGCACTTTACATTTCTCAGTGTTGAAATTCATCAGGTTCCGATTTGCCCAACTTACTAGTCTGTCTAGGTCCACCTGTATCTGTAGCCTATCTTCAAGTGTGACCATGCTTCCCCATAACTTGGTGTCATCTGTGAACTTAGCCAGTGAGATCTTCACCCCCACATCCAAATCATTAATAAAGATGTTGAAAAGTACTGGACTGAGCACAGACCCCTGCAGGACACCAATGCCCACTTTTCACCAGGATGACACAGTTCCATTCACTACAACTGTCTGGGTCCTATTCTAGAGTCAGTTTCACACCCACCTGACTATCTTAGAGTAAGGCCTATAATCCTCCAATTTTCTTATGAGGACATCATGGGATCAAAGGCCTTTTGGAAGTCTATGTATACAATGTCAACCTGCTGTCTAGTGTCCAGGTGGTGAGTTACCTGGTCATAGAAGGAGATGAGGTAGGTTGGTAAGGCAAGACCTGATCACAATGAAGCCATGCTGGATGTCATTCAGAATCTTACCTTGTGCAAGCTTATTAAAGATAGACTCCTTGATGAAGTTTTCTACGATTTTCCCTAGGATGAAAGTTAGGCTGATTGGCCTATATTTACCCAGGTCCTCCCTCCTGCCCTTCTTGTGGATGGGCACAACACTGGCCCTCTTCCAGTTCTCAGGGACTTCCCCAGAGAGCCACAAGTTGTGGAAGAGTTTTGCCAGGGGTTCCGCAATGACTTCGGCCAGCTCCTTCAGCACTCTCGGATGAAGATCATCTGTCCCGCTGACTTGTATACTTCTAATTTTATTAAATGATCATATACCAATTCTACAACAATAGTAGGAAAGTGATTATTCCTACCGTGCTCATCCTCTACTCTACCTGGTATGCTTTTCCCCCTGGTCCGGTGAAAGACCAAGTGAAGTAGTCATTCAGGAGTTCAGTTTTCTTCTGGATGCCGGTAACCGGCTCTCCTGAGTTGTTGAGCAATGGTCCCATACTCCCATTTGTTTTCCTCCTGTTCTGTATGTACCTAAAGAAGGACTTTTTGTTGTCCTTGATTCCCATTGCTAATATAAGTTCAGTTACCGCTTTAGCCTGTCTTAGCTGTTCCCTGAAAATGCAGGCCACCATGGAATAGTCCCCAACCTTAACTTGTTTATAAGCCTCTTTCTTCTTTCTTGAGAGGACCCTGATTTCCCCATTTAGCCAAGAAGTCAGAAAGAATCGCAACCTTTCCAACTTGGCTGAGTGTTCCTTCCAGGAGATGTCTGGATAATTAAAATTGCCCATGACAACCATGTCATGTGAATGTGCAGCCTCAGTCCATTCTTGGGTAAACTCTACACCAAGTTCCTCCCCCTGGTTTGGTGGTCTGTAGTATACGCTTACAGTTAGGTCTCTCTCGCCACCCCATCCACCACCCACAATTTGACCCAGAGGGTTTCAAGCTGTCCATTTTTGGAACTGATGTCAGCCTCCAAGGAGGTGTACTGCTCTTTCACATAGAGACCAACACCTCCACCTTTTATCCCCACCCAGTCCCTTCTATGCAGGGTGTAGCCCTCTATAGCTACACTCCAGCTGTGTGAAGAGTCCAATCAGGTCTCTGTAATCCCTACTAGATCATAATGGACACTGGGGAGTGGGAGGGGTAGCTCCTCCTGCTTGTTTCCCATGCTCCTGGCATTAGTATATAGGCACCTGAGTCCTTCTACTGAGGTCCTCATCTTCCTGTCCTGCTGATGGAGAACTATTCCCTCAGCTACCACAAAAGTGGCTCTCCCAGTGTCCCTATCTACTGGGCTTACATGTATATTAGTCCTTGGACATGTTTAAATTTGTGTATCCCTGTCCCCTAGCAATCTTAGTTTAAAGTCTTGTCCAGAAGATCAGTCTTCCTGGTCACGAACAGGGACTTACCTTTCCTCATGAGGTGGATGTTGTCCCTTCCCATGTGTGATATGGCAGGAAGCATGATTGTGGGGATTCTACATCAGACCCCAATGCACCTTCATTTGCAAATCCTCCAGGGTCCTTCCAGGAGTAGAAATGAATATAGCATAACATGGACTTTCCAATGAGACCACACATGCCATAACAGTATAGTAAACACAAGAAAACCTTCATTCTGCAAAAGTCCAAAACATAACAGGGTTTATGGCCGTAAGTTCTTAGCTAAGTGTCAAATGCTTTATTTTTAATATTTCCACCAATTTTAAAAGTCCTTCAGCCATATATTGTACTGTTCTTATTCTTAGTTTACCACTATTTACTGGGTTCTTACTTAGCTCAAAGTTGTAAGCAGGCCTTGACTACACATTTAACATTGTGTATTTGTACAGACATTCAGTCTACAGAGAGATTCTCCTTGAAGCACCTTCACTTGGGTTGTTTGTAAGTTATTTGTCTCTCAGAACAGCCATTTTGCACTGAAAGAAAAATTATGAGTGTCTATAAGCTCATGGTTTCTCCTGGTAGAGCAGGGATACTCTTAGGAGAAAGTGAATATTTATATATAGTGTTTTATTCACTGTTTATTTTCTGTTCAATTTAAACTCCATGTAGTCACTCTTAAAGTTACCTGGTGTGCTGTTCTTGGTAGTATTCAAAGGCATGCAGTTACCTGCCTTCCTCTTCCTATGTCCAACTCCATTTTGTAGCAATGTTCTGTTGGCCGATGGTTCCAAGGTAAGGTGAATGCTCTTCTCCCTGTAGTTTATTGAATGGACTTCAGAATTACATAGGGGTTTACTGCAAAGTAACCCTGTCATTGTATGGAGTTGAGCAGTTTGATTCAAATAATCTAGAACAGCAACAAAACTAAGACTCTCAGTGCAGATTTTATTATATGTCAGTGATTTCTGAACCCTACTTTATAATATCCCATGCAAATTAATCATTGAACTCTTTCTTCCAAAAGAAACTTTTAATATGTGTTAAAAGTACCACAGTTTGCACTGCCATCCACTCATCTTTATATTCGTATTCAAAACCATCTCATACATGTGAGAAATATTTCTAAAAGTCATTTGTGCAGTAAATCAATAACAACAGTTATTATCTTGTGCTTTCTGTCTTTTCAAATAGCCTTTATTGTTTCATGTGCTGTGACCCAGAGCTGCCCATGATTTATTACTTAAGTCTTTCACTGTGCTACAGCCTGAAGTAAGCATGTCTTATTTTCGGTGTTTCCCTTGAATTCCTCAGATACTATTCCTCCAACAATTACAAACTGCCCATGGGATATCACCATAACAACTGAGATGGATCCAGTACAGGTCATCTGGGAGCAACCTGACATTAGTGACAACAGTGGGGCTTTTAACTTCAATAGCTTCTTATACTGAGTGACTCCCTCTTCCGGCATGGAACACATCAAATTCAATATGCTGTCCATGATGAAGCTGGAAATACAGCCTCTTGCCAGTTTAAGGTTATTATCAAAAGTAAGTCCTATTGCAAATAAGATTTTTTTTTTACCATTTGTTAACAATTTTAATTACGGAAATGGAACAATTTTTGATAAGCCAATCACTTTTGAAAGTGTGAAGAAAACTGAAAATTACTTCTTTTCTGAGAGCTTTAAAAAACTTGAAAGCATGCAGCAAAATTAATTTATGTTATGGTAGAATAGTAACAGAATTTGAGTAACTTTTTTGTAGCTACGCAAAACTTGAGTTTTTTCTTTAATGTACAATTTGCAACGATTCATACACGCTGTTTCTAGGTTCCTATGGATGGGTATTAAACAAATAACTATTTGCTAGTGCCAGTTCTGGGAGAAGAGGAACAGAAAAGGTTTAGGAAGGCTTTAATAAAGTGCTAATACAGGATAAAACTGCTGCTTTAGTGCTTGAACCACTTCAGGCTTTTTGTCAAATTCCCTGCATGATTATAGGGCAAGTGAAGCATATTAATGCTACTGTTCACTCTTGGGTGAAAAAAGAAATCACAAGAAGCCCTTTCTCCCATAAATATTTGAAATGTTAACTTTTTTTTCTTTCACATTAACATCCTCCTGATAGTGGAAAGCTGTGGAGTGAATAATAGTTATGGCCTTTATAGGGACAATTAAACAAATATCTATTCCATTATAGTATGTCAGACTTTCTCTCCTAATAGCAGTAAGAGAGGGACACAACTCTGATGGAGTTCAATTTAAATTTAATGACAAATGTAGCAGTTTAACATTATAACATTTAGTTTGCTTAAATTGGTGCCAAGGACTTTATGGACTTCCTTATTTCATTTTAAGCTGGAATTATTTTGATTTTGCACAATTAGGAATTTTGGTTGAAGCCAAAATTAAATTGGGCAAACTGATATGAGAGATTCTACATGGAGCTCAGCATTATTTTTAACTAAATCAAATCTCACCAAGGCAACTTTCTTTTGTTGGCTAATTAGGGAGAGTAGAATCAGTTCTGATAAAACAGATAGAAACCCATTTTCCAAAATTTGAAAATGTTTGGTTAGGTGTTCTTTATGGTTGCACAGAGATGCAAAAATATGCAAATTCATTTATAAGGGAAGCTAATATGTTATTTACATATTTCATTTCAAGAGCCAAGTTTTAAATAGTGTGGGACAAGTCCTCTTCTGCCCCACTGTTATTCTAAATACTTAGGTCTGGGACTAAAATGAAAAGTATGAATGACTTAGATACAACAGTGATTTTTAAAAAATTTTAAAAAGGCTCAGTATGAATGGCATGTGCCCCCAGCAGCTTGTGGGGGGGACGTGGCACTGGAGGCGGCGTAGGGAGTGTGGTGGCAGTAAGCAGGGAACTCCCATAGGTGGTGCTGGTGCTGTCCGTGGCAGGAGGGAGGGTGGTGAGTGCTGACCAGGGGTTGGCGACCACCCACAGACACTGCTGGCAGTGTCGGCAGTGGCCAGTGGTAATACCAGAATGCCTGCAGACGCTGCTGGGAGAGGAGGGAGTGGGAGGGGGTGGTGAGGAAAGGGGTGGCAAACCTTTTCATAGAGGGTGCACCACCACTCTCAGGGAGTGCACATGCACTCTTGTGCACCCCCTAAGCATTGCCAATGAGGCTTGGGTTGTTACAGTTTGAGTGGCAGATGAAAGTTGTTTTCTCTCCCTATTTTATTTGAATTAGGTCTCCATTCTATACAGCTTCACTCCCCATGAAAGCTGATGTATTTTTATGTTAATACATTGCAGCTCTCTCAGGGGAGAGTGGAACATTTGCTAATTACTAGAGTGTTTGCACTTAGCAATTTCTTGCAAAAAGCAACTGCAAGAACTCAAGCTATAGTTCTGCTAGTATTATGCAGTCTCCCAATTTGGGGGAAGTATAAAAACAAAATATAAGACTGGAAATTTCTTGAGGAGATAAAATGTGTTTATTGTAAAATTTTCCCTCCCCTCCCCCTCCACAGATGCTTATACCAAAACCAAACAATGCATCATGATGTTTTAGTTGGATGATGTTATTTAGAAGGGAACCAATAACATGTAATGCCTTTGCACTAGGATAACGCCACACACTCACTTGGCTTCTTGTGACCAGCCAAGAAGACTGTGTTATTTAAGCTGTCTTATTTATTTATTTTAAAAAATATATTTTGGCTGTTTATCAGGAAATGATTTCAGTAGGGAAGCACAGTAACTCAATTATCAAACACTCCTCTCTCTAAGCCTTCCAACAAAATGTGTATGAGATGAACAAAGGATAAACACATCTATTTACACTTACTCATTTTCAGTAACTCATGTTTACATGCAGCCTGATTGCTCATGTTTGTGGGTGATTGCTCTGTAGGACTTGGCCTGGAGGGGGGAGGAGGCAGGAATGGAAAATTCCACGAGCCTCTACACATCCTTCACTCCCGTTTCTAAGCCACGCAGCTTCCAAAGCAATGTGGCTGTAGGGACTGGGCCTCCATACTAGTTGTTGGATCCCATGTCCCTGCTTCTTCTGAGAAGCATAGATCAACTGAAGACAAGCTGTCAGTTCCCAGAAGGCTGCTCTCCCTTAAGTTTTTTCTCTAAAGATGATATTAAGTAGCAGTCTGCCTCATCACTCACACTGCTTTTAATTAAATATTAGCTGACTAGTTTAAGCTAAATTTATGCTCATGTAATTAGCAACCATCCCACTCTCCCCCGAGAGAACTGCAGTGTATCAACATAGAACTACAACAGCTTTCAGAGGGGAGTGAAGCTGGATGTTCTCTGAAAGCAGCTGTTGATGCGTTTCAAGAAACTGAATTAATAAGAAACTGAGTGAACATGTAAGACAGTTAACAGGAAGGAATAATCAATATTGGGTGTTCTTGTCACACTCAGCGAGGCAGGGGAAACCTTCTCCCCCGACCTGCACATACACACACATTTAGAAGGCTACAGAGTTGTACTTCATGTTGGGAAATTCCTCAGATGATAGGGAAGAAGATCATGGTTTCAAATATAAGAGTAATCATCAAGTTCAGCTCTATATTAATTTCAGTGGAGTTGTGTCCATATGTATTGCAAATGATTTAAGTTCAAATAGGTGACAACCTGGCCAGGATATGTTTAAAAGGATGTTGCTGCTCCAACAAAGCTGCAGTTAAGCAAAGTCTTTAAACTGCCTAATAGGTATGTTTACCCAGTATAAGATTTTGCTTAGAAATTTCCAGAAGGTCTTAATAGGAATATGTAACTTTTGCGAAGTATTTTGTATTAATAAATATCAAATGGGTTTATCGCATTGGGGAACTATCATCATGGCTGTTGCATGGGTGGGTAATTTCTGTGTAAGTGAGGAATTCAGATTGTTCTAGTTAGGGTAAGTTTTGTTCTTCAGCTCAATAAGATTGTTAAGTGTTCAAGTGTATGCCATATATTTGTGTGTGAGTTATTACTGCTATTTTTGCATGCTGTGCTGAAACTAACCATGATGAGGTCTTATCAAGACATTAAAGATTTAAAAGCTGAATAATCACTGCATTTCATACAGTCTCAGGAGTAAATGGAATTAAGAAAATATCCTGAGTGGAAGAAAGGAGCAACTAAATCCCTAATTGTTTTTATTTTTTTCTTCTTTTTAAGAAAAAGGGAATACGGCTAACACCTGGAGAAGCCTTGGTCTGTACACATATTCAGATGATCTGGGAGAATTATATCTGGAAAAAAACCTTGGAGATGCCAGAACAGACATTTGAATGCTGTTCCCTTGAAGATCAGAGCTTGCAGAGCCTTGATTGCCTGACCCTGACTGATCAGAATCAGCTTGTGTATCCCAGCAGCACAATGTGGGATTGTGAAGGGAAAGCATTCTACTCCCTACTTAACTGGTGTAGTAGACCAACTCAAGAGATACACTCATGGGGTTGTGGGGAGGGGGAGCAAAGTACCCTGGGATGCTGGAGGATTATAGTTTCATAGTTTCATAGTTTCTAGGGTCGGAAGGGACCTGAGCAGATCATCTAGTCTGACCCCCTGCCATGGCAGGAAAGAGTACTGGGGTCAAACGACCCCAGCAAGATATTCATCTAACCTCCTCTTAAACACCCCCAGGGTAGGAGCCTGCACCACTTCTCTTGGAAGTTGGTTCCAGACCCTAGCCGCCCTGACTGTGAAGTAGCGCCTCCTGATATCTAACCTAAACCTACCCTCTGCCAGCTTGTGACTGTTATTCCTGGTCACTCCTGGCAGTGCTCAGGGGAACAGTGACTCCCCCAATGCCTGCTGATCCCCCCGACTAGTTTATAACAGGCCACAAGTTCCCCCCTCAGCCTTCTCTTTTGGAGGCTGAACAGGTTTAGGTCCCGTAGCCTCTCCTCATAGGGCCTGCCCTGCTGCCCCCTGATCATGCGAGTGGTCCTCCTCTGGACCCTCTCCATGCTGTCGACATCCCTCTTGAAGTGTGATTACCAGAACTGGACGCAATACTCCAGCTGTGGCCTGACCAGTGCCACATAGAGGGGGAGGATCACCTCTTTGGACCTGCTCGAGATCCATCTGTGGATGCATGCCAAGGTGCGGTTGGCCTTCCTGACGGCCTCTCCACACTGCTGGCCCATGTTCATCTTGGAATCAATGATGACCCCCAGATCCCTTTCCGCCTTCTTGCTGACAAGAGGGGAGTTCCCTAACCTGTAGGTATGGTGCTGGTTGTTCCTCCCCAGGTGCATCACCTTGCACTTGTCTGTGTTGAAACCCATCCTATTCTCGTCTGCCCACCCTTGTAACCTGTCTAGGTCTGATTGTAGCCTGTTGCATCCTTCCAATGTGCCCACGTCCCCCCACATCTTAGTGTCATCAGCAAATTTGAACAGGGTGCTTTTTACCCCCTCATCCAAATCACCGATGAAGATGTTGAACAGTGCAGGCCCGAGGACCGAGCCCTGCAGAACCCCACTGCCCACGTCCTTCCAGGTTGAGAAGGACCTATCCACTACCACCCTCTGGGTGCGGCCCTCCAGCCAGTTGGCGACCCATTTGACTGTGTGGGTGTCTACACCACAGCCACCCAGTTTGTTAATGAGAACAGGCTGAGAGACAGTGTCAAAAGCCTTCCGGAAGTCCAGGAAGATTATATCTACTGCTACGCCTGCATCTAATGATCTGGTGATCTGATCGTAAAAGGCCATCAGGTTGGTCTGACAGGACCTGCCACTGATGAACCCATGTTGGTTGCCCCTAAGCATGCAGTCCCCTGCTGGCCCCTCCTGGATGTGTGCCAGCATAATTTTCTCAAACAGCTTGCCTAGGATTGAGGTAAGACTAATTGGCCTATAGTTTCCCGGGTCCTCCTTCCTGCCTTTTTTGAAGATGGGAACCACATTGGCCCTCTTCCAGTCCTCCGGTACCTCACCAGAGCACCACGAGTGCTCGTAAAGTTGTGCCAGGGGACTTGCAATGACTTCGGCCAGTTCCTTTAGAACTCTAGGGTGGAGGTCATCCGGGCCGGCTGACTTGAATACGTCCAACCCCTCCAGAAGCTCCCTAACTAAATCCTCGCTAACCCGTGGCCCAGGCGTGCCTCCCCCGGGGCCCGAGGGGGGCCCAGCAGGGAGGTGGCTGTTCTGGTCCCTACTTAGGAAGACGGAGGCAAAGAAATCGTTAAACATGTTAGCTTTGCCGTCTGGTGTGATGACCAAGTTTCCCATGGCGTCCTGCAAGGGCCCCACATTATCCGGGACCTTCTTTTTACCCCCTATGTATTTAAAAAAGGACTTCTTATTGTCTTTAATCTGGGAAGCTAGTTCCAGTTCCATCACTGCCTTGGCCTTCCTAACCCCGCTACATCCCCGAGCAACTACAGAATAGTCCTCCCTGGTGATGACCCCTTCTTTCCATTGGGTATAAACCTCCTTTTTAGCAAGGAGACATTCCCGGATGCTTTTGGTGAGCCACGGAGGCTTGTGTGCTCTCCTGTTCCCTTTGATCCTCATTGGGATTACCTTCCTTTGGGCTTGGAGGATTGTCTCCTTAAGGAGCGACCACTCTCCTTGGACACCTGGCTCCCCTCCCCTCTGGGACCTCAGCGCTTCTCCAACTATCCTCCTTAGCTCGTTGAAGTCTGCCCTCCTAAAATCTAGGGCCGCTACCTTACTGCATGCCTTTGCCACCTTGCGCTGGATGGTGAATTCCAGCAGGCGATGATCGCTGTCGCCCAGGTGGTTGAGCACCCGCAGCCCCCTCACCAGGTCATCACCTGTGGCCAGCACTAGGTCCAACAAGGCATCTCCCCTGGTGGGGCTGTGCACCTCCTGGGTTAGATGGAGGTCCTGCACTCTGGCCAAGAACCTACGTGAGTGGTCAGACCTGGCTGACTGCTCTTCCCAGCAGATTTCCGGGAAATTCAGGTCCCCCATGACAACCACATCCTTAGCCTTCACTACCTCTGTGAGCTGACCCAAGAATTCCTGGTCAAGTTCTTCTCCCTGGTTGGGAGGTCTGTAGTAGACTCCCACTGTTAAGTCCTTTTCCCCTCGACTGCCTTGTACTCTAACCCAAAGCACTCCAAAGTGCCCCTCCCCTGACTCTTTGCTAATTAACGAGGATGTGTATTCCTCCTTAATATAGAGCGCCACGCCCCACCTCTCTTTCCTATCCTGTCCCTCCTGTACAGCCTATAGCCCTTGGCATTCACCGCCCAATCATGCGTTTCGTCCCACCATGTTTCTGTAATCCCCACTATGTCCAGGCTGGTGTCAGCCAGCAGGAGGGTGAGTTCCTCTTGCTTGTTGCCCATACTAAGAGCGTTTGTGTAGAGGCATTTGAGGCCTCCTGTGGGTGTGTGTACTGACCCCCTAGTCCCAGCGTTACCCTGGCCCCTCTCTCTTACCCGTTTGATTGCTTCGCTCGTCGGTCTGGGCTGGGCTGTAGTTGTGGGTGCTGTTTGGTCTGGCAGTCTGATGTTTCCTCTGCCCTCATCTTCCCCTTCCCCCAATGAGCCTAGTTTAAAGCCCGCCGGAGGAGGTCCGCCAACCTAGAATAGAACACACGCTTACCTTTAGGGGAAAGGTGGAGCCTGTCCCATCCCAGCATGTCTCTCATTGTGATGTGCCGGTCGTGGCTGAGGAAGCCAAAGCCCTCCTCGAAGCACCATTCCTGTAGCCGCCAGTTGGTCTCCACGATGCACTTTTCATGCCATTTGCCTCGTCCACTCACTGGCAGGATAGAAGAGAAAACCACGTGTGCGCCCATCTCCTTCAGCACGCACCCCAGAGTGTGGTAGTCCTCCATCAGGTGATCATGCTGTGGCTTCTCTCAGAAGGTAAAGTTGTACAGACATTCACTCGTCAAGAGAAACTCTCCTGAGAGTGATTTATCCTTGGTTTTTCCCAGGCTATTTTTCTCCTGGAGTGGCCATTTTTGCTCTGGGAGAAAAACTCTGAACTCCTGTATACCTGTGGCTTCTCCTGGGAGAAAAAGTGACTCTCCCTAGAGAAAATGAACATCTGTAGGTGTCTCTCTATGTAGAAAATGAAACATTCAAGTAGTTTTTTAAAGAATTCAAGAAGAAGAAAGTATAGAATTTGTGACTGAGCTAGCTCTCAGGAGACAATCTTTTAATTTTGGGAGGCTAACTGAGTTTGAGTAGCAATCAGATTGTGATTAGGATTGCAGACAAAAAACATTCAGCAAGAGGCTAATGCCAGATGTAGAATAAGCTCTTGAGAAAGCAATTAGAATTGGTCAAACAAAGGAAGTCAGATAGTCTGACATGAAACTTTTTGGAAGGTGGACATTAGGGCCATGAGAAATTTCGCTGAGTGTTTCATTTTGAAGCTGTTTCAATGCATTTTGAGCTTGAAACAGTGAAATCAAAATGAAACAAAAAGCATCAAAACAGCCTTGAAACAAAATGAGGGCACTTGAAACGTTTTGAGAAAGCAGCCTGGTGGTGGGAGGCAGGGGAGAGCCAAGGCTGAGCTCTGAGTGGCTCTGCACCCCATGTAACTCAGCCTGGTGGGGAGTGCGGCCCTGGCTCTTCCTGTCTCCCACTGTTGGGCTGTGCTCCATGGGGCTGGCAGAGTTGTTTGGAGTGCAGCACCAGCTCTGCCCACCTCCCACTGCCCGGCTGTGGACTGATTGGCTCCTCCAGCCTCATGGAGCTCAGCCCAGCATCAGGAGGTGGAGCACAGCCCCAGCTCTGTCCATCTCCCACCACCCAGCTGCACTCTGATTGGCTTTGCTACCCTATAGAGCTTAGCCTGGTGGAAGGTGGGCAAAGCCAGGACTGCACTCCACCTCCCAATACTGGGCTGAGCTCCATGGAGCTGCAGAGCCACTTGGAGCACAGCCTGGCAGTGGGAAGTGGGTAAAGCCAGTGCTGTGCTCTGCCTCCCACCACCGGGCTGGGCTCCATGGGGCTGCAGAGTCACTCAGAGCTCAGCCCGGTGGTGGGAGGCAGAGCACAGCCCCGGCTCTGCCTACCTCCTACCATCAAGCTGAGCTTCATGGAGCCTGGCACTGCGCATGGGCTGCACTCAGCGCCTGTCCCAAGCGGCAGTGGCAGCCTCCTGTCATCTGGTGCAGATCCAGGGGTCTGCACCCCCAGGAGGGTGCCACAGCCCCGCAGCACTCCTGGGTGTGTGGGCCCCTGCATCTGTGCCCAGATGACAGGAAGCTGCTGCTGCTGCCTGGGGCCAGTTTCAGCATCTGTTTTCCCCAGCACTGGGTACAGGCTATGCCCAGTGACGGTCCCAGGTGGCAGCAGCAGCCTCCTGTCATCCAGCACAGATCTGGGGGCCTGCACCCCCGGGAGGAGTCTGGCACAGTCTCGCAGCCTTCCTGGGGGTGTGAGCCCCTGGATCTGCGTGCTGGGTGACAGGAGACTGCCACTGCCAACAAATTTTGCTTTCAAAACTTTGAGGTGCAATTTCTCAGAAACCACTGCAGCTATCTCCTTGATACTTAGCAGTCTTCATGCCCTCAGAAGGGGCTACCTTTCCTGCATTTTTCATCTGAATCGGGTAATAAATGACAACTTTTTAGGTATTTTCATGATTCCCCATTATAGTTTATGTCAAAATGTCAAAATGAGTCGAAACAGTGAAACAATTTTGATGAAACAAAACAGGATAGTGCGTCAGAATGAAATTAAATCATGAAACAAAAAACTGTCCCTTCAAAATGGTGAAATGGACATCAAAATGAAATGATGGTGTTTCGCACAGCCCTAGTGGACATCGCTCCAATGCTGTAGGCATGGAAGAGCAAGCAGCACACTTAGAGGAAGAAAAAAAACAAAGCCCAAAGTAAATTCCAACCAAAACAATACACAGTGTAGGCTGTGACTACCGACAGACAAACTATATCCAGAAAATAGATAGAGATGCAGGTAGATTAGATTATATCATTTTGCAAGAGGTTGAAAACATGGAGTATGCAGAGCAGAAACAGAAGAGAATAAAATGTTGCCATTAGTCTGTTGTAGCAGAAGATTGGGGAGGCGCACCTAGGCCAAGGGTCAGGGAGGATCTAGTCAGAGAACTTCTAGAGGGACTAGATGTATTTAAATCAGCTGGTCCAGACGATCTCTACCCCAGAGTGCTGAGGGAATTAGCTGAGGTCATTGCGGGACCCCTGGCACAGCTTTACGAGCACTTGTGGTGCTCTAGTGTGGTGCCAGAGGACTGGAAGAGGGCCAATGTGGTTCCTACCTTCAAAAAAGGGAGGAAGGAGGACCTGGGAAACTATAGGCCAGTTAGTCTTACTTCAATCCTGGGTAAGATTTTTGAGAGAATTATTCTGGCACATGTCTATGAGGGGCCAGCAGGGGAGGTTATGCTTAGGGGCAACCATCACGGGTTCATTAGAGGCAGGTCCTGTCAGACCAACCTGGTGGCCTTCTATGACCAGGTCACCAAATCCTTAAATGCAGGGGTAGCAGTGGATGTAGTCTTCCTGGACATTTGGAAGGCCTTTGACACTGTCTCTCACCCCGTTCTCATTAAGAAACTGGGGGGCTGTGGTGCTGACACCTAAACAGTCAAATAGGTCGCCAACTGGCTGGAGGGCCATACTCAGAGAGTGGTGGTGGATGGGTCATTTTCAACCTGGAGGGATGTGGGCAGTGGGGTTCCGCAGGGCTCAGTCCTCGGGCCCGCACTGTTCAACATCTTCATCAGTGACTTGGACAAAGGGGTAAAAACCACCCTGTTCAAATTTGGTGACGACACTAAGATGTGGGGGGATGTGGGCACACTAGAAGGAAGGAATAGGCTACAATCGGACCTAGACAGGTTACAGGGGTGGGGGGAGAAGAACAGGATGGGATTCAACACCGACAAGTGCAAGGTGATGCACCTGGGGAGGAAGAACCAGCACCATACCTACAGGCTGGTGAACTCCGTTCTCATCAGCGCAGAGGCAGAAAAGGATCCTGGAGTCATCACTGATGCCAAGATGAACATGGGCCGGCCGTGTGGGGATGCAGTCAGGAAGGCCAACCGCATCTTGTCATGCATCCACAGCTGCATCTCGAGCAGGTCCAAGGAGGTGATCCTCCCCCTCTTTGCGACACTGGTCAGGCCACAGCTGGAGTACTGCATGCAGTTCTGGGCACCGCACTTCAAGAGGGATGTGGACAACATGGAGAGGGTCCAGAGGAGGCCACTCGCATGATCAGGGGGCAGCAGGGCAGGCCCTACAAGGAGAGGCTACGGGACCTGAACCTGTTCAGCCTTCACAAGAAAAGGCTGAGGGGGGACCTAGTGGCCTGGTACAAACTAGTCAGAGGGGACCAGCAGGCATTGGGGGAGTCCCTGTCCCCCGAGCACTACCAGGAGTGACTAGAAATAACGGTCACAAGCTGGCAGAGGGTAAATTCAGATTAGACATCAGGAGGCGCTACTTCACGGTCAGGGTGGCTAGGATCTGAAACCAACTTCCAAGCAAAGTGGTGCTGGCTCCCACCCTGGGGATCTTTAAGACAAGGCTAGACAATCACCTTGCTGGGGTTGTTTGACCCCAGTACTCTTTCCTGCCATGGCAGGGGGTCAGACTCGATGATCTGCTCAGGTCCCTTCTGACCCTACTAACTATGAAACTATAACTTAGTATAGTGAGTGAGAGTGATGGAGTAACACTACAGATAATGAATTTTTTATCATTTGAAATAACTTTGCCAAATTTTTGAGAATTTTCAAGGAACTTTTAAAAGTATGAACCACCGACAGATTGTTTCTTTTCTTTTTTTTCTTTTTTTAATAAGCTCTGGTTAGCTCACAGGACATAGTTCCTTTCCATCAACCCACACTCTAACCAAGAAAATTACAGGACAGTAGCTTGTCACAAATGTTTACGGAGAAGGCATTATCTCTTAAAGAGAACAAAATAACAAACTAAAAAGGAAAATGAATATATTAGGAAACTCCAAATAGACCTGAAGCTTAAATCATTATAGTTACACTGGGGAAAAGAAAAGAGAAAAAAAGGCTGATAGAGAGAAAACTAAAAATGAAATTTAAAAATCTTAAGTTTCACTAAAAACCACTTTAAAAGCTTTTTATAAAATGTTTAAATTTATGGCCTGTTTATAGAAAATGTTTTGAATAGAAGAATATGACTAGTTCTACATATAGCTTATTCTTACTATGCAGCATTTTCTAGGGATTTGGACATTATCTCATTTGGTAAACAAATAACGGTGTTAAAAGTGGGCATTTTTCTGTTTATCTTATTTACTATACTTCTATATTTGTACTATAGTACCTAATAATAATAGTGGAAGTTATGTTTTAATATGATTTTCTTCCTGTTTCATTTAGAGCCTGACTTTGGCCTGCACTTCCGAAACTCCCTCAGATGGAGATTTAGCATGTGGAACGTTATCTTACCCTAAGAGTGGAATGAACAAATGGCAATTTTGTGTACGAAGGGCAGGAGTTTCCATCTCAGAGTGGCATTGGTGTTTTTCTGCCAGCCTTCTCAATCAGGCAGTAGGTGGTTTCATCTGGATGAGGCCTGGCAAATGTCAAAGGCTCACATACCTAAGTCTTGCACAGGTAAGCAAGCTTGAAAAATTCACCAGATTAGCTTTCTGTTAATAAGTTTTCATTCTGCAAAATTTTCATATATTGTCAGTTGTTAGACTTATACTTGAATCACACAGACAGTAGGAAGATACAATTTCTAATTATCATCTGAGCTGAAAAAAGATTGTTTTGATTTTTTACCTTCAGCTGGAGTATGTCGTCTTTCAGGTCCAAATTCTGATGTCATTTATACTCAATTACATCTAAGTCAATAAAGCTACACTCCTGCAATTCCTGAATATCTGGCCTGAGAAATTATTC
This sequence comes from Crocodylus siamensis, assembly GCF_052110815.1. Taxonomy (NCBI): domain Eukaryota; kingdom Metazoa; phylum Chordata; order Crocodylia; family Crocodylidae; genus Crocodylus; species Crocodylus siamensis. The sequence continues at coordinate 193,698,506 of NC_143398.1, read as the reverse complement.
CAAGTCATTGGTTTATGTGTATTTTTATTGACAGGATTCTTGAAGACTCAAACATACCCATTTGCCTGGTTCCCTTGAACCTTAGGGATCTGGAGCAGGGATTTATAAAATCCCAGATCTGTAGCCACTCAACTCAACAAAGCTTCAGATCCTGTTCTGACCTGCTACAATACCAGCCCTCAGACCAAACAATAAAATAGCTCTGGTTGTCACCTACAGCCTCCAGCTTGAACATACCATTCATGCTTCAAACCCATCCTAGAAAAACAATGACTGTCTCAGGGTAACAGCTGGGGGGACAAACCTGTCCTGGCTTACAGACAGCCCCCCCACTGTCTAACAAGCACTATTAGGCAACTGTATTTACTTGAATCGAAGAAGAGGTTCCCCATTCAACATTCCCAGCCCATGCTGTTCCCCCACTTCTGCTTACCTTCTCATTGTGGCTCTGGCTGGGGTTCTGGCTGAAGCCCTGCTCTGGTCTAAAGCATGAAGTCCATGCTGCCTCTGGCCTATGCCTGGCCGTTCTGCATGGCCAACTGGAGGCTGCAGAGGGCATGTGCTTTTCTCTCTGTGCTCTATGTCCCAGGCCTGGAGCTGGAGCTGGAACCACTATGAGAAGCAGGCAGCAGCAATGTAGGAGGCACGATGGAGGGAAAAGGGCACAGGTAAAGGGGATCGGCACTGTGGGGATAGTGAGGGAATGAGACAGGTGCTGGAGTGTTCAGGAATCAGGGGGCAAAGGTGGGAGAGGGGACCAAGCAGGGGTTGGGGGGAGACAGGTGTCAGGGGGTGCATGCATTGGGGGCAGGATGGCACTTGCAGCAGGTACCAGGGTGTGTAGGCATCAAGGGGGAGGGCAGGTATGGGGTAATGCAGGGAGCAGGGGTCAGGCTGCTTGACTCCCCTCCTGCCTTCCCCTCCCTCCCCACTGCCTGCCTCCCTGCTGCTGCTTGCCCTGCCCTAGTAGTGGGTGGTGGGGAGCGACTTTCAAAACTTAGATTCCAGACATGGAAAATTATAAGAAATGTATAGATTTTCTCTGTATAGAATCCAATTATTGGGGGTAATTTTAAATTCAGTCTCATATTGGATACAGATAAATATAATAACTATATCAGGCCTTGCCGCAGATCAAGATGCCAGCTGTGCTTCCTTATCAATACAGGTTGTGCCATCCCTGGACCAAATAACATGGATTAAACATCCAAGGATTGAAACATTCACCTGTATCTCTACCAACATCATCTGCTTATAGTGCCCATCTGCAATCTATGTTGGGCAGAACCCTACCTGTAAGAATGAATGAATACTGATCTGATACAGAAAGACACACAAACCTGTGGCAAAAAACTTTAACTTTTACTAGATATTCTGTCATTTTATTCCTTAACTATTTTTAGACTGAAACACTTTTACAAATGAACTTGAATGCAGAATTGCAGAACAAAAACTCATCCACAGACAGGATTCTCTTAAATATAGTATAAACAAGGACTGTGGAGCCTGGTTGCATTACCTGGCTTAGCTTTTGTAAACCCTTTATCTCTATAGCTTTAATACTTGTTTGCCTCCCCCAGCACTACCTACCACACTTTCGTTGGTTTTTATGATCTCAGACTCATAAAATCTCATGCATCCCTGATTTAGTCTGCAAGGTACATTTCTACCCTGGCTCCTGCCTGACTTCAGATTACCATGGCTAATTATCTCCCTGTATGTGGGGGAAGGCCATGCTGGAACAGCTGTTTTGATAAGTTTCCATATGTATATGAGCATTTGTGGATGAATGGTATTCAGGCCAGTTTGTATTGAAAACTTTGGGAACTGATTTGAGAAATATTTTACATGCTGAGAGAGAATATGGTTCACTAAATAGAGTTATGGAGGATTCCAAGGGGGCAAGAAAAAGAAAAAGTGTTTGACTTAGCGCAAATGCACAATGGAGGCAGAAATGTCATTGATCAGTTCTTTTGCCGGTGCTCCCTTATGAAGCACTGTACTGAGTACAGAAGGTGCCAGGGCTACAGAATAAGGGAAGTAGTGTAAGATTTTTGGAAAAAGCAAATCCAAACTTTATCACCTGTGTCGTTTAGAGCCTAGAGACTGCCTGAAGCCTATTTTGGAGCGCTTGCTGGACTGGTGGGTCCAGCTTATGGATTTGTGTTTGTGTGTAGAGGGAGGGGGAGAATGGGTCTAAAGTATCTTGTTAGGGCCTGGAGATATAAGAGGCAATTAATTAATCTGATCTGCAGATAGATTAATTTTGGCTGTCAAAATTAAACTTTACTATGTAATACATAGTTGTTGGTTGGGTAGGACAATGTTATACCCTATCGCAAGTCTGTTGTAAATACTTGCAGATTAAGAAAGTTTGGCTAATTTCCTTTCAAAAGCTCAAGACAAGCAAGATCCATTCTGTTGAATAGACCCCTCTGTCATCACTAAGCCTATGATTTGTTACCAGGAGTGGCAGCATGCTACTTAGGCTCTACAGTTGTCTGCGTAACCCGGGCACACCTGACTATGTGCTCCCCACTCCAAATAGAAGAGATAGCTGGCTAGGCAGAGGTGCTGTGAGAGGGATCTGTAAAATACTGGCCAGTTCCTTTTATGCCCTGTTGAGTCAGGCCAGGACCAGGAATAGCTTAACTATATACAAATGTATTCATGTTTACAGGGAACCTTAAAAAGATAGCTGTTAATATACAACTGATACAGATATTTACAGATTTATAAGAAAGTAGTGGTAAGTATGTGCAACTACAACAGGTAAATATAGCTAGGCAGATAAACACAGGTATCAGGGAAGAACAATAACAACAATTAGATTCAAATAAACCTCAACTTGCTGACATAACCCAAGTCACACTGGAGGATAACATATATGCATCTCTCTTTCTCTCTATATACATATAACTATTTACAAAATGGGAGACATAAGTCTTCCCACCCACCCATGTGACCAAGACTATTGGGCATTCTCCTAGGGTGCCAAACTCTGGCACCCGCCTAGGGGGAGGGGGGTCTTAGTACCTCATCAGCCCCAGATGAGCCCACCTGGTCCCTGATCCCTCAGGACCCACCTTTCAGGGCTTCCTCCTCTGTGGGGACCCGTTCTCTGGGTACTCACGGATCTGGGGAGCTGGGAAGGCTCCTGGAGCTGCAGGTGCCTTGGTGGGGCCTTCTGTTATTTATTGGGGCTAGGGCCACCTTGTGCAGGTCCTGACACCCAGACCTTGCCTTCTGCCTTCCGTTGGGGCTTGGGCCACCTCATTTGGGTCCTGACAACTAGGCTTTGCCTTCTGCATTCTGTTGGGGCTTGGGTCGCCTTGTGCAGGCCCTGAAACCTGGACTGCCAGGCTTCTGGCACACCCCACTGGTGCCTCCTGGGTGCCTGGCCTCATGCTGGAGAGGGGTTGGAAACCTGAGCGGCCTGGAGCCGCTCCCAGGGTTTGGGACACTGTGCACTACTGCATGCACTGAGTCCTCAGCCGCACGCCAAGGGTAGCAGACCTGAACCACCACATGTGGCTCCTAAGGTCTGGGGGCTCCATGCACCACCATGTGCACCAGGTGTCCAGGAACCTGAACTTCCTCCTGCAGCTCCCAGGCACTGTACTGTGCACCACTGGGGCTATAGCCAAAGCTACCTGCTGCTCTTTTCCTGACAAGGTGGGATCTTCCAGGGCTCTTCTGGGCTACTGCTTCCATCTATCTATAGGCAGCTCTCCCTATCTCCTCTTAGCCCTGCCTGCTTCTTTGTTCCTCAACACATTTGCTGCATATTGGGCATGCAGCTCCTTTATTCACTCCAGAGGTTCTGCCTTGGAAGGCTTGCCAGACCTGCAGAATGCAGGCTTCCATCAGATCCAGGAGGCTCTTTGCACCCCCTCCATGTGACGGGTGGGGTTGGCCCCACCCAGCCCTTGCCTGATTGGTGGATGGGCTCTACCAATCGAAGAGATTTTCTGAGCCCGTTCAAGCCCGGCTGTGTCAACAAGTCCACCACGACTGTGAGAATATATGAGATAATCAGGGTTATGCTGGCTTATTTCACAGCTAACCTTCCCTGAAGCTCATTCCACTATCTGTGACCTGTGAACACACTGGGTAGCAGTACAGCTTTACCACCAGTCAGAGGACTGCTGAGGATCGAGCAGTGGCAGCACCATCATGAGGTGGTGGGGACAGCAGACGGCAATGCTTCCCTCCTGAAAAGCCACATATATTCTTTGGTGAGGCAGTGACATGGCAAGTACAGGTTGCCATTATAATAAATCTATCTAACCCCAGCCATGGGTCTACAAGTCCTCAATGGCAGAGCAAGAAGAAGAATATATTAGAATCTCAATGGTTGTGAAGGCTGAAGAAGGCTGCAGCGGAATGAGATTTCCAATTGTCTTAGCTTCCTAACCCTTGGATCAAGGTCTTATTCTGTCAAGAAATGTGTGGAAGTTGATGTGCAGCAGCTTCTCCGTGTTAAAAAAATTCAGGCACGGACATCTTCCATGAAAATGGCTTTTCCTACACATTTTCCAGGCTCTTTGGTGATCAGTTAGTGATGATGGTAGCAGGAATGTCATTATCTAGAAGCTCCTATTCATGAAGTGGCATGAAGGGGGCAGTTACAAGAAGCACTTGGATAAGGCAGGAATGCGATTCAGCAATGATAACTGCAACTGAGCAACCGTCTTCAGGATCCACTCTGCTCATCTCACATGGGGAAGGAGCTAGAAAACTTGCCTACTAAACATTGTTTGCCTACCTTTTTCCTGACTGGATACTTGTGTTCAGTAGGATCATCTTTACTGTGGTTGAAAGAAACAAAGACATACAATCAGTTTTGGGACCTGGAACATAAGGACTCTCATGGATCATTCTAATAGTGAATGCCCAGAACATCACACCACAGCTGTTGCTTGTGAGCTCAGGTGACATAATATTGACATTGCTGCACTGAGTAAGACCCAGTGGTCAGGAGATAGGCAGCTCAGAAAACAAGGAGGTGGCTGTGTCCTCCTCTGGTAGGGTAAACAGGAAGGAGAATACAGACTTCATGGAGTTGGCTATGTCATTAAGAATGAACTCATAAACCAACTCAATAAATTCCCTATCAGAATTAATGGGAGCCTCATGACTCTGTCTTAAATTTGCAGGGAGTCAATATGCCACTGTCATTAGTACATATGCCCCACTTCTTAATACTGCTGCTGAAACCAAGGAGGAATTCTATGCTAACCTTGACCAAGTCATCTCTGATGTTCCAGAAGGAGACAGATTTATTTTTCGTGATTTCAGTGCCAGAGTCAGAAGGTGATTGAACCTTTGGAATGAAACCATCAATAAAGAAGTAGAAAAGTTGATCTCTAATGGCATCCTCCTCTTGATCAAATGCACAGAACATGGACTAACACCCTGTTTTGCCAGAAAAACAGGCACAAGACAACATTAAGACATGATTAGTGTTCTGCGCTTTCAGTTTTTATTAAAAAAAAATCTGAATTTTTCAGGGTTTATTTTCCAAACATAAAAACCAGGTTGAAATCGGGAAAAAAGGAAGAAAAGGGAAAAAAAAAAATCAGTTTAAATCGGAGAAAAGAATAATATGTTCCCATGGTGGGGACGGAGGGAGGGAGTAATTTTGGGACTAGAGAAGGGGTGTGGGGGGGATGGGTGTGGAGCAGCCCATTGGCTGGTCCCAGGGCTGCAGCAGAAAGCAAAGCGGAGGGAACTGTCAGTGGGTGCGGGGGTTGGGGGTGGGGGGGGCAGAGTGCAGCTCTTGCTGCTATGTTCATCCCGGGAAGGCTGGGGGACTGTGCTGGGCTATTCCCAGGGGGTGCGTGTCCCTTGATCTGTGTGCAGGATGGGAGCAGGCTGCTGCTGCAGGGTCAGGCTGGTAGTGGTACTGGGCTCTGCCTAGTGCTCTACCTAGTGCTCTTGTCTGGCGCACAGATTCAAGGGCATGTGCCCCCCTGGAATAGCCTAGTGCAGTTCCCCCAGTCCTCCCAGAGTGCATGTAGGAGCAAGAACCATGACTCTTTGCCCCATGCCCCATACCCACTGACTTACCATTCCCTCTGCAGCTGGTGACAGCCATTCCCAGGGCTGTTGCAGGAGGGGCTGGAGTGAGTGAGAATAAGCAGAGTCCTAGGGGGCACGGGGCATGGTGCAGCTTGTCCCTGCTCACCCCAGCCCCTGCTGCAGTGGCCCCAGGAGTGACTGATGCCAGCTGCCTGCAGCTGCTGGGCAGTGTTGCACCTTGAATTCCTCCAGAGTTTCACTTGTCCCACTAACCCCAACCCCTGCTGCAGCAGCCCTGGGAGCAGCTGACACCACCTGCCTGCACCACGGCATGGCACAGCTCAGGGGCCGGGGGGAGTGGCGCATGGTGGGATGTGGCAGGGGGAACCTGATCCTGACCCCGGCACCAACATCTTCTGCCCCATCTGGGGTCAGAGCCAGGAGCCCTGCACCCTGGGGCAGTGGCTGTAGCCCTGTGGGCCTGTGCCAAATGGCTAGGTGTAATGCCTACCACAGGGAGTGGTTCCAGGTGCTCTCGCCTACCCCCTCTGTAGGGCTCGCAGCTCCTAGCATCCAGGACAGAGCTGCAGCTGGAGCTGCTGGGGTGCAGTTGGGACATGCCCACCCTGGGAGTGATTCCCACAGCCCTCCCCTCCCCACCTGGGGTCAGAGCCGGGAGCTACTTGCTTACAGGCAGTGGCTCCAGCCACCCTCATCCGGCCCCCATGTGGCCACTGTCTTCCTCTCTGCATGCGGCCACTGCCACATCCACCCCCCACATGTCCTGCCAGAAATCTGTGCCTCAGGTAACTGGCACTTTTAACTTACTGGTACCCCCCCAGCCATTCCCCACTTGTGCTGGTTAACAGGGATCTTACTGTACCCAGTAAAATTGAGTGAACTGAAAAATGGGTATAAATCAGTAAAAATGAGTGTAAATTAGTAAAAACCAAATAACTTAAAAAATCAGGGAATTTATCTTTGAAAATCAGTAAAAACTAAAAACTCAGAACACTAGCCATGATCTAAGCACTAGCACTTGATTGACTGCCATTGTTCGTGCCTAGGATTGTAAACATGTCTGCATCACCAGACTTATGCTAGGAGCTGATGATTGCTGGACTGATCACTGACTCATCCACCTAGTTATATCACTCAAGCTGGCTCTCAAATGATGGCTGCAGTAGAAGAAATGCCAACAAGAGATCAATGTCAAAGGACTCAAGGATCTAATCAAGTGAGACATCTTTCACCAGTGCCTCTATGAAAAATTGGCTTCCAATCAATAACAATGGGAGAATGTCAGTAGTGCTTGTGGTGCCTTCAAGTCCAGCATCATCAGTGTCTGTGAAGAGACACTTGGATTATCTACCAGGAAACAGCCAGATTAGTTTGATGAAAATGACTGGGAGATCCAAGAGTTGATCAACTACAAGCACAAGGCCTTTTGTGCTTTGCAAAATGACATCAATTCAAATCAAAAAAATTTGAAGTACCAACAAGCCAAGGCAGAGGTCCAAAGGAGGACTCACCATATGAAGAACAAATAGTGGGAAGGCAAGGTGAAGTAGATTCTACATCCAAAATATGCACAGTTCTTTCAGTGCCATCAAAGCCATCTATGGACGCTTAGGTACCAACCCCCTTGAGACCTAAGGATGAAGACCTGATCAAAGAAAAGAGAGCCATCAATGCTCATCGGAAGAAGCATTTTGAAGACCTTCTCAATTAAGACTCTGTTGTTGACAATAGCACTCTCAATTCCATCCTGCTGTTATTAGAGACAATTTCAGAATCCCTCCACCCTTGATAAGGTGAGGAAAGCCATCAAGAAGATGAAGAACAACAAACATCTTGAGCTGATGGAATCTTCAAGTAGGGGGGAAAGAGCTCACATCTCAGCTCCATGCCCTCTTCTTAAGGATCTAAAATGATGAGGGATGACCAGATGACCTTAGGGATGTCATGATCATGATGACAATCTTCAAGAAGGAAGACAGGTCTGACTGTGGAAATTACAGAGGGATCGCCTTTCTGTCCACCACAGGAAAGATCACTTTCCACTTACTGAAGAGCTCCTTCTGGAATCTCCGTGTAAGTTTAGGGTATCGAGAGGCACAACTGATATGATCTTTATTGCTTGTCAGCTGATGAAAAATGCTGAGAGGAAAATAAATCCCTCTACATGGCCTTCTTTGACTTCACAAAAGCCTTTGACTCTAGACTGAAAAGCACTGAAGTAGAGATCCTTATGAAGTATAGCTGCCCACTGAAATTCATCACCATTCTTTGCCTGCTCCATGATGGTATGCAAGCAGTGGTTCTCAGTATCAGTGGTATCACAGATCCCTCTGAGGCTAAGACAGGAGTTAAGCAAGGCCTGAGGAAACAAGTGCTCAAATATCATGACATAAGATCCAAAACCAAGTTCATGGTTTATCAAGCAATCATGATCACCACCTTACTATACGAAACTGAGGCATAGACAACTTACAGGAAACACCTCAAATTGCTGGAGAAGTACTATCAACACTGCCTGCAGAAGACCCTTACAATCCAGACATCATAATATTAGTGTCCTCTCACAAGCAAACACCATAGGCATTGAGGTGATGATCATCCAATATCAACTTTGCTGGGCCAGCCACATCATCCAGATGTTCGACTCTGGGTTCCTGAAAAAAGTTTTATTCTCCCAGCTCAGCCAAGGCATACACTCAAAAGTAATGCAGAGAAAGTGCTTCAAGGATGCCCTTAAGTCCAACTTGAAAAAATGTAACATTGACATCAACTCATAGGAGTCTAACACCCAGAATTGCCCCAAACAAAGGCAGAATCTGCTGCAAGGGTCTCTGGACTTCAAAACTTCAAAAACGTACAATGACAACAGGAGGTAGGGAAGTGAGCATGGCAGAAACAGTGTGTCATGGACCAAAACAAGACTCCATAGCCACCTACCACACATGGAAACATGAGCCTGAATTGCAACAGAGTCTGTCAATCTCAGATTAGCCTCATCAGCCATCTTCAAACTCACAGATAAAGCAGTCATGGAAGGCAATCATCCTTGACTGTGAAGTATTGCCGATCTGAAACATAACAACTACAATTATTCTGCTATTCTTCATTTCAAGTATTGAGCTATGTTTTAGGTGTCTTTTGATAGCTCTTTTACACTGCTCTCTTTTAAGTTAAAGTTATTAATGCAAGTGCTTTTTTTTTTGCCTAACATGACATTAATTTCAGTTAAATGAAAATGTGGCATTCCTGTTGTGCATCATATCCTTTTTTGTCTTTAACTAACTCTGTATTATCTATATTTTACCAGTCAGGCATCAAAATGGTTCCAGAAGAGGAGATTCACTGCAGTGAAGGAGATTGCAATGATCATGCTGTGAAAAGACACATCTTAGAGACTGTGGACCAAATTGTAGTTGAAGACCCTTCTGTTTTTCCTTAGTGTACCTTACAGCCAAATACCTGTAGCAGTTACAGAACATCAGATCTTTCTGTTCATTGTGAGCCTGGAAACAACCAAAAAGGTAGTACTTGTCTCTCTGGAATACTGTTAATTTCACTCTAATAGGACTGGACATTCCCCTATTGCCCTTCCCTCCCCCAGTATGTTTTTAATATACTTGCAGTTTCTTTTCCTCTGTGGCAATTCATTTGTAATTATATGCAACATGAAATAAACCATAACTTTAAGATATATAGATAGATACATAACCTAGCAATGTGCACCGTTAACTTCCATTATCCAAGATGGAAATGAGATATGATATGACTGATTTGAAGTAAGTCTTCTTTATTCACAAAAGTCATATATTTTAAACTTTAACAGATTTATTACAGTCTATTATATATAAACAATGTTAGCTGGCTTTCCAAAGGTTCTTTGAGATTATCATGATTTTAAGGAAGTATGTAACAATTTAAAATAGAATCTATGGGGAAGTTATTGTAAAGTCAGATATCACCTGATTTCAAAGTATATCAGCTGAAATGTCAGGTGGAAGATAGAGCAGGGTGGAACCTGATAAATTAGAAATGTCAAAATAATTTGACTCCATTGGCCGGATCCAGATCCTGGGCTTCTCACAGGCCAGATTCAGACTGAGCTCTAGCAGTGGAGCAAGCAGTGGTGGTGTTAACCCTCATGGCTGCCTGAACCATTGGGTTGACTCAGACAGCTGCAGAGGGGTTAACACAGAGATGGGCAAAATGGCAGACCCACTGGTGGCTGGACTCCATTTCCCAGCAGCCCCTGCCCACATTGCTGCAGTGGGGTATGTGGGCAGTGAATTACAGCTCTGCCCTGTCTCCAGCTCACACTGTCACTGCTGAAAAATCCCATCCCTGGCCCCAGAGCAGCTCCCCACCCTGCCACACACTTTGCCAGTACTCCTCGGGTTGGTCTGGATGGAAGCCCTGCCCCATGCTGTTACAGCCCTGCCACTCCATGGAAACCTGCCACAGCAGGTAGTGACATGGGCAAGGACTCCTGGGAAATAGTCTGCCATGGGCCCAATCTGGCCTACAAGCCAGATTTTGCCCGCCCCTGGGTTAACACCATGGCTACTCAACCCACTTCCACCCAAATGGAGCCCACATAGAGGATTTGGGCAGCAGAGTGGCTGACAGCACCACCAAAACAAGTCCTCAGTGGGAATCTGTACCCAGGATTCTGGCAGCCGGGCGAGAGACATTACCCCAAAAAAGAGAGAGCGAGACAGAGAGTTCACTGACTCTGCTGCCAAAATCCCAGTCTCTCTAACAGTCCCATGGCCAGGTGAAACAATTTTGACCACATGTTTAACACGCTGTAACAGGGCTCAGCTTCCCAATGCTGTTTTGTGCCCTGTAGCAGCCCATGGAGATCTGGTAAGCATTTTGGCTTTTTAATTGGTTGCCTCTCTTGCTCTTTCCTGCTACACCTTTGTTGGTAATTACAAATTTGGAGGTAGCCCTCAGTTGCCAGAGTGACACTATCAGAGCTGATCTTGCTCACCATAGAGCTACACTTATCCAGTCCAGTCAGCATTTAGAGTGAGTGACCCTGGCAATTGCTGCCTACTGGCCTCCCAGGTTCTCTCCAGTCAGTGTCCCGAGTCCTCACTGGGCCTAAACAGTCTTGACCCTTCTGTGGCCAAATTCAATATTGCTGCTAGCAGTGGTAAAATATTTATTGACCTCACTAGAATTCACATTTGATTAAAATATTTTAGTTGCTAAATAACAATTAATCAAATTAACCTCACTAGAATCTGGATTTGATCCAAATATTTTAGTTACTAAATTAATCAAATGTACAAGTGATGTACTTCACAATTCAATTGAATTGAGAAACGTGCCAATAGATGTCATCTTTTAGACCCAAGCAGCAGAGCTGTCTTATAGAGGAGGCTGGACAAATACCTTGCTGAGCTCATTTCAGTGAGCCCCATTACCTCCTGCCCATGGCAGGGGACTGGACTTGATGATCTTACAGGTCCCTTCCTGTCCTTCTTTCTATGATTCTATGATTACAGGTTGCTGCGTAAAGTGGAGTATCAGTATTACCTTCTTATGCTTGTTATCATTTGGAATAACCAAGCCTGAGGCCTGTTGTTATGGATGTCATTCTTGTCTCAGATGCTGAACCACCTGTAGTGAGCTCCTGTCCACAGAACATAGAAATAGAAACCAAACAAGGAAATCCCTACTGGAATGACTTGCCTGAATTGTCATAGAAGGAGCCAGCATTTGAAGACAATTCCAGGGGTCCATTAAAAATCACAAAAGGAGGTTCCAGTGTGAATAATGGAGACCAACTGGCATACGGCCAATATTCTGTGGAATATATAGCAACAGATCTTTCAGGAAACAAAGCCAAATGCTCCTTTGAGATCTCTGTTAAATGTATGTATTTGGCTTATATTCAAAGTCAACTAAATAGAATATAATGAACTATTTATATGTATAGCCTTTCAGCATTCATTATTTCATGTTTAATGTCTAATGGGTTTTAGGGGATAAAGTCTCTGTTGCTAATCTAAATCTACAGCCCATTTGAAGAGGGTATAAAATATATATCTCCCAAATATTTCCCTACAGTGCTACTAACAGTTTTGAACTGTCTTCATACAGTAGTTTCTTCACTGGAACTTCATCTACCAAACTGTATGTCAGTTCAATGTGCAGAGCTATTCCCTTGAAAAGCTCCAGGTAGGGGTCTTAACAAAAGCCATATGACCTAGACCCATAAAGGCCAAAGAAATCAGTGGGAAAAGGGGGCTTAAGTATCACTGAAGATTTGTGCTCAAAACCAGCCAATTGAAATGTAGGCCCCAGAAGCACAGTTCTGCTCCTTTTTGTCCTCTAAATGGCATTTTTCTAGCTGCTTGCTTGCCTGTTTTTGGTCCTGCCTCTTCACTGTGGACATGTTCAGTGTACACACATGGACAGAACATGTACAGCTGGAGTATGTATGGCCATGTACAAGCCTAGATACATGCTTGGCATATCTAAGTTCAGGAAAAAAGTAGAGGGGAAGAGAACAGCTCTCCTGTGTTTTATCTCAAATAACCTGAGTTAGGGCATTGTCTTTGGAAACCAGAAACTCAGGCTCAAGCTTTGCCTTGAAGTTGTTTGAAGCTACATGTCTCTGACTTGCTACTGCAATATCCTAACCATCATACCACAGACTAGATAAGTTATAATGCTTTTGAAGCTGAGACACTCGTGTGTTTATTAGTCATTGGATACAATGCGTGGAGAGTGGTGAAGTGGGGAAGTTTCTGACTCACTGGGACCAAGGCTCCTGCTTGAACTCAGGGTTTGGTCCTTTTCAGGCCAGGAGCCATCTCATGAGTCACACACCTTCAGCTTCATCCTCCTGACTCCACATATATCCTTGTCTTGACTGCTAGGGGCCCAACTCTAAAGGAAAACCGAAGATGAGACTGGCATAAGTATTGTAAGTGCACTGTTTGGCCATTTATGTGGCTAGATAGTGCCTGGTTAGACAAACAAAATGGAAATATAATTGTGCCTCAGACTCAAACTTTTTTGAAGTTTGGTGGGAGAGAGAAAAGGACTTGGGAGTAGGGATGCAGGGGGGCAGGGAGAGCTAATATTCTACTTCAGGCTTCTTTCTATTAAAATAATAACCATCTGCAATAGACACTTTTTCAAAACTGTTCACTTACCTATTTTGGGTACTATCGTTGTGTGATGTCACACATGTGGGATCTCATACTTGATTTTCATGGTTGCACAGCAGTTGACTGTTTCACACTGAGCACCCCAAAATCAAGGCATATGTAATCATCAAAGACTTTTAAAAATTATTCCATGTATCTACACATTCTCACAAACAGCTCCAGCCTGTTGTCATGAATGGCCAAAAAGTTGCATGATCTCACTCACAAAGAGGTACAGTCTTAAACTGTTTCAAAGCAATGTCAATGCAAATAGACTTAAATAGATACCAGAAGTGGGTTCTTAATGTTGCCCTGTAGATTTACCCACCAGTGGTATTGTTCTCATGAATATTAATTTATAATATTTTGTCAAATATTTATTTTAATGAATCGCAGTGCTGTTTGCTTTAAATATACATAAAAACGTTAACCATTATTAACTCAACTTATATATTTATTTATATGTGTGTGTACATGTGTGTGTGTGTATTTTTATATATCTATACCCAAAGCAACTGCATGCACAATGGAATTGCTGGAGGATGGAGCAATAGTCTGTGGATAACCTTCTGTGGAAAGAATGGATCTCATGACCATCGACTGTATTGTCCTACGTCAAAGCAAATACCAGTTTAACAGGGATCCATATCCAATATATGCATGCTTGGAAGAGGGACTTCGGTGGACATTCACAAGCACATTCACTGCAATTGGCCCAAATTTGCCAAGTTTAAACCACAAGTGTCAAGGTAATGACTCAGTACATATAAATGCATATCTGTACTGCTTGTTTCCTAAGGCATTTTTATTTTATCTGTATGTGTATGTATATGTGTATGTACACACACACACACACACACACACACACACATAGCTGCTGTAGATCTCTCCAGTGCATTATGACTTTAATGTAAAACCCTTGAAGTAAATGTCATGCCTGTGAGGCAGTAATTAAATCCTGAAAGGAAGAATGAGAGAGAGACACACATTCTGAAAATGAACATTCTGACACTTCACAAAAGGGATTTGAAGCTTTTTATTGCCTCTTTCAATATCTAAGTCCAAGTCAAGCATCATTAAGATCCTCAAAACTCACATTCACCTGGTGCCTGACTTTGGAAGTATTTAAAATCCCTTAGCAGTGGAAGGCATATCTATACCTCTTCCATACACGTTCACTCTATGCCCAATAAACCCCATTTGGATGTAATTTAGCTGCCTTAAAGTTGATCAGGTTATGTATTGATGAGCATACCTAGTAGAAGAATGCTCAGTGGCACATGCTCAGATGCCTCTCTAACGTGATTATACTACATTCATTTGAGGAGTTAGTACATGTGAAGGAGGCATGCTCTTCTTTTTTTCTGGTGTTTCCTAGCAGTCTGGAGGCATGACTGTGTCTCCTTATACGACCTGTCATTTCCACTGGTAAAGTTCTGCTGTTGGGAATACAGCTTAAGCCATGATGGCATATAATGATGCTTTGATTAACCCCAGAGCATTTGATAGCAAGGTGGCTAGAGCACTTGCTCAAGACGGGGGAGCCCTGTCTTCAAACTCGTGCTCCAAACCAGGGAGAGGAGGTGGGGTTTGAATCTGTCTCCTACATTCCATGGAAGTGTGCTAAGCACTGGACTCTTGGCTCGGAGCACCTTTTCTTCTTTTTTTTTTTTGTGGTAAAAGGCTGACTGGATTTAGCAGCCTAATTCTAGGAAAGGTGTCACAGCTGCTATTATAATGTGGAGGGAGAAGATTAGGAATTCACAACTTCCTACTGGCCAGCCTAACCAGTCCCATGCAATAAGCTGTTTTCTGGAAGTACCATACATAAGCAATTAACTTTCCCTGTGCATTGTAGAGAAAGGTTTGGTACATAACTAAGCTGGAGAGTCCATTAGGTGACAAGTCTCTCTAAAAATGTAATCATCACAGCATTAGTACTGTAACATCTCAGTCGTCTGTGGATTTGGCCTTCAGTGTCTGGGTGGGCCTGTGGTGCCAAATATGAAGTCCATGATTCCTTCCTTCCAACCCCGGACCATGTTCTCACCTGTTCATGATAGTGAGGAATTGGGTGACACCACTAAGAGATATGATATAACATGATACTTTTGTAGGGATCAGGGAATCCTCCACTGATTGCCCCTTCTCCTGCTAAATCTCATGCTAAACTAATCAGAACTTTCATTCCTCCCATACAAATTTCCATTTAAAAAGCATATAATTTCAGTGAATGAAAAACTTTGTAACAGTAATTAAAAATCTTATTTGCATCTATTTTGACCACATTGCTCCTGGTAGCATGTTCAAAAATTCAAATATTTTCAAATACTTCAATAGTAATTGAATTTAACTTCCCCCCCTATAAACAGTACATATTAGCTTTGTGAAACCAGTACTGACTGACCTTGGGTGAATTTCACTTCTTAATTTGCTTGATTTTATATTAAAAATTACTGCTGTGGGGGTAAGGGTAGTCACACTGGTGCTTGTAGTATCTGTTCTGAAGATCTCTCTTGACTATGTGGCTAGTGAGGGGGTTGGGGAAGAATGATTGGAAAAAGAATGATATCACCCTGAGCCATGGAGACTGATACTCTTGCTTGAACTGGTTTCTATTTACAAAGACAGAGCCTTAATTAAAGGGCCTTGCACAAAGAATAGATAAGACTTAAGGAGAAAGAATTGTTTTAGTTCTTCGCTTTTTCCCAGATATATTTCTGCCTCACTTTCTGAGCTATCACCCAACTGACATATCCTGAGAGATCTTTATTTGCTTCTTTCCTTTTCACAGGTAGATGGATGTAGATTGTGGACCCGGTTATACTCTAAATTTTACTTGATCTACTCAGCTTTCAAAGTGAGAAGAAACCTGAAATTCGGCTTCAGTTTAAAGGAAATATGACATACAGTTTGCAGTCTGGCTTCAGCCTGTCCCCACTCAAAGTGAAGAATATCATTGGTCTTGTCTGAATAAAGAACATACTGTAGGTCAGCAAGTGAATAAAAATCAATTCACTTTATTTAGCGTAATTTGATCACAATTTGCCTAATGATTTGACTGACTTAGCTCCTGCCGTTGCAAATACATGCACAATATGTTACAATGGGTCAATTTTAAATGCTTACAGTTAAAATTCCATGTGTAATCCTTTTGAGATGAGGCTTTAAAGCTTAATCCAAAATCCACTGGCGTTCATGAAAGTCTCATTCCCTATTTTTACACTTACCATTTCATTTTTTAATTATATTCTTTGATTAAAAACACAAATGTATACATATTCAGCATCAAAACTCCTTGTGGAGTTTTCATGTATTTAAGCTTTAAAGTTTGATTCACTATATTAGTTCACCTGCTAGGTCAAAAATAATCCTTTGTTTTCTTTGCATATATTTTTAGAGCTGGATATACATAAAAAGGCAAAAGTTGTTGATCAAAACTTTTACTTTAATGGTGACTGCCGTGACAAAGCAGTATAAGGCTTGCTAATAGGGCACCTGGAATATTTTCAGAGGAAAACTTCAGCATGCCAGTACTGTGAACTAAACAAAATTCCTGCAGAAGGTGGAAAGGCTACTGCAATATAATGGTGTTCTGTGGAAACACATGAGATGAAGTAATTTCTTTGGGTTTTATCTTTTTTACACAGTACTTATCTATACAATGTGATTAAATTCATTATTTAAGAAATCTTACCATTCATTGAAAAGAAATTGTACTGTTATTGCATTTTCTCTTATAATGTACTGTACAAATGTAATTACTGTATCTTTTTCTTTCACCTTTAGAGCTGAATGAAACTGAATTTTATACCATACGGGTTTTTTTTCCTTTTTGGATCTGCTTCTAAATGTTAGGCTTCCTTTTATGCCCGCAAACTATTAAAACTCAGTCTTCTATTGGCAAATGGTATTATGGATACTAGTTGTATAATTTTGTTCATTTAATGGCATTCAGTTACATTTGTGAGCTGGTAGAAGACAAAATCCTACGGCATTGCCTTCTCTTCTTTTTTATACTTGTAATACAAAATGGGTGAGAGCTAATTTCAGGCCCCGTAGCCCCGTCCTGCATAGGGAGGTTTGGGGAGTTGGGGGGCAGAGGGGGACTGACTCAGTCTGTGACAGCTCTAGCCAAAACTCCTTATGTGGCCTGCAGGCCCAAATAATTGCCCACCCCTGCAATAGATTATTTATTATTTGGTATTTGTGAGGTTAGTAAATCACCATATCTATCTATCTATCTATCTATATATATATTGTGTGTGTGTGTGTGTGTGCGCGCATGCATGGTGTATACTGCATATGTTTGCAAATGTATGACTATGTTTCTCTTGTATTTAGAACCATTCACTCTAACTTTGTGATAATAGCTGGAAAAAATTGACTCATCAGTAAAACAGAATAATGAAACAGTTTTTCATTAAAAGAATGGAGGCATTTTTCCCCACCCTATGTTCATACAAATTTTTGACCCATTATGCTTACTAATGGTTCCTATCATATCTATTGAATTTTAATGTTAAAAGTATGTAGTATCCTGTTCAGAATGAAAATCAATATTCATGTAATGGCCTAGATTTAGCATCCACTGTGCCACAAAGTAGTGAATGATGTTAACAGTTGTGTATATTTGTTAAACACATGTGACCACAACTCCAGCTGTAGTTACGTGGTATAGATGTCTCTATTAACCTCGAAGAGAAACTGCATTATTTCTAATGGGCGATTATTTCTACCCAAGATCGGTCCTCTTCTGCACTGCCATGTGCGATATACACTGTTACCTTACCTTTGTTTCCATGAACATATGCAATGCGGAAAGCTTATGCCTGTTAGTTATGTTATACCTTCTTTGAATACTGAAGTATAGCTTCAATGTGTTGGCACTTCAGTGCTTTGCCAGGGTGACCATGGAGATTGCCAGGCATAGGTGGGCTGCCAGGCAAATGCCTCCCAATCCAAATTTTCCTGCTTTCCCTTCATTTTCTACTGGAGCCATACTTTGTTCCAGTGCCTGGGGTTTTGCTATGTAGTTTTGGGATGGAAAGTAGGTCACTGACCCTCTTGCTTTACTGAGGTGGTGTGGAATAGCTCCTCCAAGTTTTGTGCTATAATATTATTTCTGGCCTGAAGCTCCTGGGGATGCTGAAGTTTGGGTGGCAGTGAAGGCAAGCTTCCTGGCTAATCCATAACTAACCTGTCAGTTGACTTCATAGCATGGACATTGAACTAGCTACAAGCCTGGAGCACAGTCACATCACAGGGTCAGAGTTGGGTCCCTGTGAGTCCAAACAATATGTGTGCATCTCTGAGTCACACTAAGATGCCTTATGCTGGCCCAGCCCACTGTAGTGGAACCCAACCGGGGATTGGGTGCTAAAGGCAAAGATAGTCCTTTACATGTTAGAAACAGTTACAGCCTAGAAATATTTTAAAAGCAGCTTTATAATCTATCAAACCCATGAAGTGCTTCCTAGCTGGGAGCATTTTTCAAAATTGCTGCTCTCTAGCCAGAGGCTGCTATATGGGGCTGTGGGGATCCATGGCTTTGCTTCTTCCTTCCCTCTCTCCCCACAGGGCATGGGGAGCAGAGCTGACTGTCAGTACCAATCTGCAGCTCCTGTCTCTCAGGACTGCAGCTCTACTCCCATGTCTACCATGCAATAAAGGAATAAAGTAATTTAAATACAAAAGATAGGGAAAAGGGAGGAAGTGATAGGAGCAGGTTCTATTGCTGAAAAGGTGAAAAGTGAGTTGAAGAAATCAAAGAGGATAAACAAAGCAGTTAACCTGTGGGCATAAAGGTTAAAAATAATCCAGGTAATGGGATAAGAATCCATACTCTCTGTTGAGACCATACTTTAACACAATTCACATTGCAGAGGAATGTAGGCAGCCATGTTAGTCTGAAATTAGGTAGAAGGCAGGGTAGAGATGCACCTGTTTAACAACTAAATCATGGATGCATGAAAACTTCTACATCTCTGATTCAGTTAAGATAGAAAATGCACCTATCCTTCCTACAATCTGGTTTGTGCATGATTCCACATTCGAGTTGATTTTAAAAGGTTTTTTTTCAGTTTTTTATTTTTAGTCTTTAGGAACAGCTACTCTGAGGTTAGTGATGGAATATCCAGGCTGGTTAAAATGTACTGCCACAGACTTTTCTGTCTTTTTGGAATCAATGTCAAATCAGTGTCTATTCATTATTCCATGTAGGGATTGCACCATCTGTCCAGTGTAGGGCAATGTAAGCAGTAAGTAAGGGTAACATGAAGAAAGATATTGATAGGATGCTTGGAAATTTGTAAATATTGCAGTGTGGGACTTCCGTAGTAGTCTGTTCAAGTACCAGGAATCTTTCTGTCCAGGTGATTTGTATAATGGGAGGCTGCAGCCATTATACCTATTAGCCATAAAAAGCCCCTCTAAAAGAAAATTATTAGTAACTTTAGGTAATGCCTCTCTGTCTACTTTAAATTTTTTTCACATTCAGTTACAGAATGACTATGTAAACTATAGTTCTGGTCATCTTTATCATTATTGTAAGTAATAAAACTCATATCTTTCATACGGAAAGCATCCAAGAACTGGTAAGTGTAAGATTTTATTGATCAGAAAATTAATATTGATTTTTCAACAATTAAATGACTAATGTTCCATATTAAGAGTGAAAATGAAGCAAAAACAAAATAAGTTCACATTTTTTGTTTCAGTCTTACTCTATAAGCAATAAATACAATGCCATAGCTTCATTAATCTTATTTACATTGTACAATACTTGAATTTTGCCTAATTCCAAGCATAAATGTTTCATGGCATGTAATGATAACACAAAAGTATGTGTTGTAGCATTTCTACAGCCCAGTACTCACTATGAAAAAATACAGAATGCCAAAAAGTGGTAAGTTAACATTTACAAAAAATGGAATAAGATGAGATCCCAGTACAGACCTTGAACTAAGTGTTGTTTGTGGCAATTTGTTAAACGAAGGCAGTAGGATAAAAATAGACACATTCTATTATTTGAAAATCCAGACATATAAAACTAACATCTTAATATTACAGATATCAAATATTACACAAGATTCTAAACAAGAGAGATTGAAAATATTCATCATACATACAAATGTGGAACTGCAGTGAGAAATGCTGTCCTGTTAAAAAGAACTATTAAAAATAAACGGTTGCCTCTTTTCCTTCAGAATATAAGTAAAAACTGCACAATGATTTGTCTCGTGCTCTATAAGGTATGAAACAAAAAGCCACAAGGAAAATCAGCATAAGGATCTGATGTTTTGATTAAACATCACAGTAGAAAGAAATCCTGCTCTCAGCAGCTGAGGATGTAAGAGGGATATGGAAAGAAAAAGAAGTAGGAAACCTATTCTACAATGAAAGTGCCAGGTGGAAGATGTTCTACTTCAAACTAAGTGGGGAATAGAGCTATATAGTATTTGGGGCACAATGCCCAGCTAGGGTTGTGTTTCATGCAACCTTGCAAGGGCCACATGAATGTACACTCTTTCCTAAAGAGAAGAGGGCACCTGATAGTACATTGTGTTTCTCCATTCAAACTGTTAGAATAACCTTTTACCTAAAGCACTGTAGCTGTAGCCATCATCTCTTTCTTGTGCCATACAAATACAAAGCTCTCTAGTGAAATGACTGGGTACTGTTGGCACCCAGTCCTTTCTTCAGTAAAGGATGTGAAGTTGCACTAACTAAAATAAAACTGAGCTCTTCTAATTTAACTCTGAGATTACAACAGCATTTCAGCTATCATTTATTATTTAATCACGATAGTCTATAGTCAGGCACTTTTGAATCAAGCATCAGGAAATCTTATGTAAAGAAACCCTAAAGAAGTTAAAAGCTTGAAAACGTAGAACTTGCTGTTTAGATTACACATGGGCATATGTCTTCCAAGATAATCAAGTGCCTAACTAACTCACATTTATTTTGATGATTGATTTAAGTGGGAGATAGGCCTTGGAGGATCTGGACCATGAACTTAAAGAGCAAGATCTTCAGTTCGTGTAATTCTACATATTTCCACTGACTTGCAGAGAACTATGCTGATTTACAGCAGACGAGAATCTAATCCCATGCGTGAAGTTCACATCTGAGCAGGATGTCTACACTACTTAAGTTTTCTAGGAATTTCACTCAAACCAAATAATAATAAAAAAACACTGTTCCAGCAATTTGGTCAGAAAGCAAACTGGTAAGCAGGTTGTATCCCTCACAATAGTAAATATTATGACACTTGATTTCTAGAACCTGGCACTGAAAGCACAGCTTCCATATGACTTTCATGAAGTTCATATGCACTCAGTCAGACAGCTTGTTATCTGAACAAAAATCTTGATGCCTGCAACATCTGAGTTTCTATATTTTCATAAAGTTTTAGCAGAATCCCTTCCAAGTTAAACACCAACCAGTAGAAGATCTGAAATATATGGTAAACTGCAAGTGTTATGAATGCATTGCATTTTCCTATCATTGTTATCTTTTGAAACTGCAATGATGAAGACAAACTTTATCCAAAGCCTTAGGAAAGCATATGCCAATAAGCACTGGGATAGCTCATTAGCAGCCTATTTAATTTCATTAAAAAACTAGTGGCAAAATGACATTAGGAATAAACCTGAATTCATAATGTTTAATCATAAGCTTTTAAAAGCAAACTGTTTTTAGAAAAGCTTTTTATTACCTCTCAGGCTGGCTTTCATAAATCAGAAATATTTTTGTATGATAAAATTCTATCAACCCTGCCACTAGATTTGCTTTTAAACAGGATCTTCTGAGAGCGACAGTCATCTTCTACTATGCTTCCCTAGTCTTGATTTTTTTCCTTCCATTTCTATAAAAAATACACTATGTAAAAAAATAACACTTTTAAAGCATACATAAAATGCTATATTTAAAGACATTTTCTTAAGACCTTTTCAACAGCCTTCACAATAATTGTTTGTTTACCATAAATTCTATTCCGATATCCTTATTCATGAGGAATAGAAACAATGAACTCATGGAATATAGTATGGCTCAACTTTGAGTAAACTGAGGCAGATTCAAACCTTATACAATCAACAATCACAATATAATGTTGAATTTTCTAAACAATACACTTTAAAAAGTATCCAAAGGTTTTTTATAAGACAAAGCTTATATTGTAACAAGCTTTCTGAACACTGAAAAATTCCAACATACAAGAAGTGGCTGAATAAGTATCTGTCTTGGATGCGTTAGGAACAGTGCATGCTGCATCCATGCAGGAGGTTGGGGTTCATGACCCTTGGGGTCCTTTCCAACTCGATGATTCTAAAATCACCTACATCTAAGATCTTGACTTTATTATTTAAATAGCATCCAAGTTTGCATGTCATTTCAGGAAAGACTCGCAGAGCATCAATGCAAATTTTGCCTTATAAGCTAAGGAACAAGGTATGTGTTAAAGAATAATTATCTTTCAATGCAAGTAGACTTGCCAAAGAGCTGCAGCATGATTAAGCATGCCTTTAAGTTCCATCAAACTCATTTGTGATCAAGCTTTGTTGAAAAAGGAATTAAAAGTTACACGTGTAGTCATAATGGACTTTTCTAACTAGTGCACCTAACTAGTACTGCTTTCATTAAAGCCAACAGGAAACTGCCACTGAAGAGACACACCCACAAACACAGACACACAGAGTTCAAACTTTGTTGTACAGTATTACATTGCAGGATAGATGCAGTTGGGTGGTTTCATACTGCAGATTTTTGGCAGTAGCATCTGTATCCCTTTATGCTTGGTTTAAAACAGAAGCAAAAATGAGCCAGCTCACTGCCAATATATATCAAAGTCCATTATCTTAAACCAGGGCTTGGCAACCTTTTAGGAGTGGCAGGATGAAGTAATGGAGTTAATTCAAAAGGTAGATGTCTCACTACCAAATTGCCACCAATGTCCTGGCTTTGCAGGCTGAATTAAATCACTGGGAAGGCCAAATTCAGCCAAAAAGCCATAGGTTGCTGCAATCCTGCCCTAAATAGTCTGTCTTTCTAAATAGTTATATATTGTATATGATATTAACCTGGACATCTTATTGTAGTTCTGGCACCTGCCGTAACCACTTGTTTAGGTTGCATCAGTTGAAGTACAACATTACAATATGATAAATAAAGTATTTACAAGCTGAGTTCTTGCAAATGAAGTGGCTTACAATATAACCTAGTCTTCATACAAGCTTTCAGGAAAATAAGAAATCTTTCATTGATTCTCTTCATAAAAAAAATTGCCAACTTTGTCTACACGGTAGAAACTGAAGAGGCAAAGTCTGTATTTTTATAAATGTACTTATATATTTGTGCATACATATATATTTATGTGTCCATACTGCATTGACACACATTCATGCATGTGCGCGCGCACACACACACACACACATATGTATAAGTGAATATACGTGTGAGGAATACGTTGTCTTAGGTTGCATCATTCAGGAAAAAAACGTCCCAGGTTTGGCAAAAATCTGGCCATGAAGTCACTAAATCAACAGGTCAAGTTCATGAACTCTGAAGATTAGAGTACTGAAGATCTAAACAGTCTCTAGCAGTCAGCCATATAACTTTTCAGTTTTTAAAACAACAGTCTCCATGTCATGGTATCCTTTCCCATTTAAATGTTCAGTGGTGGAATCATGATTGTAGCTGTAACCTTGAACATCGCTGATTGATGATACTGTGTAGGAAGCTGTGCGAATAGCATCTGAGTGACTGAAGCTGTGTTCAAATTGGATTCTGTACTGATTCCAGTGTCTTCTCAAAACAGCTTGGACCTGTTGCATTAAGTGAACAGGAAGAAAGGAAAAACATTATATATACTTTTTTGGAAGATACTTTACATTCTGTAGTTAAACTGTGAGTACACGGCAATATATTCAATTACCTGGGATGTTATGAAGGAAATATAAAAGTAGTTAGGTGCACTGGTACATCTTGAATGGTATAATTATATTTTACACTTTTAGTAATTTAATGCTTACAAAAGGTGCTGGATTAATAGCTCTGGAGACTAGCTGGAGTTCAAGTTTCTGCTCTCCTTCACTAATGTACTTGACCTGAAGTGGAAAGACCACTTTTAAGGATGAACAGCCACCTCTATTAGCAACTATATTCAAGAGGTCAGTTCCTTGGGAGATGTAAATTCATATATTAGCACCAATATCTTACTTGCAACATCTCTTTTTCTGATTAAGCCCTCATCAAACTGATAGAAAATACAATTTCCTGAATTGAGTTCATCATATTTTCTTACCCTGGTGAAAAATAAATTTGATAAAATAACTGAAGGCCTCAATGTCCCCAGTTTGTTTATATGCTTCATTGTAAGGATATTTTGTTTTTCAGTTGGCTTTCTCTAATACAATATGGCAAAACACCTGTGCTGCACAAAGGCTGGATTTACCAAACGAGCCACATTAATGACATTCACAGGGAAGGGGTCAAGTGAAAAATGACCAGAATTCTGAAACAGCTGCTTTTAGAAAGACTCAAGTTAAAGTCTTCATTTATGTTTTTCCTTGTGCCTTTTTTCCTTGTGCTCAAGAGGCAAAAGGTCATGCACTAATCTTGCCATTCAAACTGAAGTTACATTAGGAATCAAGTTTTAGCTGTATGGTACCTTAATTTCATCTCAGCTACAATCTAGCTTTCTCTTTGTACAAACAATTTTATTGGTGCTGGCAGTTATCAGAGCTGTTCTGCTACTGTTATTTACAGCTGCAAACTGTAGGTGAAAAATGGATAAGAGGTTTTAAAAACCTGCCCTAATGTGATGAGTATTTAATATAACAGCAATAGTTCAACTATAATGGGAAGGGCATAATACAGCCCATGGGCTGGATATGGCCTGGCTGGATATGGCCCGCCAAGCACTTTTATCTGGCCCAAGGGCCCACCAGCAAATTGTGCCCCACCCAGCCCTTCCGCCCATGAGGAGGGAACAAGGTGCCTATGCGTACACACAGCCCCAAACACACCCTATTGCCTTGTTCCCACCCCTGTGGGTAGAAGGGCTCAGACCCACCAGCACACAGCTTCTGTGTGGGGCTGCTACTGCTGCTGCAGCCCCCAGGGGCCTGCTCCACTTCCCTGCTCTCCTTCTGGCTCTGGGCAGCAGGTAGGGAAGCAGTGGGGGCGAGGCTGCAGCTGGACAGGAGTGCAGAGTGTGGGGATGAGGTTGGCGGCAGCACGGAGCCCGTGCCCAAGGGGATGGCAGCAGCATGGAGAATGGCTAACCAGTGTGTGGGTGTGAGGGAGGGTGGAAGGTGTGGGGACTCCCTCCCCACTCTCCCTATTGCATGCAGCCCTGGTAGGTGGTAGCACCAGCAGCAGCAGCAGCAGCAGGTGGGGTGCTCAGGGTGCAGGTGCCTGATGGGGCATGGCTCCAGCCAGCACTGTACACTGCAGCGAGGGGTGCAGCCTTTGTCAGGTCATTTGTATTGCCAGCACTCCCTGCCACTCATGCACAGGCCCTGCACTCACAGCATGGGAGGGAAGCCCCGTGTGCTGGAGCCAGCTGCCTTTCCGGCCAGGGCCGCACAGCACCAGAGAGAAGCCTCAGGCACTGGAGCTGGCTGCCTTCTCTGCTCCCCAGGGGAAGGCATCTGGGGCTTCCCTCCCCTGCAAGACAGCCCTGGTGGAGAAAGCAGCCAGCCCCAGCATGCATGCCTGGTGAGTGTGGGGGCTGTGCACGAGTGACAGGAAGCACCTGGATACAGATGGCCCAGGGGAGGCTGCACCCTTCACTGCAATGTCCAGTGCTGGCCGGAGCTGTGTCCCACTGGGTGCCTGTGCCCTGAGTGACCCACCTGCTGCTGCTGCACCATGGCAGGACATGAGGGGTGGGGAGTTCCCCACCACCCTTCCTTACACCCCACAAACCCACACCCTGCCCCCACAACCCCCAACATATACATAATCCCCCAACATATCCTATGCCCCCTCACATAGTCATACCCACTCAAAACTCCTCACCCCCCCACATCCAACCACACACAAAACCACACCCCTTACACCCCACCATACACATCCACTACACACACACACCCCACCCACCACATGCATACCACACATACACACACCAGATACCCAACCACCACCCCCACACTCCACACCCACACCCCACACCACCATACATATACCCCCATACACATACACCTACAACCACACCCCACCATACACCCCCCCGCAATATACAAGACTAAGAATTTATTTTTGAGTTATGTAATTACTCTATATACACAAAAGAAAAAAATCATGACAAAATATTTTTCATAATAAAATTTGAATATGTTATAGTAGGTGTTTGACTTTTAGTGTATGATTTGGTGTTTTTCTGGTTCTAAGATGGCAACCTCCCAAAAGGAGTATTTCCAGGGGGGCAAAGGGAGGGACTTCTGGTGGCAAAGGTCAGGGGTTATGAGTGGGTCTTCCATTCCCAAGATGACAACAAGTTGGTGGGGCAACTGTTAAGGGATGGGACTACCCATGTGGCCCTCAGCAGCTCACCAAAACTTGTTAAGTGGCCCTCCACCTGAAATAATTGCACACCCCTGAGCTATAATATTTATTTCCTTGTTAGACTTTCAAAAAAGATTGAAAATGATGGGCAGCTAACTTGTGGGGGGAGGGGGGTCTGATTTCAGAGAGTGCTATGGTGAAATTGTCTTCACAAATTAAATATCCCAAATCACCCAGTTATGTCAGATTTATTGATGAACACAGAATTACACGATAAGCCACGACTTGCAGGACTAATGGTGACCAACTGTTGTGGGTCAGTACTTTCATTATGTCTTGTTTTTGTTTGGTTTACATTTTCTAGCACAATGCCTTATTTTGCCTAAGGTCACTGTGGCTTTAATTTTGAAAGAAAAATAAAAATAGAACAGCACAGACATAAACTTTGGACTTCCTGAAGTCTGATATCAAAGCCTTAGTTAAAAAAAGGGCTTAATATTTCTCAAAAAAGAGACAATAATAAACTTATAGACAATTATCAAAAGAAACCAGTTAAAGTAGGAAGCCAGTATATTTTTCCCCATCTGGATTACCATCTGTCTGAATCCACTGCAAGCCTTTTAGTCTGCACTTCATAAGTGCAGATCATCAAAGCATTGAACAAATATTAGCTGTCTAAATACTTTTGTGGATCTGAGTTCTAGCTCTCTTTATGTAAAAAAATTCAGTATCTCTTTCTGGAGCTGTATGTACTATTCCAATTTACATCAAAGGAAGTTCTGCCACATATTGAGTAAGGTTAGTATGCAAGCTTAATTTTTCACACTGTAAAGAACCCATTTCAATTAAATGAAGCTGTGAGTCACAGGAATGTTATAAAATATCTGTCTTTCTGAGAAAGGAACTTCAGAAGTTGCTAAAATTCCACTCCTTTCCTATTATTCTGATGCTGTGACCTAAACTCTCAATATGAAAGCCTCTATTCTCAATTGATTAAAAGATACGTGCAGTCCTAAATGAATGTTAACATTCTTATTATCATTACTAATTATTTTATTTGCCATGAATATCCATAGTACATGCACATAGTAACACACTGAAGAACTGGTAATTTAAAATTTAAATAGATGTGACAGACAGCTTGGGTTTTTTTAAAAACAGGACATTTGGGGTGTCTATACATGTGATCTGGAGGTGGGGTGGTTCTGAGAGCTGCTCAAGTCAAAGTGTCCACAGCATCTTGTCTATCAGCATCCCCATGCTTTAAAATGGTGGCGGGGGCACTTTGTTTGACGAGCTTTAGATAAAGCGTCCTCTCCACCATTTTGGAGTGCGGGGATCCTGACACATTAGACATGGAAGCTGGCTGGAGCACAGTAAATATCATGCTCTAGCAGATATGATTAATCAAGTCTGTTCCAGTGTGCTGTAATTACAGTGGGTTTCAGCAGCCTCCATGCTCGTGTATAGGTACCTCAGGGGTCTTGCTGCATGTTCAAATTAAAGTGGGATAGAAACCAGCTATAGAGTTGTTACACACTTTCAAGCATTAACTTTGTTGGCTCTTTTTATAGATCAATAGCTCATTTTTACGGTGTGTTAATATACTTTGTACATGTGGCTGGTCTAAGTTTATTGCGTGATTAACCTGTTAATTGTGCGATACTTTACTTTGCATTTGTGGCCGGTCTTACTTTGCACATGTGGTTGGTTTAAATTTATTGTGCTATTAACCAGTTAACTGTATAGTATATGCAACTGTGTAGCAGAGGCCTGAGATACAGTGTACCAGAATGACTTGCCCAAAGCTACAAGGGCTGCCAATTAAACTGAGACCTCTTATGTTCTACACATGAATCTTATGTCTTATGCCTGAACTCCTGGCCACTAACTTCCTACAGGCTCAGTATGCTCTGGCTACTAGCTTCCTACATGCACTAGCATGCTCTGGCCACTCGCTTCCTACAAAACTCAGAAACACAGTGATGAAGGTGGTCCGGGAGTTCTCTCCCCAATATCTCTCAAGCATTCCAACAGTTCTGAAAAATAACAGACAGTTTATTGAGAAAATTTCAGGCCCATTTAGTTTTGTTCCAATTTGGAAATAAACTTTACTCAATTCTTATATTAACAGAATTTTGCTGCTTCTGCTCCTCCCCCAAGTGGCACCAATATCAGTGAGTGAATGTGAACAATATTTGCTGTTTTTATATGTATTGGTATTTGTAGGATTCAGACCACTCGTTCACTGATTCTGCTAGGCAGGATTCTAAGAACAATGATGAAGATAACTGTTTAGTAATGTAAATGTATAAAGGCCTTGCCCTAAAATAGTCATTTTGCCTTTATAATTTTAAAAAACAATTCTAAAGCATAAGCTTATCTTTTTCTTTTTGCCAAAAAGATTCTAAAAATCCAAACTAAAACACGTGATTCCCCCTCACCTCCTCATTTTATAGCAGGAGTCAGTATTCATGGAGTTACCAGATTAAAAGACCCAGAAGCTGGAGATGATATATTATAGTAGAGGAAGTTAAAGGTGTTCCTTCACTGTGCCTTGCCCTTAACCTGGAAGAATCAATTCCGTCTTACTGGGACTGAAGCTGCCACAGTGAGGACACTTAAGTGCTTATTTTCTAGAATCATTTCTGCCAGGTTTGAATATGATATTTTCATATGAACTTTTCATACAAAAAATCTGCAGAATGCTTTGTGTCTTGCATTAATTCTGAAATAAATGCTGAAGCTACTTGGCACCTACTCAGCTTCTAACAGGAATGGGCCCTTCAGTACTTGTAATGCCATGAACCATATTAGAGGAAATTCCTTACCTTAATTAATCACTTGTCAGAAAAGGGAAGCTCAAATACCATTCTCTTACTTGTCATTTACATATTTCTTTTAAGTCTCATTTAAAACTTTACATTTGTCATTGGGATCGTAAATAGCTTTTTAAAAAAACTGAAATTGAAACTTGAAAAATGAAATGAACAAGAAATAAATTTAAATCAGCTACAATACCTCTCCATTGAAAAAGCAGAAAATTGTAGCCACCAACAGACCCTGCAAAACAAACAAACAGAAAGTTTTGGCCCTTACAGATATTTTGAGCTATAAAAATATTTAAAATTCCTACTTAATATGCAACTAGCAAAGGAGAAAATGGATTGCAAATGAAAATTCAATTAGTAGTCATTTGGCCAGGCATTTAATGTGACATTTTATTTCTTCTAAATAGGGCCTTCAAGCATATGACTCACGGGTCGGATCTAGCCCAAAGTTACCTCTGGACTGCAGAGCTCTGGTAAGCCAGGCAATTCAGGGCTGAGGCTAGCAGGGGGTTGGGCCTGCCACAGAATCGAGCTACACAGCTCCATTGGGAATGGCTATGGCTGTGGGTAACAGGAGGGTGAGAGGGTTGTGCTGACACAACCATGCTGCCTGCTCTGCTTACCCGACCACCACCAGGTCCAAATCTGGCTCAAAGAGCCCTACTATCATGATCTTGCCTGGGAGCAAAGTGAATTTGACACCCCGGTTTTAAAGGACTAGTTTAAATGAAATGTAACAAAAAATAATTTACACAGTTGTTAAATACATTGAAATAATAAAATTGTGGTTATATTTAAAGCTTCCATTCACATCTTGACTACTCTTTAGGATAAGTGACAAGTATTACTAAAAGCTTCCTACCTGATAATGCATAAGGATATGCATCACATAGTCATATACTTCTTCAGCAATACGTCCTTCTGGTCGCCATGGAAACAGCACAAATTCAATGCCAAGAAGTGGCACTAAAATCAGGGTAGCTCTCACAGCTTTCATATACAGATTAGATTCTGCCTGGTGTGTAACTTTTAGCTTTGTTATAAGAACTCGCACAATATTCAACAGGAAAAAAAAGTTTACCTAAAAGAAAAGAAAATGTACTTTTTCTTAAAGTCTGATAAAATGGGCCAAATTTATTTTATAATGTTGAAAAACAAGGGAAACATTTACAAAATTCTTAAGACAAATCATACTACATGTATGTCATTACATATGTATTTACTGTAAAATATACTGAAATATCCTTCATCTGGCTGGGAGCCATTCTTTGGCATTTGAAGGAGATACATTTTTGATACTTCTTTTCCTTTTATGCTTTTATAGAGATAATCATGTAGGTCTTTCAAGATTGTGCATGTATAGCAACACAAATACCAACCCCCATGGGGCTTACAAGTTGTCAGCCTGATCCTGCATTCCTTGCATATTCAAAATTCCCAGTAACATCAGTTAAGTTTTTGGCACCCAAGGAATTCAGAATCAGGTTGCACATTAATTTGAACATGCCAAATTCAAGTCCATGGAAGCTGTAGGAGAAAATCAAAGTCTAATGAGCAAAATCAATAGAGATTTTGCTATAAAGGGGACAGGATTGCCTAGACAATGATGAGATTAGAAGATGCTATTATTATGCTATTTAAAACAATAGTAACAGTATTTTGCACTTTTACAGCACATTCCATCCAAAGCACTCAAGACACTGTGGAGACATTAATGAGTACATTCTTACTATATTCTCTGGCAGCAAAAAACTACTGTAAACACTTACTAACAGGGGACCCAAGGCACGGGTCCAGATCCCATAGAAGCTAATGTACTGCACCATGATTTAAGTGAATTAATGCCCAATTATCCAGGAAGTCCAAACATCCTAATACAGGCAGCACCCATTAACATGGTTTCAGTTAGCGCTATTTCGCTATAGTGCTCATTTAAAATTGATACCTGGTTCCTCTGAGTGCTCAGTGAGTTTTGCTATAGCACTCAATGGAATCAGTGAGCTTTGGTGGGAAGGCAGGGAGAAGCAGTAGTGGCGGTGGCAGCAGCAAGTGCGGTGAGTGGCAGCGAATGCGGGGCAGGCGTGAGCATGAGGATGGGGAGAAGCCCGGCACGGCTGCTGAATACAGACTGCTGGGGCGGTGGAGGGGCTGGTGGTTTTGCAGCCATCTGGGAATGGGGTGGGGTTTACACTTGGCTGGGCAAAGTAGCAGGGACGCTGCAAACTGCCCTGCTCCTGGCCAGCTGCAAGCATTCACCCTGCTCCTGTGGGATGCTCCACCACTTGAGTTCACCAGCTGAAGCAGCAGCAGTGGTGAGAAGTGCAGGGCCTGTGCCGGGGCCAACTGGGGCCTGCATCCAGGGTGGGGCAGCAGGAGTGTGGGGCCTGGGGCCAGGGCCAGCAGAGGCCCATGCCCAGAGCAGGGCAGCAGGAGTGCCAGTGGGCCGGCGGATAGAGGTGGCGGCGGTGAGAAGCGGTGAGTGGGGGGAACAGGCATTTGCGCAGGGTCTGTGGTGGTGTCTGGGGCCAGGGCTGGTAGAGGCCCAGGGTAAGGCAGCACGAATGCAGGCCCGGGCTGGTATGTGGGACTGGAGCGACCAGGAGGCTAATGGGGAGAGGCAGCGGCGGCGGTGAGAAATGGTGGCAAGTATGCAGTAATGGTGGCAAAGCTGCAGTAATCAATTATGTATATTTACATTCATCCCTATGAGAAAATGGGGTTCGCTTAGCGCGGTTTTGCTTAGTGCTTGGTTTTTCTGGAACCAATTAAGAGTGCTAAGTGGGGGTTGCTTGCACAGAGAAATGCCCAAGCTAAAAGATCAGTTTGAGTTAGTATGTTTCTTCTGTGTTTTCCAGTTAAGCATGACTCTATAGAAAGGTGCCAAGTCATTTCCAAATCAGGCCTTATACCACTTGCTTCACTGAAGTTAAAGCCCCACTGAGTGACCTTATTGGGATTACCAGCTTGGTTAATGACCTCTAGTGTAGATAGCTGCTGAAGGGGCAAGATTTTTAATAATTTTTGCTGTGCCTGCATTAAGGACAAAAGTGCCTTTTAATAATCTATGGAAAATGAAAAACTTCACTAGGCATGTATGTATTGTTGCCCTATTCACTTATGGAAAAAGTGATAAAAGGAAGGTCATGATATTATGATTATTTTTAGAGCATATAAATATTTGAAATATAATATTTTAAAATTGTCATGCTGAGTTTTTACAGTGGTTAGCAGACTTTTATTGCTTACTGAGTTTGAACCAGATTTGAGTTCCACTGGGCATGACTACATATCCTATTAATGTGATTGAATATACTCCAGAACAGTTTATGCTGGTATTTATTGCCCCTGGACATTTACATGTGTGCCCAGGAGTGCAGCATGTTGAGCCAGAGTGGAACAGCCCCAGCTGGCAGGGAGCCCTGGAGGTCAGCCTGCCAGCCTGGGGCTGCTTCGACCTGGGTCATCATACAGTGGAGGGGATGGCTGAGGCAAAAGGGTGCTCCAGAGCAGGGCTAGTCAGCAGGAAGCCCCCGACACTGAAGCACCCTCATGCCCCAGCCAGCCCTATCAGCATCTACATGTGTTGCGGTGCACTAAATAATGCCATTGTAGGATAGTGCTTGTGTTGGCAGAGATAATTAGTTTACTATGGACTAATAGGACCACATGTGTAGATGCTGAGATTTTACTGCAAAGTAAATGTCTTGTGTAGACACCCCCACTAGAAGTTAGGTGCCTAAATACCTTTGTGGATCTGGGCTTAAATCTACTTAAACACAGTGAGTATTCATAGCCATAACAAGTGACAAGAAGATTCAAGAAAGGCAAGGAGTCTTCTATTATCTCTTTTATTGGATCAACTGCTGGAAAGATGGGAGTACTGTTGAATAAGCTTTGAGGCATCAAGTGACCTTCCTCAGGAGGCCATGCAAGATGCAAGTCAAACATATCTATATGAAGCTGGAGATAGGCCTGTTGAGAGTCTCTGGGTTAGGGTCAGAGGGGAAAGCAACAAGGATGATATCATGTTGGGGGTCTGCTATAGACCACCAGATGAGGAGGAAGTGGTAGATGAGGCTTTCTTCAAACATCTGGCCAGCTGCAAACTGGCAACCTTGTCAAAAAAGGCTCAA
Organism: Crocodylus siamensis; assembly: GCF_052110815.1. Lineage (NCBI taxonomy): Eukaryota > Metazoa > Chordata > Crocodylia > Crocodylidae > Crocodylus > Crocodylus siamensis. Next base: position 193,664,822 of record NC_143398.1, on the reverse strand, counting down.
GTGTTCAATGCCTCTTTTGCCTCAGTCTTCACAGGCAAGGTCAGCTCCTAGACTACTGCCCCAGGCAGGACAGTTTGGAGAGGTGGTGAGAAGCCCTCAGTGATCCAAGAACATGTAAGGGACTACTTAAAAAAGCTGGATGTGTACAAGTCCATGAGGCCGGATGGGTTGTGCCTGAGTGTGCTGAGAGAGTTGGATGATGCGATTGTAGCACCACTGGCTACCATCTTTGAAAACTTATGATGATCAGGAGAGGTCCTGGATGATTAGAAAAGGGCAAACATAGGGCCCATATTTAAGAATGGGAGAACAGAGGATCCAGGGAGCTACAGGCCAGTCAGCCTCACCTCAGTTCCTGGAAATATCATGGAGCAGATCCTCAGAAATTTCTAAGCACTTGAAGGAGAAAAATGTGACTAGGAACAGTTGGCATTGGTTTACCAGAGGCAAATCATGCCTGACCAACCTGATTGCCTTCTATGATGAGATGATTGGCTCTTTGGATGTGGAGAGACCAGTGGATGTTGTGTACCTGGATTTTAGCAAGGTTTTTGATACAGTGCCCTACAACATTCTTGCAGACAAGGAGTATGGGCTGAATGAATGGACTGTAAGGTGGCTAGAAAACTGGCTGGAACATCAGGCTTAGGGAGTAGTAATCAATGGCTCAATATCTAGTTGGCAGCTGATATCAAGTGGAATGCCCTATGGGCCGGTCCTAGGGCCGGTTTTGTTTAATGTTTCCATCAACAACCTGGAAGATGGCATAGAGTGCACCCTCAGCAAGTTTGCAGATGACACTAAGCTAGAGGGAGTAGTAGATATGCTGGAGGGTAGGGCTAGGATTCAGTGTGAGCTGGACAAATTGGGGGATTGGGCTAAAAGAGGTTCAACAAGGACAAATGAAAATTCCTGCACTTAGAAAGGAGCAATCCCATGCCTTAGTACAGGTTGGGGGCTGACTGGCTGGACAGCAGCTCTGGAGAAAATGACCTGGGGGTTACAGTGAAAAACAAGCCAAGAAGGCTAATGGCATACTGGGCTGCATTGGTAGCTGTGTTGCCATTAGGTCAAGGTAAGTGATTACTTTCCTCTATTCAGCACTCGTGAGGCCACATCTGGAATTATGTTCAGTTTTGGGCCTCCAACTACAGAAAGGATGTGGACAAACTGGAGAGAGTCCAGCAGAAGGCAACACATATGGTGAGGGGGCTGGAGGACATGACTTATGAGGAATGACTGAGGGAACTGGGATTATTTGGTCTAAAAAACAGAAGACAGAGGGGTCTTAATAGCAGCCTTCAACGACCTGAAGTCGGGTTCAAAAGAGGATGAAGCTAGATTGTTCTTAGTGGTGACAGATGACAGAACAAGGAGCAATGGTCTCAAGTTGCAGCAAGGGAAGTTTAGGTTTGATATTAGGAAGAATTTTCTCACTAGGAGGGTAGTAAAACACTGGAACAGGTTACCCAGAGAGGTTGTGCAGTCTCTGTCCTTGGAGGTTTTTAAAACTGGGCTAGACAAAGCTTTGAGTGGGATGACTTGGCTAGGGATGTTCCTGCTTTGAGCAGGGGATTGGATTAGATGACCTCCAGAGGTCCCTTCCAACCCTAGCTTTTCTATCATTCTATAAGAATTGCTCTATTATTTTTTATAGTAAAAAAAAACAGGTGAAAAATAAGAGCTGGAATCTTTCAAGGGGAGCTATGAGTCTAATAAATGGTGCCCTGAGTCTAAAAAAATTGAGAAACATTACACTAACCTGTTAGGTGACCTTGAGGAAAACATCATAGTTTAAGTCTAGTAAAAGACATAAGCTGGAGCATGGGGGTTCTGTTCTCACAGCCAAAGTGCATGTATGTACCCTTAAGTCTTTTTTTCTGATTTGTCTTTTCCAAATCCACTTACAGTATTTAGCTGCTGTCTGATTGGGAAAGTACAGTAAACTTTTCAGGAGATATTTCTTATATCACTTCCATGATAGGCAAGATTTAGAGCCATGTTTAGTTATCAATGCACTTTGGAACAAACCCTTTATATCTATGTATCTTCAAAATTATTGTAGTATATTATTTTTCTTTTCTTAAAGGAAAAGATATAAAATTTTGAAAGTGAGGCCAGATCCTGTAAGATGTTATATGTTTCCAGAGCAATTTTAAACAAACTGAAATACAGCAAAAGCTGTGTTAACCGGCACTTTATTATCCGGAAAACTATTAACTGGCATCTGAGGGACACGGCAAAAGTGAAACCGGAAGAAACACTTCTGGGATTTGCCATCACCATGAGCAGAGTTCTTGCCACTTCTTCGGCCCATAGCCCAGAGTAAAGCAGCCTGCATGGGGCAAAGCAGCCTGTGTGGGACAAAGCAGCCTGCGCAGGGCCTCCCTCCCTGTCCTCCAGCACCCTGACACAGGGCAGTACACCAAATGGTGCACATTTGATTAACCAGAATATTTGATTAGCTGGCATCCCCTATTCCCAGGGGATGCCGGATAACAGAGCTTTTACTGTAGATGCAATGCACTTCTCAGTTTAATCACAGACTATACTGTTATATAGGTCATGTTTCTGTAAGTAAGTAAGCAGTTTTGGAGTTAGGAAATATAACATAGGGCAGTGGTCATGAACTCCTGATTGACTGATCAATCGTGGAGTCTCCGACAGCCGATTACAGTCTGTCAGAGGCTTCATGATCAGGAGTGGCAGGACGTACTGGGCTGGGTGGGGTGAGTGGGGTCAGAGCCCAGGCAGCTTGTCCAACAGGTGGGGAGTGGACGGGGTTGGGGAGGTGGTAGAGTGGGCTGGGGGCCAGGGATGGTGCTGGGAGCGGGACAGGGTGGAGGGGCTGGAATGCCAAAAAGTGACCTTCACCATAAAAAAGTTGGAGACCACTGACACAGGGTAACACACAATATCTTTGAAATATGGCCAACACTACCATGAACTTCAAGGGAGCCAGGATTTCATTCTTTCTTTACCAGTTGGATTTCGGACTGATTCTAGGCTGTCAAATTTGAGTAACTACTACTACTAATACCAAAGGACTTCTTAAAAGTTACATCAATAAGTGCGGGAGGCCTGACTGACATGATCTACAGGATAGAAGATATGGTGTATCTCTGATGGCATCTGCACACTACAGATCATAGACATCTCCAGCAAGCACTTGATAATTATTGGCACAATAGGCTATGCACTAGGCTCAAGATTTGGCCGTTACATTTAAAAAAAGACAGAAAAGGAAACCTGTATTCTTGTTTTTTGGAAAAAAAACCAAAACCGGTTGAATGGTTGCCAGGGCACATGATAATATACATAGGGCTTGATCCAGTGACCATGTTAGTTAGTGGTCCCATTAACTGAAGTGGATGTTGAAAATCAGGTTATTTGTTGGATTAGACCCACTCTTAAAATTGAACCATCATTTCCATTTTAAATGGGTTGTTTTCAATTGTTTATAGTATGTTATCTGTCTCCCTTTTTGGCTAAAATTTTATAGGTTTTTGTTCTTAATTGGAGAACAAATGCTTTCTGGAAAGTTTGAGTCAAAAAGACTCTCAGGAAAAAAGAAAAAAGTATATCTTTGCCTGTATAGTATTTATATGTGAAGAAATGAAAGTTGAGGATACTTAGTACTTTGTAGAACTGGGGCAATTACTAGGGCTGTGCACAGCTTCGGCCCCTGATTCAGCCCAAATCAAGAGACCCTTTAATCTCTCCGAATCGAATTGGAACCTTCCAAATTGATTTGGAGAGATTCAGAAAGATTTGGCAATTCTGACACAGACACAGCTTTAAATGTTTTTTCCACATGCCTCTAGGTACCAGACCACTCATGAATGCTGCGATACTGGGGAACATGGAGTGTCCCACAAAAGCACGAGGGGCTCCCCAGCGTGCATGGCCGCAGACCTGGAAGCGGACAAGAAGCACTTCCAGGCCACTTCCGGGTCTGCTGGACAGCGTGCGGGGGGCCCCCCGCCCCTCTCTAGCTCAGCAACTGGGTCTGGGGGGGCACCTAGGGTCCCCCCATGGCTGATTGCTGATCTGGGGGAGATGTGAGTGCGCTCCCTGGCAGACCCGGAAATGGATCTTCCAGTCCACTTCTGGGTTTGCTGCCGAGCATGCGGGCCTTTCTCTCATGCTTCTGTGGGACGCTCCATCCATCCCAGCCTTGCAACATTCATGAGCTACTTGGTACCTCAAGGTATGTAGAAAAAACATTTGAAGCTGTGTCTATGCCAGAATCTCTGATTCTCTGAATCAGCATCGAATCTTCAGATTTGGATTTGCCTGAATTGAATCAACTAATCAACTAATTAAATCAGCTAATTGAATCACTGTCCCCGATTCTGTATCCGAATTGAATAGGGCCCATTTTGCCCACCCCCAGCAATTACCCTGGATAATGGGTTTTACTCAGATGTAATGATGTAATATTTATGCAGAGCTTTAACTGATGCCAAAGGCAGTTAAATGAGCAGAGTGGCTGTAAATCAGCCAGAATGGTCTTGAAATAATCTTTAAAAGAAGAAGAAAATGTGATGGACTAGAACCTTCCTCAGATGCTTCAAGAGAAGGAGGGATAGGCTAGTGTCAAACAGTTCTGAAAATCTATCCTGGTGCATTTAAATCTGTAAAATGTTTGAAATTTCTCCTGTCGCAGTCTCTACATTATAACATTTGAACAAAAGACAAGCAAAGCTTCTTGTTAATCATGCTAACATCACAATGACAAAGCCAATCATGAGAACCATTTATGCCCAGATGCTGCAACTTTTTTGCTACTTGGCTGGAGAGAGCCAACAGCTTGTAAACATAAGGGATTCTGTGTTCTTTATAAAGATGACATGCAGTAGAAGCAGTATCACCCACAGGGGCAAATATGAACTGTTTCTTTTCCCAAAACATTCCATTTCTTTTAACAAAATCCCCTTACTCAAAATGGAATATGATATGAAAACATATAGTGGTAAATTATACATAATGATTCTGCTAAGTCCAGCCGATCAAAATATTTTCTGATACCTTATGCTACTGAAAATTACTTTAATATTTGAAGTCGCTGACATGCTCAGCAAACATTGAAGAAGGAAATTACCAAAATTATTTCTCTTGTATATATCTGAAGGTTAGTTGGGGTTTTTTTTTTGCAAGAAGCTATGTTTCATACAGGGATACTAAGATGCCAACATTCCATAGGCTAAATTCAGACCCCATGTAAATGGAGTATAACATCAAATTTATTTCACTGTGACTTCCAGTTGCTTAACTTGCTCTGTTTATGATTTAACAGACATATGGTTGTGCTCTAAGCTATTGGGCCTTGTGCGGGGAAGTAAGTATGAAATGTGGACAACGGTATATAATCATATTCCCTGGTGGTTTCTGGACCACCAACATAGCCACTTCGTTACTAATGAAGCACATGAACCACATGCAAATCTCTTTAGTCAGGCTATCCACTATTACATCTATTAGGGAATGAAGATGTGGGTATTCACAGAAATGCTGGGCAGTCTGTCCTTTAACACTCACGTCTTTAGGGGGTGCTTTACCTGTCTGCAAGATTTTGCTTTCAGAGACATACTTTGTTGAAGACCTGACATTCTGGAGTAAATTTGCAAAAACATGTATGTGATTTAGCAGCCATATTCTAAAAATATTTATTTGCTGTGTATGTTATAGTTCCTAACTTTTAAGTACCCTACTGCCTAATGGAAATCAAAATCCCATATTAGGTACCTGAGCTCCAGTATAATACAGACAGATTCAGGCTCCTAGGGTGAAATTCATAGAACCCAGCATGTTTTGTTACTGTTGATATCTTCATCCTCAATTATTATTTGTATTACCATTTGACTAGCACTCCTGGGTAATCGACCAGGATATCACCACAGTCTATTTTTATTTTTATTGATCAAACTAAGTGTGGCAGCAAAGTAATTAGATAAGAAATTCAGTAGCTTGAAGGCTCTCATTACATCTGATAGAGAGGCAATTTTATCATACTGCAGTACCTTTAGCTGGAATATTTAGCTGTATCTCTTACCATTAGCACTGGGTGAGGGGATGGAGAAAGAGGGGAGAGAAGAAGAATGAACAAAGGACATTTTTAACAAAACTTTCCAACTTCAGCACTAATAGGAATACAACTACTTTGGGGCTTCAGTCCCACATACAATGCTTGCTATCTTAGCTGAAATACAGGGGACTGAATCTAGAATGTCCAGAGCTAGAAGCATGAGCTGTTAAGGCTTGAGAGAAAGCGAGCCAAATCTCTATGGCTGAAGCTGTAACATACTCTGTGGGTTGGACACAGATGAAGACTTGTAACTAATTAGTGGGTTACATGTAAATCAGTGAAGAATTTGCCCTTGACTGGTCATCTGAGATCCACAAGTTTTTTTGTGGTGGGACACAGTGACTTTACCAGTTTCATAGAAAAACCAAAGAAATTAAGAAATGAAAAAACAAATTGTCTTATAAAACACGCCTACCAATAGAGCAGCACAAATAGGACCGTGGATTATGTACAGCAGATGTGTTTCAGAACTGATCCAGCAGCTGCAGTGAAAAAACAAGCATTTAGCATTTCATTGTTACCCTTTTCTCTTTTAAAGACAATGTTATTTCTTTATAAATTGGAAGATGAAATTTTACTTACTTGTCATTGTAATATAAACTTCTAGCTACCGCATGAATGCAGGCAGGGATCAATGGGAATCCTGAAAACAGCAAGTAATGTGATTATTTATAACTCTAACCAAAGCTGAATTCTTACTTCATTATAAGGTAAGGTAAAATGTCACTGAATAATACTGAAGCATAATGAACATATTTAATAAACCGTATTACATCCTGCAGGCCTTAATCAGTCACATAATACCATTGCTTTCAGTAACATTTTTATTTAAAACAGAATTTTTCCAGAAGAAGGCCTGATGCATCAAAATTCTGTGGTATTACCAAAAAAAGAAAAGAAACTGTGGGTAAATAGTGCAGCCAGTAAGGCCCTGTTCCAGCAAAGCATTTAAGCATGCAAGTAGTTCCACTAACTTCGATGAAAGCACTTTTGAGCTAAACTACATGTTTTGAGATTTACTGGATCAGGCTACAAGTAGAAAGATGTAAATAAAAGATTTCAGTTCAGACAAGGGAAGTTAATGTAACAACCAGTTTCGGTTCTACATTCCCATTTTCTCATTGAGGCTAAGTACAGACAGTCAAAAAGCCTGAGGTGGAATTGATCCAATCTATGCAGGTTTCTCTAAGCGGTGTAGATTGGATTGTCAGTGACCCGAACTCATGTTCACTTTTCAGCTGGAGCAGGCAGTCAGATGCCTGCACTAGCTGAGGCCAGAAGACAGGTGGTTCTCCCACATTCCTCTGACTATGCCAGACATTACCAAGGACACCTGAGCACAGCTGAGTGGCTGCGCCATCCTTTACTGGCTGTCATTACTGACATACTTGTACAAACCCTTCTTGTTACCCTGCACATTCCTTGGTAGCCGCAACTCCAATTGTACTTTGGCTTTCCTTTCCAAGCAATGCTCTTATATTCTCCCTAGTTATTTGTCCAAGTTTCCGCATCTTATAAATTTCCTTTTTGTGATTTCGTTTACTGAAGAGTTCCCTGCTAAGCCAAGCTGGTCTCCTGCCATACTTGCTGGTCTTCCTATGCATCAGGATGGTTTGTTCCTGCACTCTCAGGAAGGCTTCTTTAAAGTACAGCCATCCCTCCTGGACTTTTCTCCCCCTCAGACTGGCCTCCCAGGGCATCTTGCCTATGAGTTCCCTGAGCGAGCTGAAGTCTGCTTTTCTGAAATCCAGAGTCCTATTTTGCTGCTCTCCATCCTTTCTTTCCTCAGGATCCTGAAATCAATCATCTCGTGGTTGATGCCGCTCAAGTTGCCATCTACTACTACAATCCCCACCAATTCTTCTCTGTTTGCAAGCTGCAGGTCAAGAAGAGCACGAGTTGGTCGCTCCAGCACTTGCACCAAGAAGCTGTCTCCAGTAGTCTACAAAAACTTCCTGGATTGCCTGCACACTTCTTTCTGTATTGCTCTCCCAGCAGATGTCCAGCTGCATTTATACACGTACCTTTGTCTGGTTTGACGCACTGATAATTGAAGGCGCCAGAGCAGACTCAATTAATTGAGTGTGAATACTACGCAAACTGATGCACCCAGCACTGCATTGCATGCATTTGTATAAATAGCAAAATGAGTGTCGGTGTGCAGAAAATGGTGGTGGTGGACTTCTGAACTAAAACACCTTTGATGCATTTTAGTTCAAAAGCATGCTGTTGCTATTTTCTCAATACTGATGGGTGTTTCATTGTTTATACAAATGCAGTCAGGCCGCAGCTGGAGTACTGCATCCAGTTCTGGGCGCCGCACTTCAAGAGGGATGTGGACAGCATGGAGAGGGTCCAGAGGAGGGCCACTTGCATGATCAAGAGGCAGCAGGGCAGACCCTACAAGGAGAGGCTATGGGACCTGAACCTGTTCAGCCTCCACAAGAGAAGGCTGAGGGGGGATCTAGTGGCCTGTTACAAACTAGTCAGAGGGGACCAGCAGGCATTGGGGAAGTCCCTGTTCCCCCAAGCATTGCCAGGAGTGACCAGGAATAACGGTCACAAGCTAGCAGAGGGTAGATTTAGGCTAGATATCAGGAGGCGCTACTTCACGGTCAGGGCGGCTAGGATCTGGAACCTACTTCCAAGAGAGGTGGTCCCTCAGGTCCCTTCTGACTCTAGAACCTATGAAACTATGAAGCATGCGCTGCAGCACTGGGTGCTTAGAAGTGCTCAGGGCTTACGTGCATACATGTGTACAAATGCCCAGGGTGACTGAAATCCCCCATGATAACCAGGGCTGTGATTGGGAAACTTCTGTTAGCTGTCTGAAGAAATCCTCATTCACCACTTCCTCCTGCTCTAGTGGTCTATAGCAGCCCCCCACCATGATATCACCCTTGTTGCTCTCTCCTGTGACTGACTCAGAGCCTTTTTTTTGTGGGGGGGCAGCTGCAGTACCTGGTATCGGCTATTCTAGTGCCAAGATTGGTGGGGGGGAGAAGGCAGTGGGTCCTTGTACCAGGCTGAGCTGGCAGCTGCCCCTTCTCTCCCGGAAAATGAACCCACCTAAACCAAGCTAGCCCAGCAGGCAGCAGTCACTGCTTGAGCAGCAGGTGGGGTTGGGAGGGGGCTTGCTCAGCTCCTTGGGCTGTGGTCCCTGGAATCACCTCCCATCAAGCCAGAGAAGTTTAGGGTGAAGTTATTTTATTCTGTGCAGCCACAGGGTCCAATTCATGGGGGAGTCTAGGGAGGTAGGCAGCTATGCCCTTGTGGCTGCAGCATCTAGCTGGAGGTGATTCCAGTGTGGGGACAAGGGCGGATGGCTGCCAGCTCAGCCCAGCACAGGGACCCACTGTCCCTTCTCATCTTGGCACTAGAATTGCCCCCACCAGGTGCTGTGGCACCCCCAACTAGTGAAGGGAGAAGGGGCAGCAATGCCCTTGTGGATGCAGCACAAGGTGAGGGATGATTCTAGTGATGAGATGGGGGGTGGGCAGGTCCCTAGGGCTGAGCTGGCAGCCACCCCTCTTCCACCCCCATTCCCACACTAGAATTGCCCACAACCGGGGGGGTGGGGTGGGTAGCCATGCCCTTACAGATGCAGCACTGGCGGGAGGTGATTCCAGAGTATGGCTCCTCCTCCCTTCCCATGGACTCAGAGCCCCATGGCTGCACAGGACTCGGCACTGGCTCAGGGTTGTGGAGGAGGGGATCTTGCAAGCCCTTCATGGAGCCACTGCAGTGTAGGTCGCAGGGCTCAGGACAGGCAGGGGCACTTTGTGTCCCTCTACCCATCCAGGAATGAAGAATGAACCACTGGTGCTGCCTTTCCCCAGCAGGTTGCAAGACTGGCTCCCTTCCCCCTGCCTCTGACTTGCTTGGCTGACAGCTAGAGAGCTTGGGGCAGGGCTGGTTAGATGCTTGGCTGGAGCAGTCAAACCACACTTCCTGTGAGGGGAGTTAGGAGGCCCTGCAAAGTCCCCTGGGACTAGCAGACTGCAACCTACCATGATTCACAATTGGACCTGGCTCTGATGTTCAATAGATTGGTCCAACCTAACTGGAGTAAGTTTAATACTACATGGATCCAGGTCTTAGACTAGAATCTTCCATTTTAAAACTGGTTTATGTGCCTCAAACTTTCATTTTGTTATAGGTATAGGCTGGTTTTCAACCATCTAAACCAGAAAAAGTGCAATGTCTGCACCTAGCCTTAGAAAATGAAGAGTCAGCCATAGATACATTTCTGTGTATGCTGATTGCTAGCAGCCCTGACTATAAATAGCTTCAATTCACCCTTCTCTTGATATGTAGCAATAAAAATAACCATATAATTGTATTAGATATATTTTACCTATATCCATTTTACTAGGTCCCCTTGTTTCTTGTTGAGTTGTAGAGTGTAGAAGAAAATGATCTGTATCAGGTGTGGAATCTTATACTTTTTAGCACACATGCTACATGGATACAAACTTCTATAGCAGGGCTCTCCAACTTCTAAGTGGCTGGCAGCTGTATACTCTTCAGGTATCCCCCCACAGCGCACTGTGTAAGCAGGAACCCGTCTACTGGGAGTGGTGGCTGGGCTGGAGCCCAGGAGCTGCAAATTAACCCCTTCGGTCAGCAGTTAGACAGACCTGCTCTATTGCACCATACACTAAACCATCACTTGATTTATCTCCATGCCACTCCTGGCATAGGAAGCGTAGCCTAATATATTGTTTTAGCAAGAAATTCATACCAAGATATACAAAGAAGTGTTAGTTCAAATCATAAGCAAAAAGATATTCTGAATATTGCTCTTAAGAACGCTGGCATTTTCTGGACTTCAAGCTGTTTTTAATACTTAAAAGGAAACTTCACAGTCTTGACATAAACAATAGCTTGTCTAGTATTCAATTAGCTTGTGTTCTACAGCACAGGCAAGTCACATACTTATCTAAAAAGGGATTTAGAGAAGTTATACTGAAATAATATTGAACCACTGAAGCTACATTTTCGAGTAACAACTGATTATGGGTGCTCAACCTTAGATCTGATTTTGAGAAAAAGCTGGTCATCCAGGGCCTTTGTACACACAGCAAAATTGGCCTTTAAAGTGGCTTAATTGCCCTTTTGCACCACTTTAATGGCATTGCTATTTGCACGTTCGATGGTGTATTCCCCTTTAAATGACTTTGTTATGTAGCAAGGTAAAACCCATCTGTGGTGTTTGCTACATAACAAAGTGCAATGCAAGGCACATGGTTGGGGAAGCTTGGGCTTGGCAGGCTTCCAGCTCCTGTGCATCATTCCCACCACCTTCTCCCATCAGTAGGACACTCAGCCACCCTCCTGCCACCTTGCCATTCTGCCCCAGGGGCAAGCCAGCTGTTCCCCGGTGGTCCAAGGCAGTAGGAAGGTGGCGGGGATGGTGCACGGGATGCTGGCGCTTACCTGCTGGAGCATGGTTGGGGAGAGGGGTGAGCTGCCGGTGGGCCAAGTGGTCCCTGAGCTGTGGGGGACCCCAGTGCTTCCCTCCATGGCGGCACCTGCCTGCTGGCACCTGGCCTGGGCAGTCTTGGAGGGTGCTGCCACCATAGAGGGAAGCACCAGGCCTTGTGCAACTCAGGAGCTGTGCGACCCGGCAGCAACTCATGCGGGCAGGCTTGACTGAAGAAAACAAAAAAACAAAATCAAGCAGCAAGGAGCCTAATCTTTATTTGTCTTTTTTTTGTCCTGGAACCTGCCTGCCTGCCTGAGCTGTGCAGGGCCTGGTACTTCCCTCCACGGCTGAGCACCCCCCCAGGCAGCTCCTGGGTGGGCTGCTAGTGGGCAGGAGATGCCCAGGGTGCGCTGCAGTTGCAAAGGGAAGCACTGGGCCCTGTGCAGCTCAGGCAGGCAGACAGGTTCGGGGGGGGGGGGGGGGGGGGGGAAGGGAGGGGGAACAAGCTCCTTGCTGCTTTGTTGCTTTTTTTGTCCCTTCAGTCAAGCCTGTCTGCATGAGCTGTCACTGGGTTGCACAGGCCCTGAGCTGTGTGAGGCCTGGTGCTTCCTTCCATGGTGGCGGTGCCCTCTGGGACCACCCAGGCCAGGTGCCAGCAGGTGGGTGCTGCCCAGGGGGCACTGCTACCATGGAGGGAAGCACTAGTGTCCCCTGCAGCTCAGGGACCATTTGTCTAGCCAGCAGCTCAATGCCTCCCCCCCACCATGGGATTGGCAGGTAGGCTGTAAGGATTGGGCCCCCTAACCCTTGGGTATATGCAATGAAGGGCTAGTTCAGTTTAGCTCTGCCTAAATTGAAACAGTAGAAATGGTGGGTTTTTAAAAAAAAAAAAATCAACTATTCCAATTTAGAGAAAACTAAACTGAACTAAACCCTTGTTGCATTTACAAGCACCTCCAGGCTCTAAAATTAAGCTAGTTTTTGAGTCTGGGCAGTCAAAAACAGAAGTATCCAAAACTATTGATAATTTATACAATTTAGGGCTGAAACATTGTGCAAATATAATCAGAAGACTGAAATCTGACTTTTGAAAATGTGCTCTTTATTCTACTGAAATCTGTCAGATATGGCTGGCTGCTTTTTATGATGCTATTTTATAATTGAGATCTCTAGACACAGTAGTTCTCTCTCTACTTTTTGAACAATATAGGTCAAATGGAACTGCTGGAAAAATAAATGGTTGGCCTTCTCCAAGTCAGTTTCTGACCCTCCACCTAGGCATGGCGAGACTTCTTTGAAAATAAACATTCATTCCTGTATAAATATCTTAAAAATGAGAAACAATGAATAATTACTTCTTAATGTCTTTTCATAATAGGAGACTATTTTCTCTATACAAAGGAGGAGTCACTTCCTGACTCTACAAATGCAAAGATAGAGGTACGTGCAAAAGGATTTGTTAAGTTAAGAATTGTAACATCGTTAAAATATTAAAGAAAGAACTGTATTTCATTCTTGTGCAATATTGCTTCTTATTTCAGAGAAACAATATTGTCTGGTGCACTCAGAATTGCTCAGAAAAAGTAAATGATACCATTTGAAACTGAAAATAATAAAGGCTTTGCACATTGTACCCCAAGTGTCATAGTGGTGGTTTTTGGTCTCCTCTCCTCCCCCTCTTCCCCCCCCACAAAAAAAAAAAAAAGAAAAAGAAAGAACATATGTATTGCATACCCCAGCCAAGAAGATAATACCACATTAAATGCTGTTTCTCTGCAAAGACAGCCACCACAATGAGAGTATGCAGATAAATGCCTTCACAGAGCATCCAGAAGTAATTGCAACCCATTAGATACAGGTAAATGAACTGAGACACTTTGCAACTAACCTGTAGGGGAAAAAAGAAAGATAAAATGTAAATAATTTGGCTGCAATAGTACTAGTGAGAATCAATGGCAAAGTGGAAAGCACTGGATTACCCTGCTTTATTATAAATGTTGCTTTGATATGTTTTTATTCCTAACATCACTCTCATGATTACATTCAGAGGCCCCACACAGAAGGTAACAGTTTCACTGATTTGATTCTGGGTACATTAGCAGCCTCCAGCAACACGGTGTGCGTCAAGAAAAACCTCAACGTTATGTTCTCCTCTCACAGGTTCCTTGCCTACTTGGACGTAAATGTACTCATTTTGCCAAATAAAAATTCCTTTGTGCAATTATCTGAGGCCAACTTCTCTACGAAGATCTTTCACTTAGGTCTCTTATCCCAGAGGCATATAACAATGCAGCAAAGCACCTTGAGCAGTTAAAACATACAGGGGCAGCAGTGACTTCTGGCTGCTGCTGTGCCACTAGCATGACTGTATAGTTGCAGCAGCAGTGGTTTTTTCCACTCCCCCCATCCCTCTTCCCACCACAAGCTGGCACTTCCCTGTTTGCCCCAATCTTACTTATGCTACTTTATCACCCTCTCAGTTACATTAGTTGCTCCAGTAGAGTCAGTGCATGTACTTTCTCCAGGAAAAGGAGAATAATCTCCTGAATGGTTAGCCCTGGTGCCAACTATACTAAGCAGAAATTGTCTATAGGTTTTGATTTTCCTCTGGTTTTTCTCTACCAATTTATCCCCAAGTAAAGGACATAAAAATCAGGCCCACACATCTCTCCCTCTTTAAATTTGGCACTCCAATTATAATCTTCAATTATATCACCATAGGAATAGAAGAAGAAAAAAATCAATCTCAGCCTAAAAAAAAAATTACTGTTACTTGGTTTTGGAGCACAAATCTGAGTTCTGTTGAAATAGGACAAAACTGAATGTTTTGGGATACCTTTTTTTTTTTTAAACCAGTAAAATGAAAGTTATTTATTACACCAGAACTATATATGGATTTAGGCTTGGTTTCATTGGATTGCTAAGATAATCTTTCCCTTAAAAATAAACATACAAAAGCATATGGCAAGACCATTTTAATTTCGAGTAAATCCCAGAAATGTATTATATCCAATATAGTAAACATATTAAACCACCCATGAGAAAAGAACATCTGTGTACTAGCCATTAGACTCATTACTATAAGGACTGCAACATTATATAACAACAATGTATTTCACTAAATATTAATTAAAATATTTCAAAACATCCAGAATTACCAAGACTCTCAATGTAAACAGTCACCAACATGAACACAGGCCCCACAATCTAGCCCTAACTAATTAATCCATTTTAGCTCCAGAACTGCCCTTGAGTGAAGTAGCAAATTATTATTATCACACTTTAAAGAAAGGAAAGCTGAAGCCACAATGAAAGCAGTTTTTAGACCCTTGGATTAAACTCCAGCCTTTCTGACTGCCACCCTTTAGGCAAATGTAGACCCCTGGCATAAGTTCACAGCAGTCATCCTTTCTGGTTCTGTGTCTATCCTGTAGTTGTTTAGCACTGGGTAAAATGAAGCTCCACATGATACACGATACCAGATCAAAATCTGAAATATCTGAGGCTGTCTATTTAATTAATCCCCCTGTGATTTTGAAACCTCATACCCGAACTGGCTAAGCTGCTTCTAGACATCTGCTGTTATATTAAAAATGAATTCATTGGTCCAGTAATTGAAACATTTTAGTTTTTATATACATCTTTTCATCAGCTATTCATCCCTCATTTATGTCATTTTCATTGCTAAATCTCTTCCCACACAAATCAACAAGGCAGCCAAATACGCTTTCACGCTTTCACTTACTGGATTAGTCGCAACTAACTGCTGGTTGTTGGCAACTGCAGTCAGCCAAATTATTGTAACAATGGAATTGCAAACAAAAGAGAAAAACAGATTTTTATGGAGGGTGATCCTTTGGCAACTCAAGCTCCTAGGAAAGAGAGATGAGACAAATTAATATATAATAGATACTTGAGGACTAATCTGATATTCTAAAGTTTTGGAATTTTTTATTTTATAGGAAGAAAGCCAGATAATAACTTTTCCTTCCATGTTCAGTTTTACATAATTAATGATTATTTTAAAGATACAGGATGCCTTGTTTTTGATTGAATATAATGCAAAGCAAATCCAACAGATACCATTATGCCAATAATGAAAGGACTTGTTTTGTAGGAATTTACTCAAAAAAACCTCTGGAAAAAGATGTTTTTATGCTAATGTAAGGGGATATTGTATTCCATACCTCCATCAACTTCTGACAATATGTCTCAAAATAACTGATGTTTATGCAGTGTTATATAGAGCAAGGGTGTCAAAGTCACCTGGGCCAGATTTGGACCATAGAGCACCTTGCTCCCAAGCCACATGGGCTGTCACAGTGGCCACCATGGTGATAGAGGTGGTAGCGAAGGGTCTGGGAGAACAGTCTAGCAGTGTCAGTGAGCCAAGCTCTCCAATGATGGTCAGGCCTTGTGGGGCCATGGATTGTGCAGCAGGCCAGACTCCTCGGCTTCTAGTGCCTGCTGCTTAGGCAGGCTGAGAGTCTGTGCGGGTTGTATGTTTGATACCCTGAATACCAAATATAAAATTCTTACCTTACCATACATGACAACAGTATGGCCTTAAGCATATAATTGATACCTTTGTTTGCTGACCTTCCATATCTATGTAAAATCTTAACAATCTATAAATAATTCTACAAGTTTTAAAATGAATATATAATTATATTATTTGTCTCAGTAAGCTCTTTCAACCATAAATTCACCAGCCATTGGCTTTAAAATTCATCATTTACTTTGAGCTTTTTCTCATTATTAGTCTCGTTTTTAAGGGATGTGGAAAGGGAGGTGGCACTGTCTTTTTTGGATGCTTACCTCCTATGGCTTTTCAGTTATACAATGCTCCTTGCCTCTGAGAGGAAGTTTTATCATATAGAAAGGAATAATACCAGATTAGGAAGAGGGAAGAGAGCCAAAACAGGACCCTCTTCTTATGTCTGTGGCTGGCAGCAAGCACATGGCAAGAGGAAGAGAGTTTCATTGCCTCCAGTTTTCTGGATTAGAGAAGCCAGTTGGCTACAGTCAAAGGAAAGTCCAAGCAAACAAGTATAGTCTTTTATATTTTCAGTGATCAAAGAACTCAAAGTTTAAATAACTAAGTGCACAATACGAAATACAGCTATAAAATGCTATGTATAAATGATATTTAAGGTTTTAAGTATATATAAAAAAACCTTAGAGGAAGATGAAGGATTAAAATAATCTAAAAGACTTATTTAAGGAGAACACACAGCAAATTCTTTTAGAGGTGCATTTCTTCCTGTAAGCAGGAACATGAATGGCGGTTCCATTATAGTAATGCAAAGGCTGTAGAAATCTGCTGCACAATTTGATTTATCCCTCACTCCAGAAAAAGTTACAGAGGCCTAACCTAGTGTTGCTTATACAGCATGATACGTGAATGTTGCTCATTAGAAATTTTTTTGTGAAGATCAACCTTACAGACAGAAAGAAAAAAAACAAAGCTAGGTAAACAAAATGGACTCAACACAAAACATTTAAGTTAATGAACTATTAAGGGTGTATAAGTAATATTCCAAAAATGCAATTCATGAAAATTTCAGAACATATACAGCTGTTCGCTGTATGTATGAGACAGAGGACACTAGGAGAATCTCTCCTACTTGAACCTTCCACACTGGATTTGAATGCAATGGCAGTCCTTTCACTAGATGAGTATAAGAATCCTCTACTTTCAGTACAACTCTCTTCAAAAGATTTGGGGAGGGAAAGCAGCCCAGGCTTTGCAGTCTCTTGAGGACATGTGAAACACAGGAAGGAAGGAAGAAGTTCACCAGAGCAGGTGCAGACAATTAAGATTAGATAGGAAGTAAATTACACCCATTTAAATCTTAGAATAAGGCTGCTATAAAATAAGGATCACATGTTTATCACATTTTTCTAAAAGAAAAAGTATGAAGTGTTCCACATGTATCCAAAACTGCCAATAAGTCAATGAGGCCAAACTGTGGAGTCCTTACTTACACTGGGTCCATTGACATGAGATGTTTATTGTGAAGTTTACTAATTAGCTCCACAGTAAACATTGCGTCTACATGTGTACCCACATTAGGTTGAAGTAAACTAATAAACTCCTTCTACTCTACAGAAGTGCATGTGTAGATGCTGCCTTGGCTGTCTGGGGTATGAGGGTGCTTTACTGTGTGGCCTGTCTGCTGAATAGCCCTCCACTGGATCACCCTCATGCCGCAGCCAGCCCCCTGAAGCATGTTGATCTTGGGGGGGATGGGAGGCAGGGGGGGCAGCCCTGAGCTGGCAGGATAATCCCTGGGGCTCCCTGCCACCCAGGGCTGCTCCAGCCTGGCTCAACTTGCTGCAGTCCTGGGCATATGTTCAAATGGTGCACCTAGCAGCAAGAAACTCTAGAGCAATAAGCTCCAGAGTTTATTGCTTTGCATGAATTACATATGTAGATTCATCCACTGAGTAGTAAGGATATTTAGTCTCAGTGAAGTAAAACTTGACTATATAAGGAATGAGTAAGGGTGTTCAAATGTGGCCCTACATGAAACCCCCATGTGCCCGACGGAAATGGATAGAAAACATAAAGAAAAAGAATTAAGTGATAAAAGATACTTGGTTAGATTTTTTTTTTCTGTGTATTTTATATATAAAAACAACTCCAGCCTAGAGCTAATTCTTAAATGCACAAATGAGTCATGAACAAATCTGGGATTCTGTCTTATTATCAAGACATCATTGCACAGGCAAGGAAAGGAATGTACAATTTATGAGGCCATCTCTCAGGGTCACTGAACAGCTGTTCCTGTTGAATATTCAGCACACCCACCCCCACCCTGTGAAAGCATCACAGGACAAGAAATAAGAAAGAAATACTTATGACATTTAATAAGGAAAGATTGCTTTCAGCAATAAATAGGATCCCTTCCTAAGTCTCCACCTCTACCTTTCCCCCTACACACATCTCTTTTCCATGCTGTGTTTTGTTAATGACATAATAGCTTTTACTCATACCTATTCATAATTATGATCTAAGTTCATTTTAGTTTCTCTTGCTATACTTAAATTCCATGCATTAAAAAGAAGTTAGAAATCCCTCTGTGTAATTCTGCATTTCCGGTCCTTATGATACTTCATTTTATTCATAGATTTCATAGATTTCATAGACATTAGGGCTGGAAGGGACCTCGGGAGATCATCGAGTCCAGCCCCCTGCCCAAAGGGCAGGAAGTCAGCTGGGGTCATAGGATCCCAGCAAGATAAGCATCCAATTTACTCTTGAAGGTGTTCAATGTAGGTGCTTGAACCACCTCCACTGGCAGACTGTTCCAGACCTTGGGGGCTCGGACAGTAAAGAAATTCTTCCTTATGTCCAGCCTGAAACGGTCTTGCAGGAGTTTGTGACCATTCGACCTCATCATCCCTTGGGGCGCTCTGGTTAACAGATGTTCCCCCAGATCCTGGTGGTCACCCCTGATAAACTTATAGGTGGCCATCAGATCACCCCTGAGCCTGCGCTTTTCCAGGCTAAAGAGTCCCATGGCTCTCAGCCTGTCATCGTAAGATCTGTAGGATTTTACTTATAATAGTTCATAAAATAGATGCCTGTGATGTCTATGCATAAGAGGGAAAGAATAAAAGTTTCAAGAGGACCTAAGGGACTTATGGTCAGGTTTTTAAAGGCATTTGGACATCTAATAATGCAGACAGGCATCTATTGGGATCAACGTGATTCCCTTAACTGCAACTGATTTTCAATTGGGATTAGGTGCTTATGGCCAGATTTTATTTGACCTATTAGACCTCTGGATGCCTAAATGTGATCGAAGAAACACCTTGCTTAAGTCTCTGAAGAAACTATTAATACAAAAAGGAAGAGAGGTCCTCCTCTTCTTCATTTAGATGCCCAGTAAATGAAATAGGAACTGGCCCTTAAGTCCCATTTTCAAAATTTCTTAACTGGTGTTGAAAATTTTACCCAATATAGTATATCTTATATGGAGCAGAGCCTGACAGCCTTCTCTCCAAAAACAGTCTTTAGATCTCAAAAAAAAGAATAAGGGGACATTCAATGGAACCAAAAGGCAGCAAATTCAAAACTGAAAAAGGAAATCCTTTTTTGCCAACACAAAAATAGACCCTGGCTTTCACCACCTCAGGTTGTTGTGATGCCAAACACTTGGCAAGATTAGAAGGGATTTGGCATTATATGACTAACAAAAATATTCAGAGTTCTAATAGTTAGTGCTTAAAAAATTGGAAGAGATACAAAACTTCATACTTCAGGATTTTAACCAATCTCCATCAGTAAACAGTATAAGACCTTCTTGTGAGGCAATTAATCCCACATCTCTCTACTGTGGAGCTTCTTGAAAATTCTTCTGAACCATGTTGTTATGAACTACAGTCCAACAGACATCACGTGGAAACAATGAATCATTAAAAGAATAAATATGATGCAAATTCAAAATTCCAAGCATACCCCCACACAACAAAAAAGCCACCTGTTAAAATCACGAATTATCATAACAAACTTCAGTCAACACACAACACATCCTGGAATTAGTCTTATTCCTCACTGACTTTTGCAGTACTAAAAATACTTCACAGGAACTGTACATGTATCCCATGGGAACATGTTGTAGAGGTTTTCCTCAGCTCCCTTTAAATTTTGTAATTTCCGTTTATTTCCCAGAATAACCACAGTCTAGAAATTGTGGTTTGTGGTTCTGAATTCTTTCCATGTGGTTCTCTAAGGATACAAAATCCTTCTACCAGAGACAAAATTCCTTAGAGAATTAGACAAACATAATAATTCTTACAATTTAGTTCAATAACAGCGAAGCAGACCACCTGCTTTTGCAGTAAATACCACAATCTAAGATGAAACTGGCTTGGGTTTCATATTATAAGTATTGAAATTACAGCTTTAATATAACTGAACTTTTAAATAACATCCAAATTGTTTAAAAATGTAATCCTAAAGCATTCTTCTGTGGCACATGATTTTTAATCTGTTAAACTTTTTATGAGGTTTAACGCAGCAGTACATCCCGATTATGCCAAATCAAACAGTTGATAGAAATGCACAGCTCTTTCATGAGTTTATCTTATTTAATGGTGCAAAAATGAATAAAGAGGTTCCAAAATAAATATATTTTACTGAAAAAACATATGCCATTCTTAAAAAAATGTCCAACAGGGAGGCAGAAAACTTGCACACTACAGGTTAATTCTAAGATTTCCAAAAGCATTCATTTTTTAGGGAACAATCCAAATTATTCTTAAAAGGGTTATTAGAAAATGCTAAATAACTGTATTCTAAACACCAGACCTCTTTAGTGTCTCAAAAAAGACACTCAAAACATTGAATGTTACAGAATTAAAGTGATTTTTGAAAATCTTGCGGAAAAATGTGTCTCTAAATTGATGGATTAAATACTTGATGCCTAAAGATATTTTTCCTTGATACTAACTGAAACTAAGAGAAAACTCTGAATATTTTAGCCTGCCTCAGATAAGAGTAGGTACATCAGAAATTGAAAGGAGGATAGAGGGATTATTGTTTTTATAAGATTGCTGAAAGCAGATACTTAATATTAAAATCAAAATTACTAGGGGGAGAGTTCCCTATCGTTAGTAGTCTCACTAGTCTTTAACATAGTAAGTAATACTGTAGCACTGTTTGGAGGCCTGAATTCAGAACTGAATTAGCACAACACCTGTATAAAAAAGTGTTGAATAAACTATGCACCCTCACCTGAACTGGGGTAGAATTACCTAACCTGGTACAGCGTTACCCCTGAAAGAACTAGGGGTAAACTGTACTTAGATAACTTACAGAAGTTTGTGTTTGGTCAATCCATATCCATCCAGGGATGTCAATTTGCTAAAAGCAAACAGTCTGTTATCTGCTCCCCCCCTGCCTAGCGAGAAAGAGCTGTAGTAGCTGTCTATTGTGTGAACTTCCCTGGGATAACTGCACATATGTTTTTTCTTTATGCCAGTTACAACATCATAAAAATCAATGTAAATTAAGCTAGTGAACATGTGTCTATCTGTGTCCTTAGTCTATAACAAACAAGAACCAATCACCTCACTATAAGCCACATTATGAAGCATCCAGAAAGACCAAACAGTTCAATTTGCAGCAGGATTAAATGTTCTTTTAAGGCAGCAGATACTTTGCCATTGGCTTCAATACCTATGAAGCAAACCTATCTTCCCTCTTCTGCAACCAAAGACCTAAAGTTCAGATGAATTGGTACGCTAAAGAAGTACATGTTCAAAGAATGGACTGCAAGTTGGATAGAAAAATGGCTGGATCATCATGCTCAAATAGTAGTCATCAAAGGCTCAACGAATGTCTGGTTGGCAGCTGGTATCGAGTGAAGTGCCCCAGAGGCTGGTTTTGTTCAATGTCTTCATCAATGATCTAGAAAATGGGATGGAGTGTACCCTCAGAAAGTTTGCAGATAACACTAAGCTGGAGGAAGTAGTAGATATGCTGGAGGGTAGAGCTAGGATTCAGAGAGACCTAGACAAATTGGAGGACTGCACCAAAAGAAATCTCATATGGTTCAATAATGATAAGTGCAAAGTCCTGCACTTAGGATGGAACAATCCCATGCACCAGTACAGGCTGGGGACTGATTGGCTAAGAAGAAGCTCTAAAGAAAAAGACTTCGGTGTTATAGTGGATAATAAGGTGAATATGAGCCAAAAGTATGCTCATGTTGTGAAAGTGGCTAACAGCATACTGGCCTACATTAGTAGGAGTGTTGCCAGCAGATCAAAGGAAATGATTATTCCCCTCTATTCAGCACTGGTAAGGCTGCATCTGGAGACTGAAATCTAGTTTTGAGCCCCCACTATAGAAAGGATATGGATAAATTGGAGAGAGTCCAGCAGAAAGCAACAAAAATGGTTAGAGGGCTGGGGAACATAACCTATGAGGAGAGGTTGAGAGAACTGGAATAATTTTGTCTGTGGAAAAGAAGCCTAGTAGCCCGCAACGACCTGAAAGGTGGTTCCAAAGAGGATGGAGCTAGACTGTTCTCAATGGTAGCAGATAATAGAACAAGAAGAAGTGGTCTCCAGTTGAAGCAAAGGAAGTTTAGGTTAGGTATTAGGAAAAGTTTTCTCACTAGAAGGGTAGTAAGGCACTGGAACAGTTACCCAGAGAGGTTCCGGCATCTCCATCCTTGGAGGTTTTTTAAGACCCAGCTAGACAAAGCTGTGGCTGGGATGATCTAGTTGGGGATGATCCTGCTTCATAGAATCATAGAAAGACAGACTGGAAGGGACCTGTAAGATCATCACATCCAGTCCCCTGCCATGGGCAGGAGGTAATTGGGCTCAAATGAGTTCAACGAGGTGTTTGTCCGGCCTTCTTTTAAAAACCTCCAGGGATGGTGACTTCACCACCTCTGCTGGAAGTGTGTTCCAAATTCTAGTTACCCATATGGAAAATAAATTTTTCCTTATGTCCAGCTGAAACTTTTCCTGGACTAGTTTGTGTCCATTGGACCATGCCCTCCCAGGGGTGCTTTTCTGAAAAGTTCCTCTCCTAGATCCTGGTGTTCTCCCTTGACATATTTGTAGGTAGCTATCAAGTTGCCCCATAGCCTTCTTTTGCTCAGGCTGAACAAACCCAGATCCTGAAGTCTCTTGACCTCCTGAAGTTCTTTCCAACCCTATGATACTATTGTTCTAATTTCTCCATGCAGCCAAGCTGAAGAAGTTCCATGGAGGATCCATACACATAGGGCCAGAAACCTTAGCTCTGAAGATACTCTTTGCAGGCCCTATGCATCTGAGTTTGAAGGCTAGACTACAAGAGAAAAGGCTGAGGGGTGGATAGAGTCCATCCGTCCAAATTACCCACTATAGTAGTGTGCTGAAGAACCCAACATCAATAGATGCTATGAGACAGCTCAGTTGCTTCGTTGGTTTGGTGCAGAGAGAGAGGAGACAGAAACCTGACTATCTGAGCTTGATGTGATAGGATTTAGCCCAATGTGTCTTCATTATTTTGAGTATCTTCCTGCTCATTACCTACTGCAAAGCTTGGAAGGAAACAACATCCTCTCATCCCTTTGAAATGCTGGTCTCTCTTACTGCTTGATGATGGAGTAACCCCTAGTGAAACAGCTGTTGGGTGGTGTCTACTAGCTCAATATATTAAAGTGTTAACTCATCAGGACTAGAGGTTTATTACCCTACCCACTGCTGAAGAAAATGGACCAGGCCAATAAGATACCATCAGTAACTTTACCTTGAGCTGTCATTCTGGGTTATTCAAAAGAATTTCATTATTAATTTGTGGTAGTTTCACTCTCCTTCATTAGCCACTAGCTTCCATATATAAATCAACATAATCTTTTATTTATTCTCCCTGCTTGTACCACCTATTCCTGTTTGTACCTTTTCTTAGGTTTCAGGGGAAAGGAGAGTTTCTCTTTACTATCATGCTGTAGCACCAAATGTAAAGTAAATACATGATTCAAGTTTGATCATACACCAGACTTCATGTTTAAGGTGATTCAAGTTACCTGATTACCCAGGAATATTATAACCAAAAAGGCATGGTGCAAAATTTTAAATACACTTACTTAAAATAAAAGAAGATGCCAAGGGAAATCAAGAGTGATGCAATTGAAAGACCATGTCCAATGATGGCCAAATAGTACAAATTCAAGGCTGTCTGTAATAAAGGAACCAAATAAAGAATAAGTTATGGAGAATATAGAACTATCATATTTGAAACAATTGGATCAGTCTATTACATGTAGAACTACAGGATTAAACAAATGAAAAAAGATGAAGCAGTGTTTAGAACTCACTGCAATAGCATTCAAGACTTTTTTTCTTAAACAGAGGCTCCTATATCTTGCCTTTGTATTTACAAAATTCTAGTTATTTCTGCCATTTGCTGGGCACATCCTTGTCATAGATTTGATTAACCTACTATTGAAATTATAGTTTCAAAAATCCATTTATGTAATCATTTCTTTTTCTCTAGTTGGAGCTTTTGAAAGACATTTCCTTCAAAACAGGGTGCAACTATCATACTGGAATGCCAACTTTCAATTAGCATTCCTGAAGGTGGTAAAGGAAATTAACTAAACTAATTACCATATCAATTACAATTAAGTACTTAACAAAGTGATTAGAGATAATTATGGCAAGCAAAATTAATGAAATGTCAGAAATAGTTCATTTTTCATATCAATCGTAAGCAAGAGGAACAAAAATAACTTTAGCCAAATAGGCAGACTAGGCAGATCTGGATTAAACTGGATTAAAAGTACATTAAGCTTCAATAATAATTCTTTAAGATCACCTTACCTAGTGTTTCCTATTTAAGAACAACTATTCACTTTACAAATGTTAAATTGCTAAATAATTAAATTTAGCTCTACAGATCTGTCTGTGATGAAGTAAGACCTATTATCCTCATTTTGCATGTAAGGAAAAACAAATCTTCATTCCATATGCCTAAAAACAAAAGATGGTTCTCCACGTGGAACTGAAAGAACAAATTTGTGCCACCAGGACTAGGACACAAAGCTGTAGTAGACATTCCTTTGCTTAGATGAACTCAGTTGAAGCTTGAATTAACCACTGAAAATCCACTGTGCCAATTGTGTAGGACCCATATAAAATGATTTAATCTAAGTAGTTCCTCTGATTAAATATTCCATTCTATAAAGAAAAGATGCATAGTGCAAAGAAACTCTGTACAAATGACATTAAAAGAATGTTAATGTTGCCAAGTGAAGTACTAAAAAAATCTGAAGTTCCCAAGCAAAGATTGATCATGTACTTTTAACTCTGACCTCTAACTACCTTATGAAGCATTTCCACATATGGTTGTATGTCTTATTTCTCTCTCTGAGAGTACTGACTCATTTAGCTGAGAAGAGGCAGAAGATTCCTTTCTGGGTTGAACAGGGTACAATGTGCTGTGCAGAAGCTACATACTGGCCAATAATATTAGCCAGCAACATTAAAAAAAAATCATCCATTGTGCCCCATTTAACTGACCTACTGAAAGATGCATGAAGGCATAGGATATGATCTTTCAGCAAGCCACATATATAACTAAATAAGCAGTTGCATATTCTTGTCAGGTTGGTTTTTGTATGGAATAGTACAATAAGTCAGAGCACAATAGATTACTTGCACTAAGGGTGCTAGATGGCTCTGCTTTTGCCAGTCTGGCTAATCTTCCCTCTATTTGCAGCTAAATATTAGAATAAAAGAGTAATGACATTTGTCCCGTTTACTAAACTAAATTGTACTTAGAGATGCTTGGTCTCTCCCATCATTTAAGGCAAGTCTTTAGAAATATACTCCTATTATAGCTTGTAGCTGTTCTAACATGGATGATTATCCAGTACCAAGTTAAATTTGACTGATAGAATTGACATAGGTGGTTATTACCATTTCTTCCTTTAAATATTCTTATTGATGCCAGGATTATTGATCCTTATTCTCTTTCATGAGCTTACATTCATTCACAAACTGGTCCTCCACAGATTTAAAAGTTCAGTTTCTTTTCACGTATATGTTTTACATTATTCCATTTGCTATGTGCCTTAATTTTGACTGTTTATTTAAAAACAATATTCATATTTGTTCAGCTAGAAATACATTTCATTTTAACTGCAATACCACTAGATACCATAGACCAGGGGTGGGCAAAATGCAGCCCGCCAGGCCATTCTATCTGGCCTGCAGGGCCCCTAAAAAATTTAGAAAATTAATAGTTACCTGCCCCTGGCTGCCTGTTATGCGGCCCTTGATGGCTTGCCAAAACTCAGTAAGCGACCCTCTGCCCGAAAAAGTTGCCCACCCCTGCCATAGACAGATGATACAATCAAAGACAGGTGGGATGTTGGGTTTTAGCAGCTCTTTCTAACTCTTGTCAGATTTCTGACTCATATTTTCAAATTGCATTGAAGCCTATTGTAATCCTGTCCTTATTATGCATATTGTATTGCATGGGACATGGCACACACAATTTTCTATGCACAAATCTATCTCTGCCTGATCTGTGGAAATGAAAATTGTTTTGTTCACTTAGATGGCACAGTTGTTTATATCTTAACTTGGTAGATGACTCTCTGGAACCCAGGACATATATAAAAGGGAAATACATGCCAACCAAACCCCAAGGTTCCTGTGTGGAATCCACTGTGGAGTACAGCTGGTCCAAATTTTTCAATAAAAACAGGATTTTTCTTTTTCTAAAATCAATATGAAAAATTAACCTATTTTTAATTAGCTCTACTAAGGCACTCCCCTTGCTGGAGATACAGTTACTCCAGAATGAAACTTCATTTTTGCATTTCTGGTAGGGGACTGTACTGAGCAGAGACATCTGTGTGCATCTTGGAACTCTACAGTGTTTGTAACATGGCTCTCTATGGGAGGATAAAGCAAACAAAAACTTTCAGATTAAAAAGGGACCTCTTCACAAAGATTTTCTCCTCCACCCCTTGCAAAGTTCCCTTGTGAGAGGCAGACAGTGAATAAGATGGGAGGGAGTATGGAAGGAAACTATCTTTCATAGAGCAAATGAATGGAAATAACAAAATGATGTTGTGTTGCGCATGGGGTAGGGAAGAGGGTAGGTTGCTTTTCTTAGGTGAGAAGCAGGGGAATAGGAATAGGTAGGTTGGGATGGATTGTTTTGAATTTGCGGGCTGGGGAGGCAATTTGCTTTGTTATACTACATTATTTTAATATTTTACTCTTTTTTCAAGTTATTTTGTAAGACACCCTAAGCCTTATGTGGGGAAGACATAAGTCTAGTAAATAAATACAATTTCATTTTCTTCAATCCAATAAAAACTGCTTAAATGAAAATCAGGCTCTTAACACACTTTCCCCTTTTCTCTGTACAGACTGCCTTCCCTCTATGTTGAAATACTGCCACATACAGTTTTAATAGCAATGAAATGGCTATTTTAATGCTGCATCAGAATTTAGGTTTTGACACACATAATATGAATATTAAAAGTCCTACATCACTGGCAACATGCATTTATTTCCTACCTTCACTTTTTCATGTGTATAGCTATTACACTGGGTATAATTTGTCCAGGTTCTGTTGCTTTCAGGGTGTCTAAACCAGTGTCCACTTGGATCACAGATCTTCGTAACTTTTTCTTTGGCCAGTGAAAATAAAAACAGAAAACAAAACAGAAACCACAAAAGTTAATAGCAAAGATCTGTTTCTGATGTCTAGTATTTAATAGTCCATAAAATTTGGCAAACGAATGACAGATTTATTAAACTAGAATTCTGAGAAACTGGAGGCCATTGTTTTTGCTTGGCAAGGGAAAATGATGTATTCCTAAGGGGAAAAAAAAGTCCATCTTCTCCAATACAGTTACTCAGAAGAATATTTTACATTCACTGTTAGAACACTACTAGAAGAAGTGACAGGAAAATGTAAATGTCATATGGCAGCCAGGGATTTCAATTAAAATGTGAGATTTTATTTTTGTAAACTAGGATCAGAGAAGAGAGAAAAATGTCATGAGTGAAATTGCTTGGAATGTCAAGAGTCACTTTAGAAATTGCATTTTCAGTGACTGTTTTATAGCTACGGTATAGCAAACAGTGACAGACCAAAAGCTCTTAGATGTGAAAGGGCGTTCGGAAACCTCCAAGTCAGGATCACCACAGGAACAGAAGCCTAGAATAGCCTCAGCTTAGCCACAGAGTAAAAACAATTAGACTATGGGAAGAGATCGGGTTCACGTTAGTGGAAGACTACTGTTGACCTTAATCAGCTAAACTGAGCTAAAAAGATGTTAAACTATGTTACTGTATACACTAGGGGAAAGTTTGGGGTGGATGCTGGGGTCAGATAACATTTGTTAGCTAAATCTGACCTGTCCTTGACTTTTTTTTTTAGTTTATTGAATCCCAGAGGTGCAATTAGTGGTGTGGTGGTGTGGTAGTGATGGTGCTGCATGCTTGTTTATGTGGCCAGTGAATGTGGTAGATAATGTGTACCTATCAAGTAAACCTGCATTTAACTGGATCCTAGCTGAACCAGTGACTTGAGCTTGGCCACTAGGTTGACAGGAGTATTCAATCAGCCACAAGCAATTTTTTCAAGCAACCTCAGTGCAGAGGTTCCTCTACTTTTACCTGATGGGTTGAAGTCCTGAAAATAGTCAGGGCAGCGTTGTACTGATGTGGTACCCGCAACAACATCATTCCAGCACAACCAACCATCCCATGTTCTGTTACAGTAAGTACCTATAAACATGAAGGTAAATCAAATACAATTCATACAGATCTTTCCATAACAAGGGCTGGAATCTGTAATAGAGTCTATACAAACCAAATCATTTCTTTAAGTTACTCAGGTCTCTTAGTATTATAGTTTGCATACTTTCAGCACAAAACACAGAAACACTTCAATCAAAAAATCTGTAAAAGACTTGATTTATCTAAATCAGTGGTTCTCAACATTTTTAGACTGAAGGCCCTCCTCAAAAAATGCCAGCTTATAGCTTTCACTTTTTTATTGCTATGAAAAAATAATAGAGCAATTCTTCTGTTCAAAGAATTCAGAAAGACCACAACAGTATGTTTCTGATGGAATGGATCCTAACGTGAAATCTCTGGGTTTATATTGTGAGTCACACGTAGGTATTTACCTGCCTAACAGGGCTAATATTGCATGAAACACTTAAAAGGATCTCACAGGACCTCAGGTTCTGCAGCACTCTGATTGAGAATCACTGGTCTAAATTGTTTTAAAAGCACTCTCAACCTCCCTAAGTGGCCATCTCCAGTGCTCAAAAAGTTAGTCTTATATCTATATTAAATCTCTCTTGCTGAAGATGAAGTAAATTTACTTCCTATTCTACCCCTGGTAGACATAAACTATAAGCTATCACTGTCCTGTTCATAGGAATCTTTCATATACTTAAAGACTTCCACCAGGTTTCCCTGAAGTCATCAACAAACCCAATTCTTTCTATCTGTCTTCAAAGGCTGTGCTTTTTTGAGCCTGTTAACATTGTTCTCTTTTATCTACCCTTTTTTCAAAGTACAGTGCTCAAAACTGGACACTAATGGTTATGCCTAAATTGCAAATATTGCCTTCAGCATAAGCATTTCATTAGGAGAAGAGTACAGAAAATTGGGATTGGTCCTATCTAATTTTTAGGATTCTAGAAGTTTTAAAAAAAAGATTTAAAGAGGGAAAAAGTAT
This sequence comes from Crocodylus siamensis, assembly GCF_052110815.1. Classification (NCBI taxonomy): domain Eukaryota; kingdom Metazoa; phylum Chordata; order Crocodylia; family Crocodylidae; genus Crocodylus; species Crocodylus siamensis. The sequence continues at coordinate 193,635,074 of NC_143398.1, read as the reverse complement.
AATTTAACCTTCTACTATGGATAGGATTTATTTCTTTTTTAAAATGGTGGTTCTTAAATCTACATTAAACTAAGCACAGTACATTGCCTGAAAAGACTCAAAAAGATATAAATAAAACATTTTAACAAAAATATATTTACTCTGGGATCATGCATTTGTTAGGAAATACTCATATGGGCACACATCTATCATGGATGTGTTAAGAACAGCCAAGAACACACAGGAAGTATACACAGCAAAATGAAATACCATGTAAAATGACCCAAGCTAACCTGGGTACCATACCGGCAAGTATATAAGTGTATCAATGTGACACAATGACCAGGTTAATTATTGACTCCAAAAATCTGGGCATGTTAATGCAAGTATATATGCCATAGCAGTACCCACTACCCAAGATTAAGACATGCATTTCAGTCCACAAAGCTGAGATTTGCCATTTCTTAGATAGCAATTCAGACTATTAAACCTACCCCATTCAAATCAGTACTGGATCTGAATTTCAAATGAACCAAAATTTGAAGCTGTTTAATTTAATCTATTTGCAAATTTGAGTGAAAAATGCAAATCTCAGCCCCTCTCTAATTTCTAAAGTCCTACCAAATATCATTAAAAGTAATAGACAAACATTAATCAGGCTCCACAGTCCCCACTACAGATTGTGTGATCTTAATCCCAATAGGCATATGGAAAACTATAAATTCAGGGGGAGTTGAGGGCAATTAGGAACAAATTTAAATTAACCTTGTAGACATCTCCATTTCAGCATCCCAACACCCATAATATAGGTGCCTCAGAAAGGTGAACCAAAACTGAAGGGGTTAGGTACTTCCTATATACTGGATGTGCCTACCATTGCACATTCAGCGTATTTGAATACTTTCAAGGCACTGAATGCACCTCCCAGTTGGCTTGTTGCTCAGCAGTACTGGCATATGATTCAGTAATAGAAAAGGCAAGACAGAGGAATGCCCAGATTCCCTCTCCTTCTCAATATCTATACATCAAACTTATGGCTATGAAGACAGTACATCCACCATGTCACAATCTAGGGACCACTCAGAAGGCAATACCTTCCAAAATACTTGATAATGTCAGTGGATCAATATAAAGCACAGGACCACTCAAACATATGAATGGGGGTGATAGTATCCAACACCCTAATAGATTAGTGATAAGATCATTTGCTCAGGAAGTAGATGATCAGGGCTATAGCCCCTCCTTCCCCTGAGGGAATTCAACCCCCCCCATTTGCCATTTCCTAGGAAAGCATCCTAATCACTAAGCTATGGACTGGATTGGCTTAGAACCAAGAATAACAGAACCATAAGATCAGAAGCAGAACAATCAAGGAGGACTATGGCTTTGTAAGTTAGTTATTTTGGCTCCTTCCTGGAGAAAAGAGTCGTGGGTTTTCCTCTCTAACGACAGAGTTATTTCTAGATCTTGTAGCTCCATGATGAGGGCACTTTCCTGGGAGGGAGCCATCCTGGGTTCCAGTTTCTTCTGCCAGGTACCTTTTGCAAAGCAGCAAACAAATTATGGCTTAAAAGACCATGCATGATTCTATAAATGGCAAAAAGAAAAACCGATATCATCTATAGTCTTAGATGCCGCTTGCATTTGAAGTTCCTCCAAAGTGGGATCAGTAGAAACCATAGGGCATTCTGTTCTAAATATATTCACTGGCTTCTGTCTGGACAGAAATGGTTTGAATACTTGAAAGATAAAGAATAGTTTCCTTCTTGAAACTAAAAGTTAGAAGATAACCTGTGTGTTTCAATATGTGAACATTTCAAAGCAAGTGCTTTCATTTTTTCAAAGACAAGTGCCTAGAAGGGTAGAAGAACCCAAAAGAGCTACTACCCTAATGAAGAAACTTTCTTCATTGTCAACTGAACTGGAGTTGAATCTAGATGTATAATTCTACCTATGTGTAATTACAGCATTGGAGTCTGTAGGGCAGCAATATTTTGGGTAGTTGAGGTACTATAGTGTCTTTCCACAGCGCTTATTTATTCTTCCTTATTGGCAAGACAATGGTAATCTGTTTAAAAGCAGCATCAACAGAATTAAAAAAAACATGTTGCAAATTCAAAATTTTGCTACCAAGAAAGAAAGATGACTTTTAGTCCTCTAATGAATGCAGTTCAAAATGTTCTACTTCAAAGAAATATCCTTTACCTTCTTTTCTATGAATGGGATCTTGCATGATTTTCTGATAGCATTCATACTGTGCTGTCATAATCTTATTCCGGGTAACACTCAGCTGACCAATGTCTTCTGTATTATTCTGATGTGCCTCAGCTGGTATAGCAGTGGCAAAAAACTAAAAAGAAAAAGGAGGGTTTTATTTGCTTGTTTGTTTTTAAAAGTTATTGTTCTTTTCATAGTACTTTTTGTTTAACTGCTAATCTAAGTCTTTGGTTATTCATGTAAGCATACAGACAGACAATCATTTTGCAAAAACAATTACATAACTTTACTAGAAAAAAGAATAGTATGATCCATTACAAATAACCTGATTTTTCCCCCCTTAATGGTGATATTTTTTAGTGTTGAATCTGAGTAAACAGTCCCTGAGGACAGTGAAAGTGTCTAATTACAAAAGATTATAACTTACTGTGGAAAAGAATAATATGTAGGGAGAAAAATGAGTCTTTGGCAAAGCTTACTGAAGTAAACGGATATTTTAATATCCACCTCAAAGGGCTTTGAATCAGGCTGAAAAGAATATTGCATTAAGGAGATTTCCCATTTAAAATCACTAAGACTTTTGGATTGTTTTTTATTTAGACACTAACGGTTTCTATATACAAATCAAACCACCGTAAAACACCAAAACAGGGAGGTGGAAAATCTAGGCATATTTGTGAGAAATTGAGGCTATAGAGGAAATACCATTCTGAGTTTATACAATCACAAAAATAGTCATTTTTAAATGTAAAATACAAATGGCTTTACTGAATATACTACTCCCCATAAATCAAACTTTCATTTTAAAGATTTTACTATTAGTAAGTCTATTTATTTAAAAATATGAAAGCGCTACTCAGATTGCTACAAATGAGATACTACCTGGACATACATGTGTACAAGGTCAAAAACTTTTACCACTAAAAAACCCATTACTAGCAAAAGGGACACCTGTCATCAATACAAGCAAAGGGTTTTACAATCCCATCCCAATACACACAGGCTTTAAAAGATGGAAATCATTTTAAAGGGGAGTGTCCTTTTCAGAAATTTGTACAAGAGCTAGACAAGAAGTATTGTTTCTGTGTATTAAGCATACCAAGAAAAGCATTATAACTCACCATAGTAACAGATAAGAGGAGTAGCAAACATATGGTCCAGTTTGTCTCCATCACTAGATCTGATGCAATGTATTTAAATGCTATCGTTCAACAATAAGATCAAGCTGTCATAAGAAGAGTCATAAGAAGAAATGCTTTCATATCATTCAGAATTACAGAACAGCCTGATTTAAAAACAAATCAGAACAATCAATAGTCCAAATTTTAATCACTTAACATGGGTGCAACTCCTATCAATTATAGGTGGGATATAGTCTACAACAAATCACTAGCAGAAAATTCCAGCTGTGTGGCCATGATCACATATCCGTAGCACTGCTGAATCCTCCAGCTTTGCCTCTGCTTCCTGCTAGGACTGCACTGGGGCATGGAGGGACTTGGTAGAGCTGTGCTATACCAACCTCTCACTGGTATAGTGTCCTTTAAAGAACCATACATCAGTGGCCAAACTTATGGATATATCTGATGGTACAAGGACTACAAAATGAGGGAGTTAGAGCTTGTTATCTGATGCCACCCCCTGCCTTCAGCCAACCAGCTGTGGTGCAGGAGAGAATTTATCCCATTATGAAGTAGATCATTAAACATTTGGTAAATTCTGGCTAAATTCCAGCATTTCACTACATATGAATCAATGTGTTAAAACAAAACGTAGTTTGATTTACATTAGAGTGGAAATCATACATTAGAAATTGTTTAATCATGAAATTTGACTCTATTTCATTTCTAGAAGAATGGATTCAACATATTGTAACCTTAGGTTAAAATTACAACTTTACAAAAATGATGGGCTCAACACAGAGACAAGTAGTGAACTGTGAAATAGTCTCTTGTATCTACTGAGCGTGGAATACTCCCAACTACAGAAGCATTAGATCTCTGTGGAACTCTTGGGATATATTTCCCATAAATATAATAACAAAGTCTAATTATCCAACAAGAGGTGGTGGGGATGGGGGAGCCTTTAAAATGTCTCCCATTATAGTAGACTGGCTGCAGGTGTAAGTGGCATGAAAACAGAATGGACTACTCTGGACACAACAGACCCACTGTGAATACATTTTAAATAATTTTAAAGGACATTCAGCCAATTTAAGAGCCTGCACCATGTCTTGCAATGCCAAATACTGCACGAACAAGTTCTTGTACTCTGAAGGAAAATCTACTCCCCTCCCCAATAGCACAAAATCTCTCAATTGATCCATCTTTGAGAAATCCATCAAAGAAAGCTGAAGAGAGGGATTTGCAACGACTTGTTCCTCACTATGAGTGCCTGCCCCTTATTTCCCCCATAACCTGTCCCTACTGCCTTCCTCACCACCTGCCCCCTATTTCTCTCCCTGCTGCAGTGGTGGTGGGGACAAATTTAAGACGAGTCTCCAATAATTAGGTTCTGCACTTGGAAAATAACTAATTTCTAGATTTCCATGTAAAGAATCTAATTGCTGGATGATTGTCTTAAATTCAGGGTCACCTTGGATTTGCATAAATACAAGCAATCCTCGGACTTATGAAGCATCCTCATGTGAGTACTGAGAAGTTGGTTTCATAAGGTCTTCTACATTTTCTAACGTAAATGTATGATTCATATAGAAAGGGGCTTTTTAAATGTAGAGCGGCAATCATATTTTACCTTCCACATGTTTATGTTCTACATTTTCTAACATAAATGTATGATTCATATAGAAAGGGGCTTTTTAAATGTAGATCAGCTATCATATTTTACCTTATTACCATCAAGTTCCATCAATAGTAGTAGTAGCAAACAGTGTTGTAGTAGAGAACGATAATAAACTGAGCTCAGTGGTGTGGATAATACCACTAATACTAATAGAGTACTATTTAAACCACATAAATAATTTATTATATATTGAAGAAAGAATGTAATACGGAGCTGGTTACTTACATGTAAAGCAGTCTTCAGACTCAAACAACATTTTCCCTTTGTTCATACTCACTCTTGTCTTTGAGATGTTGTCTTACCCAGTAGTCATATCCTACAAGAAAGTGATTCATTGACATTCATAACCAATCATAAGATGGCCACCGGGATTATTTCACAAAAAGCCTGTCACACAGAAAAGATTCTTTTAGACATAACAGTTGTGTTAAACAAGTGCTCTGCCTGTCTTATGTATATTTGTACAATGGGGCCCTGGCCTCTCATCTTTACTGTAGTACAAGTAAACAGTCAGAGCCACTTATTTTGTAGGTTGCACAGTCTGTCCAACATAATTATCAGTTTTAAGACAAACCTTAGCTCAGCCCTATTGTGGGTTTAAAGTCACTTACGACTGCGTCTGTTTATACAAAAGATAAATTTGGCCCAACATTTTCTCTGTCTCCTTTTTACTACCAATATATGTAGTACTTTAGCGCTGCCTGCTAAAACATGACTTCCACTGTGTTGTTTTGAAGACTTAAAATGGGTTGACTAATATGCAGGCAATCCTTCTGAGGTGAATCACAAGAATTCTTTGGAATGAAGCAGTATGTGAAAAGGACTGTTGAAAGTAGGTCCTTGAAGTGATCATCCTCTGAGAGAGAGACAAGGAAGGAGCACTGTTGCATCTGTTATTAGCTACTGTGTTTGTAAATGTAACATCTAAAATGCATATGATTCTAACTGCTAACAGATTTTTGACAGTATAGACTGTTCCATTCAGACAGATCAAAAACCTGCTCAACTTTTACAGAAGCCAGAGAAAGTAGTAGTGAACTACTTGGGTAAAAAGCACGTGTCCCCAGCTGCTGGGGGGGCACAGCTGCACTGGCGGCAGTGGGAGTGCGGTGGTGGGAGCTCGGCGGCAGTAAGCGGGGGAGCTCCTGCAGATGCCACTGGCACTGTTGGCAGCAGGCGGGTGGCGAGTGCCAACCAGGGGTTGGCAAGCAGCAGTGTCGGCAGTGCCTTATTGCAAGGGGTGCACCTCCATGCCCACATGCACCCCGTAATCATTGCCCCTGGTAAAAAGGGATAACAGATGTCTGTGGTCTTCTACCCAAAAAATGCAGCAGGGTGGCTAGGACTGCTCCATTGTGTGCATAAGGATGGTGAAATGGCCACAAGGGGCATGGCATGGAGAATGCAATAAGGATTTTGCTGGTCTATGTAACCAAACTGAGCTAAGAGTTTGAAACATTTTCCTTACAAGAATCCCTAAATCCTTTCCCTAAAACATAGGCTAGATGACAGAGTTAGCATGAAAATCAAATAATGCCCTGAGTTCAAATTGTGTTCTTCCATTTACCTTTAAATTCTTGTATGGTACAAAGAAAGCAGAGTTTGGCTGTTTTGATTCAGGGTCTAAGACCATTTACATAACAGTGTATGTAAACAGCGTTAGACATTTCATAAGAAAGAATCAACATAGGAAAAGATATTGATTGCCCACTAGCCCAGAACCTTAAATAACCCAAATATTTTTTGCAGCTAGTGGTTTGTAGGCTTCTCATATCAAGTCTTCCAATGTCTAATGCTATGTTTCCAATTATTCTTTGTAGATAAGAGGTAAGATCAAGTCCATAATGCTCTGAATGCTTCCCTCAGCAATATCTCCAAAACTTTAAGCTGTATAGCCAGAAAACTCAGAGTCCTCTACTCCAACGTGGCCTGGAGTAAGGGCCATTCATTAGTCTGTTGGACTTCAGTAAATATTTCTTACAGCATGTCCTGGGATTTGCTCACTCAAAATGAATTCTTAACATTGTTAGGAAGACTGAAAAATAGCTTGATGTACTGGATTGGGGGAACTGTTGATAGAATGAGGTCCTATTAATGATCTGAAAAATATAAATGGAAGCCACAGATGACACTGAGGAAGTGTTGCAAGAGCAAATAATGCAAAATAAATATTTAACTTGGAAAATATGAAGGTTGAGACATTTGAAGACTATAATAGAAAGCAGCAGTTAATAGCAGAGGCTATTTCAACCTTATTGTTGAAAGAAGCCTAAGGAACTTGAGTTCTTGCTGGGCATCTTCAGGAGGAGACTGGATAGGCACCTGGCTGGAATCTTATGACCCCTGCCACCCCCAGTGCTCCTTCCTGCCCTAGGCAGGGGATCGGGCTAGATGATCTGTCTAGGTCCCTTCCGACTCATTGATTCTATGATTCTATGATTCTCTGTCTACACAAAATGCCTTACTATGCAGTAGACTAATTTGCTGCACAGTAAAGTATCACTGTCTACATGCGTGTAGCAATTAGGTGCAATAGACTAATTTACTGCACCGCTGGATAGTCCTATCAGATACAAGTGGTATCCGGAAGCACAGTAATTTCCTAAACTTAAATGCACACATAGATAGTAACATTGGAATTAATTTACTCAGACTGACATTGTGCTGGAGTGTATTCAGTTGCATTAATTACATATGTTGATACCTCTGGCATAATGAAATATAAGTAACTTTAGTTAGTCTAATAAAAGATATTGGATTTACCCAAAAACGCCCTTGTCTGCTTATGTTCTTACCAACATGGTTACAACCTATACCCCCAAAACATGAACGATATCAATTTTTTTTAGTGTTAGTCTAACCTGCATAGACTGAACCAATAAGGAAGTGAACAGGCATTCACTTTTGACTCTGGATATGTAGCCACATGCCTGCAGTGGCTCAGGTCAGAAGCTGGGGGATGGTAGAGTGAGCCCTTGGCTGGAGGGAAACTAAGCTGGGGGGGACATGGCCACACTTGGACAAGCCTACGTGTGACTGGGGAGGTGTTTAAACCCCCTACCCTGGCCTACAGAGACCCCAAATGGGGTCTGCCTGGAGGGGCAGCAGGAAACAGCCTCTGTCAGGGATCCACAGCCCCGCTCCCATCCTTGCTCACTCCCTGGCTGGGAGCAGGGGTGGGGCCAGACCCCAGTAGCCTGAGGGAAAGGGGGGGTTTAATCCCGTCATTGCAGGGAGGTGGGCGGTGTGAGCATTGACAGGCTTAACTCATGCACCTGGGCCTGCAGCAGCCAGATGCTAGTAGCCTGCAGGAAGGGGTGGGGTTTAATCCCCCCACTGCAGGTAGCAGTGATGAGGGGGCACCAGCACAGTGTCCTAGGCTGAGTCCCTTCAAGGAGTGGCCAGCTGGCTGTGGGGAGGAGGGATGTGACCTGGTTGCAGGGAGGGGGGGAGCCCACTCACTGGTGCCTCCTAGGCTGGGGCAGCCCCAGGGGGAGGGGTTCATGGGCGCCATGGTTTACAAGCGGGTTGCAGTGACTCCCCATCCCCTCCCTAAACTATTGCAGCGAGCACAGGTGAATCATCTGTCACCTGCCACCTGCTCGTGGTGGCACCAGGCACTCAGGGTAGGTTGCTGTGGGCCAGGGTCTTGGGCAGTGGCTGGGAGAGCCAATGGACTGTCACACCCCAGTCCAGGCTGACCCTGTGGGCCAGGAGTGCAGGTTGGTTTGGCCTGGCTCCGTAGCCCAGGGGCTTAGGCAGTGACTGGCTTGTGGCAGCCCACCTCGAGTACCATAAGCAGGCAGTGGGTGACAGATGCCTCACCTCTGCCTGCTGCGATGGTCCCCTCCATTACCAGGAAAGGAAAGGGTGTGCTGCCATGGCCCAGTCACTGCCTGCTCTCCTGAGACTCAGGGCCAGGCTGGACTGAGCTGCACTCCTGGGCTGTGGGACAAACTTCCACAGGCCAGGAGTGTGGACAGTGAGGCAATGGACCCTATCAGTGCCTATCGGTGCCTGTGCTGCCCTGCCCGCAATGCCAGGCTTAAACCTCCACTTCTCCTCAGGCTACTGGAGTCTGCCCTTGCCACTGCTTCTGCCACTGGAGCAGTGAGGGGGTTATGGGACAGGAACACCTGGCAAGGGCTGCTGCCCCCTTGCCGGGCAGATCCAGCAGCACTCCAGAGAAGGGTTTTCCATCCCCAGCTTCTTCTCAGCCAGCCAGAGCAGTGTTAGTGCTCTGGCTAGGGAAGAGAGGGGTGGGGTCAACCCTGCTTGGCTGGAACAGACAGCCCAACCCAGCCCAGGCCTATAGAGCATTCTGGGATGCTGGAGGACTCTGATTTAACTTAAACGAGGAAGTGGTCTGGGACAGAAGTTTCATAAACCAGTTTGACCCAAATCAGTTAAGTCTGATACTATATTCAACCAGATTTATCTTAAACTAGTCTCAGCCCTTTTTAAACTGGTACATGTGCAGTGAATTTATATTCTGTTACAGGCTTAAACCAGTTTCTGATGACTTAAACTGGTTTGTGTGTAAGGTCTGCCCCTAGCCAATGAGGCCCTGAAGATAATGTAAGATTCATAGATTGTAAGGCTGGAAAGCTGACAAATCAAATACTTTTTGATTTCCCATCAAATATATATTTTTTCAACAATATATGAGTTTTCAAACAAATACTTTCTCTCAAAAGTATCATGTTGTCAAAAATGTTGATTTTCAGTAAAAATTAAAAGTGAATGTTTAGAAACAAAAAAATGCATGTTGTGCATGTATACATGTTGCCCAGAAACCAGTATTTTGAAACTGAAATGCTGCAATATTGGTGCATGGGAGTCAGAATTGGCTGTCCCATACTCATACCTGCTTTTATCCTAACGGCCAGGCCCTTCCAGCTGGAGATCTATTGTAAACTTGTGACTGTCTTGACGTACTACTTTTCCCCAAGAGTGAAGACTAGATGTATTGCAGAAAGTGAATTCCAACCAGGAAGGCTATATAGAAAATAATGGGAGCATGAGGAACCCAAAGAGCAATTCCTAGGAAGTACTGCAGAGGTATTTCAGAATTTAAGAACTTCCTTTTTGACTAAAATACTGTTTCTGACAAAAACACTGATTTTGATGTTTGTCAAAAAACATTTTTACTATTAAAATAAACTCCATTTATCACCAATTCTGGTTAGCAACCCAAAAAAATAATATGGAGAAAACATACTTATACTGATGCTATCAAGCTGTGTGTTGGCTGTAACTGACAATTGTATAATGAGAGAGACCAGGTATCATTTGGGAGTTGAAATTAACTTCAGTATATTAAAAATAAGCCCAGTAAAAATGCAGCTTTATAGAAGATAGTATATGCTCGCACTATGAGCCCTTTCAGGCTATCCCATGCTGGAGGGAGATTCAGTAAGTTAGCCACTGATTATTGACTTACACATTAGAGATGGAATATTGTATTCACTTGGTTATTACAAAGTTTTTTCTGCTCATTTAACATGGGAAAAAAGACCCTTGTCTTACAATCAAACATGAGGAAATGTGGGGGGGGAGAGCAGGAGGGCAAGCAGCTGCGGTGGCTCTGGCCCAAACCTGGGGTTGGAGCTAGAGGTGGAGCTGGAGCTGCAGCCACAACCACAGCTGCTTCCTGTCCCCCCTTGCTCCCTCTGCCTCTATACACACACCTCCCCCTGCCCTTCTCCATTTCTCCCGCTCTGCTGCACTTCTTACCTTTGCTCCGTGCCAGCAAGCTGTGTCCTCACTGCACCCTGGATCATGTGCTCTAGCCCAGCCTCATAGCAGCAGTGTTGGGTACCAGCTCCATGCTGCTGCTATGGGGCCAGCCTGGAGCTGTGCTCCATGCCCCAGGCTACAGTAGGGATGGAGCCAGGTGATACAGAGCAAAGGTAAGGGGGGGGGCAGGCAGGGGGAAGGTGAGGCAGGGACCTGAGGCTGCAAAAGACAGAAGCAGCATGGAGAGGACTTGATGGGGGAACAGGCAAAGGGGGAATCAAGGCAAAATGAGGCTGCAGGGGTAGGGGGAGGTGCAATGGGGGACAAGTGTGTGTGGGGGCAAGTGGCAAGCTGACAGCCTCTCTCACTGCCTGCCCCACTGCCTCCACCTTGCCTGTTCCCCACCACCCCTCCATTGCCTGCCCCATTACTGCCCCCATGCAATGATGTAATGAAATTTCAACAGTAGATCAGTTAATCTGGTACACTTAATCAGTTAATAAGATACACTTGTATCTTATTTTTACTGAATATCAGATACCTTACAAATCACATGA